>NC_052059.1:53000386-53300386 GCF_903992535.2 Arvicola amphibius
AAGAACTACAGGCAACTGAAGAAAAGCTAGGCGTGGGGATGCCATCTGCGCCAAAGAGGACAGCATCAATCGGTTGTCCAGAGTCAAGCAGTTAACCCTGAAAGCATGAATACAAGTAGCATTATATGGACATGACAGATTATGTTTAGTAATATACATGTATGCCGGGCGGTGGTGGCGCACGCCTTTAATCCCAGCACTCGGGAGGCAGAGGCAGGCGGATCTCTGTGAGTTTGAGGCCAGCCTGGTCTACAAGAGCTAGTTCCAGGACAGGCTCTAAAAAAGCTGCAGAGAAACCCTGTCTCGAAAAACCAAAAAAAAAGTAATATACATGTATGTACATATACATATGTACATGTAATAACAGTGAAAAAAAGAGACCATGAATCTGAAGGAGAAGGGGGAGGGGTACATGAAAGAGTGTGGAGGAAGAAAAAGGAAGGGGGAAATATTGTAATTACAATATCAACAATAAAATTTAAATAGAAGAAACGTGGGGGGAGAGAATTAGGTGGAAGATGTGGAGGTGGCAATAGGGAACGAAAACAGGAGGAAAGAAGAGATGAAAACAAGAGAAATACAGGAAGGAAGAGGGAAGGGAGAGTGAGAGAGAAGGGAGAGTAAAGGGGGATGAAGGGAGGAAATGGGGTGGAAGGGGATGAAAGTGGGAGGAAGAAGAGTGGGGAAAGGGAAGGGGAAGAGAATATGGGGAAATGGAAAGAGGAAGGAGATAAATGGGAGGAAAGATAGAGGGAAGAAGGAAGAGAAAAAAGTGAAAAGAAATAGAATGGGTGGAGGGATTTAGGGAAAGGTATTGAAAAGGAGGGAAAGAGAAGAGAGGGAGGGAGAGAGGGAAGAAAGTGAGGAAGGAAAAAAGGAAGGAAGGAAGGAAGGAAGGAAGGAAGGAAGGAAGGAAGGAAGGAAGAGAAAGGAATTGGGAATGAAAGGGAGGGGAAAGGAGAAAGAAGAGGAGAAGGAAAAGGGAGGAAGGAAGGAAAGGAAAAAGAAGAAAGAAGGGAAGGAATGGAGGGAAGGAAATGTATAAGAAGGAAGGGAAGAAGGGAAGTAAGAAAGGAGTAAAGAATGGATGAGAAGAGATAGAGAGACTCAGAGCAAAGGAAAGGAGAGGAGAGAACAGATGAAGAGAGAGGAAGGAAGGAGGGCGTGAGAGGCGCAGGTGGGAGAGCGTAGGGAGGGGGAAAGGAAGGAGATGAAAGGGAAGGGAAGGGAGGAAGGAAAAAGGAGGGAGCATGGAGGTCAAATGTGAGAATTAAATAAGATACCAAGGGGGAAAGGGAGGGGGATAAAGGTGGAAGGACAAAGGGAGACAGAAAAAGGAAAGAAAGAATGGAAGTTAGAAGAAGTGAAGGAAAGACATGAGAGAGCGTGAAGAAGAGGAAGGTGGAAAGGGAAGGCAGGGAGGAGAGGGAGGGGGAGGGGGCTGTGTATGAAAGAGTGTAAAAGGGGAAGAAAGCGAGGTAAAAGGAGGGAAATGGAGGGGGAAGAAAAGAGTGGGAAGCAGGGGAGGGAAAGGGAATTGAGAAATGGGGGAGGGGTGAAAAGAAATGTAGGGGAAAGAGAAGGAAGGGGATAGAAAAAGAGAAACAAGGAAAGGAAGAAGTGGGGAAAGGTAGGAGAGAGGAAAAGGAAGAAGGGGAAGGGAAGGAAAAGATGTGGGCAAAAGGAAAACAGGAAAAAGAGGGATGGCAAAAGGAAGGAGGAAAAACAGGAATGGAGGAAGGAAGGGAGGGAAAGAAAAAGAGAGGGGAGGGGGGAAGAAGGGAGGGAGAAGAGGAAGGGAAAGGAGAAGATAAGGGAAGAGGGAGCAAAGCAGAGAAAGGAAGGGAAGATTGAGAGAGGTGGTAGAGAAAATAAGGAAGGATAAATAGGAGGGAGAAAAGGAAAATGGAAGGGCAGAAAGGAAAAGAGAGACTAAGGAGGTAAAGAATGTGGTAGAAGGAGGGAAATGGGAGGGAATGGGAGAAACGTGAGGGAGGAGGAAAGTGGGGAAGGGATTGTCACTGTCGGCAAATGAGAAGGGGCTGGTCGGAAGGCTGGTGAAGGTAGAATGACAGGCATGGGGAGAAGAGTGTCCTGGTCAATTTTTTTTTGTCAACTTGCCTCAAGCCAGGATCATCTGGGGAACAGGAACTTCGACTGGGAAAATGCCTCCCTCAGACTAGCACTTAGGGAAATCTGCAGGGCTGAGGAAAGGACTAGGAGGGAGGGAAAAAAGGAAAGAGGGAAGGAACGAGGAAAAACAAAATGCCCAGAAAACATAGAAACATGAATATATATACATACTTCTTCTGTTTGGATTAAAGAGGAGAGCATCTCCCAGGGACGCGGTGTTGAGGGTTTAAGAGTCGTGTCTCACAGCCTGTCTTCCTGGTAGAGAACCATCAGCTCTCCCCTCACTGGTTAGATAGAGACACACATGGAACCAATTGTTCTTCCTCTGGTTAATGAGTCAGCACAAGGCTATTACCTTGAAAATAAAAAGTGAGGATGTGGTGGAAGATGATTCGGGGTCGGGGGTAAAGACTTGCCATTCAAGCCTGATGACAGGAGATGGAGTCCCGGGTGAACATGTACAAGATGGAGAGAGCCAACCCTGCAGTCCACACACATTCCGGGATATACACTCCCCACATAGGGTTTCTCTGTGTAACAGGCCTGGCCGTCCTGGAACTCACTCTGTAGAACCAGATTGGCCTCAAACACACAGAGATCTGCCTGCCTCTGCCTCTGCCTCTGCCTCTGCCTCTGCCTCTGCCTCTGCCTCTGCCTCTGCCTCTGCCTCTGCCTCTGCCTCTGCCTCTGCCTCTGCCTCTGCCTCTGCCTCTGCGATTAAAGGCATGCCCCACCACCTAGTAAAATCGTATTCTTTCAAAGTCCAAATATCCTGCTAAATCCTAAGAATGAGAGAAAGGTGTCAGCCACATGGGCAAAGGAAAAGACCTCTAAGGCAAGGAGCAGTACCCATGAAACCATGAAGGCCTAGAGCCCACACCCGCCGCAGAGAAGCCTGCAGCTGTGGTGTACTGCATCAGGAGAGTGGAGCACAGGAGGGCCTGAGGCTGGGCCCAGGGGAAGCTTTGGGGCTCCAAGTCACACATGGGTATCTTGAACTCGCTTTCCTACGTCCATTCTGTGTGAAGGTCCTTCCTTGTACGAGCGCCAGCCTAATGAGAGCCAAACTAGCAAGTGAAGATTTTTCTTACATGTCTGGCAGCTGTGGGAAAGCCTCCCCTCAGCCCTGTCAGGACCAGAGACTTGGTGTTATATTAAGTCAGTCTCTCTTTTTTGTCCTAAAATAGCCAATACCAGCTAGGATGGCTCACACATGTAACCCCAGCACTTGAAAGGCTGAGGCAGGAGGATTGTGGTGAATTTGACATTACCCTGGGTTACACAGTACCAGGCTAGTCAGGGTTACATAACCATAAAATGGTTAAAAGAAAATAGAAAAAGAAAAGAAAAGAAAGAAAAAATAAAGAACAAGGGGTTAGCAGGGTTCCAATTTACCCAAATTCAATGTAAGGAGCCGCAGAGTCTGAGGAAAACAAGAATTTTTCCAGCAGGCTTCTGTTTCTTCTGATTGGTCCGAACCGGGTCACATGATCAACTATAGCTGCAAGGCCAGCAGAGGAGGTAACTGATGGCTTTTCAAGCCTGTGTGGCAGTCAGAGGCAACGGGGAATGCTAGCTGAATCATCCAGCTGTGTCATCTGCCGTGCTGCTGTGTCTGGAAATCCAGGGAAAGTACTTTCAGAGTGTCTGCAAGAGTATCAGGGAGCAGGAGCTGAACACCATCAAAGCTGCCTACTAACGTTAAACACACTTTCGAAGATGTCAGGGAGGAGGACTTTTCACGCAGGTGACTTCTGTCACCTTGGAGCAGGACCTTGGCAGATTATTATTTTTTTTAAATGTTTCCTCTGGAATGACAGTTCAATTCTCTGACTAGAGCAAATCCAGCCAAAGTCATGAATTCCACCCTCCTCCCCACCCCATCTTCTTCAAAGGTCACCTCTCCTCACTCCTGGAAGGAGGCACCTGCCTCACAGGCCAGGGCTGGAGAGCTGAGAAAGGAAGGCTAATGCTGCCCGTGCCTGGCCAAGATACACAATCACGTTAAGACAGATCCTAGGGATAAACACCGAGGGTAAGGTAACAGAAAATATCCACACGGATTGGGCTACTCTGATGTGCATGTCCTCTGTGAAAAGAACCAAACACAGTGAGGAACCTACTGACAAAAAGCACCAAGATGATACCGGTGATGTTAGAAACACGTCTGACCCAAGGGCAAGGGCAAGGGAATGACTTCTCCATAAGAGGAGATTATGCTAGCGACCCATTCATTCAACTTCATTAGTCTCGTTATATAACCTGTGTTCAAAGTATATAAAATTGAGATGACAATCGTACTAGAATCCCAGCACAAATTTGTTGCACAGAATATCAAATTTTCTGCCCACTTCAAGTTTCTTTATGGAATAGTAAGTTTCATATCCACCTCAAATCTCTGCATGGAAAATTTCTCTACGGCCAAACCAGCTACTTAACTGAGGGATTCTTCAAACCGATGTGTATTCCTACACAATATTAGTTTTTGTTTTTTAAGTGTGCGTTACTTGACAAAACACCAGCCAAAGGCGACTTAAAGAAGGGAGGGTTTGTTTGGGTTCACAGTTTGAGGTTCTAGTCCATCACAGAGGGGAAGGCATGGTGGGAGCCAGTCACGATCAGGAAGCAGAGAGAAATGAATGCTGGTTTTTGACTTGTCCTGCCTTTCCCCTTTTTATCCAGTTCAGAACTCCAGTCCATGAAAACGTACCACCCACAGGCATGGTGGGTCTTCATTCCTCAGTTAAACATCTCTGGAAACACCTCTACAGAAACACCCTTGTGTCATAGATGGTTCCAAGTCCCCTGAAGTTGACAATGAAGGCTAGCCCTCAAACACAGCGTCTGCCTCTTCTGGAGGAAGAATTTCACATGTGTTTGTTCCTGCAGGACAGCTTGTGTGTACTAGGTTGTATGTAGACAAGTGTGTGTGTGCTTTAGTGTGTGGAGGCAATTGTCATGGTTATTTTTAGCATGCCACAAGTCTTTTGGGTTCTATCATGGACTGTTAACACGGATAGAAGCATACTCAGGACCAACAGTCAGACTTTAGACCATCAGTACCAGATGCAATTGGTCTATGTGAGTGAGAAGAGGCCACATGTGTGTCCCTACTATTCCTTGCCATGGACTGCAGGCAGCATCCAGACCTGTGACAACAAGACAGGGCCAGGTGCCACCCTGTGTCACTAGTGACATTTCATCTTGGTTAGTGTGAAGCTGTGCATCTGACGCTTCAGCCTTCTTCTTTCCCTCGGATTCTAAACTTGTTGTTTGACCACTCTCCGTCACAGCTCTCCCTCAGACTTCCGCCTCTCAAAGAACCAAGAAGGGTCTCTTCCCTCTGCTGGCCGGCGGCATCCCCACACCTTCCCTCTGCCTCCCACAGCCCTACCACTCCCCATCTGTGCACGCGCAGCACGGTCAGCATCTCTTTTCTCTCTGCAGCACTTTCTGGATGAATACTCAGATAAAAATGCCCACTCAGACAAACAAGTTTGGGTCCAGCACATGACTCAAATCCAGTGTTCACACAAAGGCATGGCTGAGAACTGCAGGTGGTGGCAGCTGGGTTCTTTAGGAAGATGTGACTTCAGAGAAAAGCCCGTGTGGACTATCGCACAGAACCAGAGTCAGCAAGCTGAGGGGGCAGGTGACAAGGCCTGATGTGCCACAGAGCCTGAGTCTGCTTGCAGCTGCCACCACAGGCTGCAGACAGAATGGACTGAACTATGTACTCCTCACAGTACTGAGGACTGGAAGTTCAAGTGCAGGTAAGATAGGTCTCATCCCCATCTTAGCCACACGGCCTCTTTGCTGTGTGTCTCTGTGGTCTCTGTTACGAGGGTTCTAATCCTATCATGGATCCGCACCCTTAAGAACTCATATAACCCTAATTGTCCTCCTCAAATACCTTACCTTTGAATACTCCTAAGGCTTGTTGTAGGAAGCTGCTTGTTTGTTCCTGGCTGCTCAGCCCTGAAATAACCGCACAGAAACTGTATTCATTAAATCACTGCTTGGCCTATTAGCTCTAGCTTCTTATTGGCTAGCTTTTACATCTTAATTTAACCCATTTCTATTAATCTGTGTAATGTCACATGGCTGTGGCTTACTGGCAAGGTTCCATCCAGCGTCTGTCTCTGGCAGAGCTACATGGCTTCTCCATGACTCTGCCTACTCTCCCTATATATATCTGGCTATATATATAGCCTGGCTATGTTCTGTTAAGCCATTGGCCGAAAGCAGCTTCTTTATTCACTAACCAATAAAAGTAACACATAGACTTCCCACACCAAAGGCTGCCAGGTATTAGGAAAAGCTTAGTTACCTGGGACACCGCCCACATGCACACACGCACACACGCACGCACACACCTGTATCAAACGACGTGCTTGACTTAAATAATGGAAATAAGTGTTTCCCCTTAGCAACCTCTTGACAATGCCCATTTCTACTCAAACATGCTCCTGGGTAGATGTGGGATTGGGAGACATGGGGCAAGTCTGACCTAAACTGGTTTAAGGTAACATGCTCAGGAAGGCAGCTATGTTTTCTGAATGAATTTTTTAAAAATCCTCTGTTTGCCATCCTATGCCTAAAAGGGGTGTTCATTTAATTAAAGCCAGATGAACCATGGGAAGGGACATGCACCAAAGGGGAAAAAAAGTTATGTAACCCAAACCTGTCAATTTAAATGGAGAATCACCAGAGCTACACTCCTAGAAGTCAGCTCCTCCTTATGGAATTCTCAATAATGTCCAAGGCCCTTGAGTATTCTAACTCAGGAGGTTGAATGCCTTGCTCGACAAATTTCCATTTGCTCTTAATAAAACTTCTTGCTGCCTTCCTCTGTCTCTCTGTCTCCCTGTCTTTCTACCTCTCTGTCTCTCTCTCTGTGTCTCTCTCTCTCTCGTGTGTGTGTGTGTGTGTGTGTGTGTGTGTGTGTGTGTGTGTTTCAATTCTCTAAACAAAGCACCGAGAATCGGGAAACATGGAGTCCAGCCAGTAACCTCCAATAACACCATTACCTTGAAGGCCTGAAACACATAAATCTTAAAGAGACACCAGCATTAAGGCAGTTCACAACACTAGAAATGCTGAATAAACATGGCTGAACAGCTAGCTGAATTACTGTCCAATGCTGCCCGTGTGCTCCTCACACAGCATGCTGGGGGATCTGTGTCGGGATCCTTCCCCACTTGAGGCCCCTGGTGGAAGATCATAAACTGGTAGGGTTCTGTGGATTACTGAGTAACAAGAGATGACAATGAAAACAGTCCACCAAGTGAGACATCCAGTTATGGATGACCGCGTACTATCTGCTGCATCTGTTTACGTGCCCAGAATTGGTCCATAGAAACCCAGAGCAGAGGGGTGGTTGCCATGGCGAGTGGGAATGCTATGTGGATGCTCATGAGTTTGGGGGTCCTTTGCAGGGTGGTGCACATATTCCAGAGTCAGAGGCTGGCAATAGTTTTTGCATTGTTGTAAATAGTCTAAAAATATATTTATTAAAATGACATGTTTCATAGTGTGAAATAACATCTGGAAAATAAAATAAAACCCTTAACTGCTGTGAAACCAAAGGCTGCCTCCCAGGCTACCATGTGCAGAATCTCTTGAAGCAAAACATTCTAACTTAGCTACACGGGCTTTTCTGGGGAGCTTAGTGGTTGTTGGTGTTCTCGGATTTTTGTTTGTTTGTTTGTTTGTTTTATGTTTAGGTGTTGTTTTGTTTTGGTTGTCTTCTGTTAGCTGTCCTTCAATACCCTTAGTCCACTATCAGAATAGTCAAACACAGGCATCTGCTCTCTCATGCACACAAAGCCAGCTGCAACAAACCCATCTCATCAGCACATTGGGTCCTCCCCAGTGTCTTCCCCTCCTTCTCGCTCCATGCTGGGCCCTGGGACAGCTAATTCTCCAGTTTTCCTACATGGCCTTTGCATACACCCCTCTTTGCATACACCCCTCCCTCCTTCCCTCTCTGTCATTTCTTCCAATTCAATGCAATTGTCCTTGCTGGGGAAGCCTGATGCTTCAGGAGGCTTCACCCAGATCTCTCTCTCTCTCTCTCTCTCTCTCTCTCTCTCTCTCTCTCTCTCTCTCTCTCTCCCTCTCTCCTTCTCCCTCTCTCTCTCTCTCTCTCTCTCTCTCTCTCTCTCTCTCTCTCTCTCTCTCTCTAGTTTGGGCTATATTTTCTCCCTAGGTGGGATCTGTCTCTCAGGCACATGCGTCAGCAGCTTGGCAGCCCCAGAGGACCTAGGCAGAATTCATCTGGCAGGCCACACTCACTCCCCAGGAAGCCAGAAAAGGGGGCGGGACTTCCCTTGTCCTTGCGCTCACGGAGACATAGTTAAGGTTTATTTTTAGTGTCATTAAACATGCCTTGGGAAATGAGGTCATGTTTCTGAGTTAGCATTCCTGCCTTTTCTACTTCCAAAGAGGGGCATTATGAATTCCCTGGAGTGCTCTGAAGTCATCTGAAAATAGGATGGTACAGGTTTTACACGAGGCTTCTGACTACGCCATTAATTTTAATGAGAGCTGGGTGTTTGGATGCCAAAAATCCTGAGTGGGTTAGTCAAAGGCAGCTCTGCCAAAGTAACGCTAACCGGTGAGGGCCTTGTGTACATATGCACAGCAATCCAGTCATACAAGGGCACTTTGCATGAGAAAGGAGAGCCCTGACTTGAGCCCCCAGACTTTGGGAGGTGACACATCTTGAGCTGTACAGGCCTGGGAGTGTTAATCCCACGTGTGGTTTTTGAACTTATGATGGATGCTGATTAAACATCCCCCTCTGTGATTTTTATAGGAAACATAGGATCGTAGTGAGCTGGCCGCACAGGAATGGGATGAGCTGGCTGCACAGGAATGGGATGAGCTGGCTATAGCAGGAAGGTGTTCAAATGAGCAATGTATCATAAGAGAGTCTCAACCCAAGGCACCAACGTAGAAAAGTCTTTCCATCACGAAACTGAGGAAACGGAGCACAAGACAGAAAGGAGTGTGGGCCAAGCATCCCTCAGCTACCTACCCTCCAGCTCCCCTTTCTCTTGTCCTCTAGAGGTCGCCATGCTGCATGACCACACTTTTCTACTGAATGGGATCAAGGCGGTTGCTATGTTCTCCTCTCTCTCTGGGCCTCTTCCTTCCCTTTCTCTTTGGCTGAATTATTGACCAGCTAATACTAATATAAAGGCAGGCAAGAGGGTCTTGAGGGCCTTACACCCTTCATCTCAGCTGAGCTGCTTTTCCCAGCGATCCCGACTCTTTCCCACCCTCCCTTCCTCCCCAGTTGAGTTCAGTAAACAGAATCTCTGCGCATTATACCCCCAGGCCCTCTGCTGGGTGTGTGTGTGGGGGGGGGGGATCGAAAGTGGTGGTGATCTTAGCACCACTTCTGCTTGTGACTGGGATACAGACATACAACGAACAGAATCACCACCCAAAGGCAAGTGCTGATGTCAAGGAGACCGATAAAAATCAGCATCAATCATTAGATATGCAGAGGGTGTCTTCCATTATTGGGGCTGTCCTGGGCCAACAGCAGCTATCCTGAAGGTTGTTTTGTACCTGAAATGAAATCTTTTTTGTCTTTTCTTTTCCTCTCCCGTTGTCATTCTTCCTAAGCACACTGCAGAGTCATATCTGTGTGTCATGTTGTGTCATTGGTTCTGACCAGGAGTGTTCTCGACAAGACCAGACTTCAGTCCCTCAGTGTCCCTCCTGCTCGCGGGCTAAGTATCCCTTCAGAGCAGCTCTGGCATTCCGTGTGTGTGTGTGTGTGTGTGTGTGTGTGTGTGTGTGTGTGCATGCGCGTGCCCATGTGTGCACATATGCCTTTACAAACAGAAATGACCTTTTTCTCATGGATGGAATGACTGCCAGCAACACTGGTCATCCTTAGTGGCCATGGCAGTACCCTCCAATCACTGCACACGGGACGACAACAGTCACTTCTCTCAAAAATGTTTGTACTTTAACAGGAGATTTTAATTGCTACTACCACATGGAACGTGGTAGTAGCTGCCATATGGTACCATATGGTATCAAAGCTACCATACATCAATGTATTCACATCTTACAGATGATAGAGGAGGAATTCTTAAATTTGGGGTTCAGTTAAGGGAAAGGGTAATCAGAACAGTTCTCACTTTTAATCACTGATCACGTAATACATTCCAAATCCTCTACACCCACGCTGTCATATTTAATTCCCAGAAAACCCTGCAAGGAGGTGTTATCGTTACAGTCATAACTAAGACTCGGCACCCCGTGTGAATGAGAGCTTATCTAAGCTTCCTAGCACATGTGAGTGAGAGAAAACGTGGAGCCTGGGATCATCCAGTCTCTGCTTAGGTTGGCAGAGACCACAGCCAGCGTTCTCTGGGGACAGCAGCATCCTCCGTGCTCTCCTAAGGACTAAGGACAATTTAAAGTCCCCAAAACACAGCACTGTCAGAGTCCAGCTGAATGCAGACAGCACAAAGCTCTCACACATGCCATAGAAAGAAAACATGTCTACACGAGATCTCCTGAGTAAACTGGGAGTGTGGTAGTCACAGGAGAGGATAGAAGGGGAGAGGGGAGGAAGAGAGGGGAGTGGAGAAAAGTGTATAGCTCAATAGAAACAAAATAAAATTTAAAAAAATAAAGAAAAAATGTCTAAAGTTTACACCTTACAAGAAATACTTGGGCCCAGAAATGTGTGAGATCTGGGGTTTTTCAATTTGGGAATATTTGTGCATATATAATGAATTATTTGGGGATGTGACCTGATTCTAAAAGGGAAATTCATTTGTGATTCAGATACATCTTATATACACAGGCTAGAAGTAATTTCGATCAACTATTTCTAGCATGCTTTCCTCTGATTATGACCTATAATGTTTCATCCCAAACCCTAAAAAAATTATTTTTGAGCATTTTACTCAGGATTTTATAACTTTGTGATTAGAGATGAACAACGTATACTTAATGTAGGATAAATGTACAGAGATCACAAAATAGAGACATTCAGTAAAAAAAAAAAATCTTACAATCATCTGCTTACCTAAAAAGATCTTCCAACTGCCTATTTCCACTCAGCTGAGCTATTTGTCTAAAAATACACTCACCTCTACTTTGCTTTGAAATAGCACATCAGAGAGAATCCCACGAGTCTAAGTTGATTAAATATTCTTTGACCAGAAATCACTAAGAAAAAAAAAAGGTTATTTCTAAAAGCAAAAGGGACCGGCTTTGGTCATCTCTTTCTTTAAAAATTCCTTGCTTATGTTAACAACAGGGATTTTTACTGTTGGTGTAGAAGGTCCTTGCTTTTATGGCTGGGGATCAAGCAGAGGGCCTTATGGTAGACAGATCCCTGATGCTGAGTTACACCCTTGTCCCAGCTACAGATTTTTCAAAATAATATATCAACGTGTGATTTACACCATTTCTAAGTATCTGGGTTTCTCAAGAAGCAGATCAAGGGTTCCTAGCCCACGTCTTGCAGGCCCATTGCCGCAGTAGCTTGGAACAATGAATGGTGGAAACCACACCCCCAGAATTACAGAACCGAGGAATAACAGGTCTGGTGAAGGGAGAGCACGTGCCACAACCTTGCTCATGCAGCCGAGGGGACTACACGGCGCATGCTTTTGCTGCTGTTTCCGAATAGTTACA
Organism: Arvicola amphibius; assembly: GCF_903992535.2. NCBI lineage: Eukaryota > Metazoa > Chordata > Mammalia > Rodentia > Cricetidae > Arvicola > Arvicola amphibius. The sequence continues at coordinate 53,012,195 of NC_052059.1, forward strand.
GCGATCGGCAGGCATCCACTGGCGGAGACGCCAGTTAGAAATGGGTTGAGAGAGTTTTATTTTTTTATTTTTCTAAGGAAAACTGGAGATGAATCCATAAAAACCAGGATGGCTGGATCTTTCACCATCGCTGCACTCAAGCAGAAGCTCTCATTTCCTCCACAGTGATTTAGGAATCCCCATAAAACCTGCTCACTTGCTCTAAGAGTTACGAACAGCATAGACCTTCGCATGGCTCTATAGAAAGACTGGTGTCTTGTTTGTCTACTAACTGGATTATTTCTATTTGTTTGGGGATTTTTGAGGGAGATATCTTGGCCTTGGGTGTTTGTTTGTTGCTTTGTTTTTTGATTTTTGGGGGGTTGTCTGTTTTTTGGAGAGGGGGTCCTCTTCTGTTGCTCAGGCTAGCCTGAAACTTACTCTGTACCTCAGGATAACTTGAAATTCACGCTGTAGCCCAGGTTCCCGTTAACTCCCAGTAATACACCTGCCTTTGCTTCCCCAGTGCTGAGATTACAGGCGTGAGCCACAGCACAAGCTACTTTTCTTATGACCTTGTCATTAAACCAAATGGCATCGAATAAATGAGATTAACTTATATTAAAGAATCACAGAGAAATCACTTTCCCCACTCCTGCGTTACTTGGATCGACTCGTGGTTTCTAAACAGGATTCCCTTCCCAGGGAGAGTCATCTGATGAATTCACTTAAAATCCTGGTGTTTTGTGCTGGGAAATACACACATTTTTCATTATTCTCACAGAAAAGTTATCTGTTGATTTTTCGGCAGCAGTGTCCATGGTCGCTGAGTAAGGGTTCTTGCTGCTAAGCTTGCGGATCTGAGTCTGATCCCGAGGATTCACGCGAAAGGGGAGCACAAACTCCCGGAAGCTGTCCTCTGCTCCCCAACACCATGGCATGCACATGCCCACACATACACACAATTAAAAAGTATGCTTAATAAAGGAGTAAACACTTGGGCTGAGACTGGACTCAGTGGGTTCCCAGTACCGACAAGAGTAAAGATTCCAGCACCCTAACTGAAATGGCAGACACGATTGTGTGAGCTTCCAGCCCACACTCAAGGGTTTGCTGTGGCCTTGCCCTGGCTCCACAGGGTCCACAGAGTCCCTTCTCCAGTTTGCATCTGCCCAATAGGAGAACCCCACACCCCCAGGTGACTGCCATGCAGTTTGAGAACTCACACACAGCAGCATGTCGAGGTCCATGTTTTCCACGGACCTGGTCATAGAGACCAGGGCACTGTATGATGGCTAAGACTTGCTTTAAAATGCAGACACGCAGGGGCAGAGCTTCAGTGGGAGGGGAAGGTGAGGGTGGATCTTGATAGGAGATCAGCATGTGGGCACCCCTCCATAGGAGATGAGAGTGGGGGTATTCCTCAGTAGGAGGTGAGGGTGTGGGTGACCCTCAGTAGGAGGTGAGCATCTGGGTGCCCCTTGGAACACTTTCCTCTTTTTCTCTAGACATGTCTGCAATTTTTAAGGATAACCTTTTTTTTTAAGAGGTAAAGAGGCACCAAGAACAAGCACAGGGTTCTGTCCTGTCCAGCGGAAGGAGACGTCCGCCCTGCACAGGGCCTCTCCACCCACCCAGCTAACCTTCAGAGACAGCAAGGACACTGGGCATTTTGTTAAACACAGATCATGCCGGGTCTCAGAAAGCGAGTTCACGAATTCACTGTCCAACACCCACCTTGGGGTTCACCATGGCTTGACTTGGACCTTCAAGTCAAGGTGACTGCCCTTCTCTAGGACCCTTGCTCTGCCTATCACACCCAGGCTTCAAGTACAGACTGAGCACCCTTTATCTGAAATGTCTGGATTTGGAACTATTTCTGATTTGGGATATTTTTCATGCGGAAACATTGGCATCTACACGATGTCCCCTGTAGACAGACACAAGTTTTACTAGTTTGCTTTTGTCAACCCAACACAAACTAAGGTCACCTGGGAGGCGGGAACTTCAATTGAGGAAATGTCTCCATCAGACTGGCCTGTGGGCTTGTCTGTGGGGTATTTCTTGACTTATGATTGAAATGGGAGGGCCTAGCCTGCTGTGAGTGGTGCCATCCAGGGCAGGGGTCTGGGTGGTGTAAGAAAGTAGGCTGAGCAAACCATGGGGAGCAAGTCAGTAAGCAACACCCCTCCATGCTCTCTGCTTCACTTCCTGCCTTGAGTTCCTTCCCTGACTTCCTTCAGTGACAAATTGTGTTACCTGGGAGTTGTAAGATGAAACAAACCCTCTCCCTCCCCAAGGTGGTTTTGCTGAACGTTTTATCTTGGCGACAGAAGTCTAACTAGGACACAAGCTTAAACTCAAAGTCATTTATACTTCAGATATTTCTCAGGCAAATCACCTGGCTGTGATTTTGTGTGGGTTTTGTTGTTGTTTGTTTCTTTGTTCTTGGTTTTTAGTACACTTCCGTTTTAACTCTACACATGAGATAGTGAGGCATTTCAGATTGCACATGTTGGGACCAGGGATGCTCAACCAGTTCAGCTCCTATGCCTCAAGAGGCTCAAGAGGTAAGAAAGCTGCTGCTGTTGACCTTCAGGAGCCCAAAGATGCTTCCTCATGGCTCACTTCAACCTTTCCGTAAGCCCCAGTTAATTCCACTCTCATTCTGGGGCTGCAGCCTGACTGTCCACTCAACATCCAATGAATAAGGGGAACCAAGTTGCTATTACTTCTGTGATGGTGACAAAATGCCTGGCAGAAGGAGAGAGGGTTTGTTCTGGCTCACGGTTTCTGTCAGGCAAGGCTGAAGTGTGCGGTAGCTTGTCACACCGCACCAGACCAGGAAGCAGGAAGCTCAGGTGGGAGCCAGTGGCAGACAGGCCTTCACTGGTTAATCCTCACTTCTAGCTGAACCACACACTCCCAGAGGTTCTGTAACTTCCCCAAACACCACCAGCGGTGGGGTCAGGTATTCAAATTTGAGAGGTACCAGTGGATACTGGGTACCTTACACTGCAACTCACAGTTAGGACAAGGAGCCAGGAGGTCGGGCACTCATTCACGTGGTGTCATAGGTCCAACTCAACAGGTTCGTGGGGATAATTGTTCTCACAGTGTGGAAACAGTCACTGATTCATGGCCACAACACTGCAAATGGCGATTCAAAGCAAGCAGGGCCAGCTTGGCTTATACTATCCCATGACACCATTTCCTCTCACAGAGGTGGAAGGGTACTTACAAGGAGTTTGTTTTGCACTGTTTTGATGTGGCTGTTTCTAAGGCAAAGAGGAGATATGGGGACAGGGCAAGTCCCACATTCCTCTTTCCTGGGACAGGCAAGGCAATGGCTCTGAGCCTGGGACAACACAAGGTGAAGCCACAGTGCCCAGGAAATAAGGGACAGAGACATAGAAGATAAATGTCACATGTTTGCTCTCACATGCAGAATGCAGAATGTAAGAATTATACAAATTCTGAAAACAGAAAGGGGACCAGAGAGATGGGAACAAGAAAAGATGTGGGATAAGTATAAGCTTTCATGGAAAATGCCCCAATGAAACACATTGTTTTCTATAATAAATACATAGTAATAAAAATTATGATAAAAATAAATAGTGGGCAAGACTGACTTGGCACAGCACTACCACAAGGGCCCTGGCCACAGCCCTTCTCCCCCACCTCAACACACACTCTACAGCAGCTTTGGGCTCAAGGGCTCCACTGGGTCATGGGGATGACCTCTTGTTCAGGACACCAGCTGCAGAAGCATGGTGCAGACTCCACGGCCCAGGGACTCAAGTGGAAAGAACATGAGCCTTTATCCCCGAGCCCTTGTGAATTATCCCTGCCCCAAGCACGCCCAGAAATAGCTGGGAGAAAATGAAGCAGATGACAGAAGCAAGGGGTTTGGGGTCCTGTCACCCAGGAGAAGATTTGGAGCCAGTGAAACATGCGGGGCACACCAATTGCCCTTACTTGTTCTTGTGGGCTTCTGAGACCTAGGGGGTATATAGACTAATCTCTAAACCACTGACCCAGGCTTGCCCCCAGCACTGGGCACTGCTACTTGGTCATGGCTCCAAGCCCAGTGTCCTTCATCAGGCATGCTGGCTTGGCATGGTGTCTTGGCCCTCCACTGCCCACCTGCTCCTCCCTGTCTGTACTTGTTCCCAGACACTAGAACTGCAGATCGGCCTGCCGTCCAGAGAACTGCTCTGCCATCTACACATTTGCTCTTCCATTTGGGGATCATACAAATAGTTATTTGGTTTTAGCCTCCGGTTCCTGGCACAGAAGCACCTAAAAGCCTTGGATCTTCCTGAGTAAGAAGAGCGTGCCTAGTCATCCACAGTGGACTTTGAGTGCAGAGGCAGAGGTGACTCTTTAGTGACCTCAGGATGGAGGCTAGGGGCCAGAAGAAGAAATCGTGTCATTCAGTCCCCCTCTCCTCCCCACCCTTAAGAAACTCCAAGGAGAAAACATGGGATGGAGGTTGAATTCAGTCACCAATGGCCAATACTAAGTCATCTCAATATAATGGAAGTTTAATACGAACTCCAAGGCAATGAAACCGAGGGAGCTTGTAATTCTGTGAACGTGTCAAGGTGCTGGGAGGGTGGATGCTCAAAGGGGGCCAGGAAAAATCCATACCAGCACCCCTCACCACACCATACCCTCTGCATTTTTTCCAGTTGGCTGGTCCTGGAATATATTGAATAGACAGAATCCTTATAATAAACTGCAACCCTCTGCATTTCTCACAGTTGGCTGGTCCTGGAATATATAGGATAGGTAGACACCTTTATAATAAACTGTAATCTTAGGAAAAGTGATTTTCTTGGCCCCAAGTTATTTCAGCAGATTGGGAAACCCAGGTTAGGGGCAATTTTAGGCATTTTCTAAGCTGCCATCGGTTGGCTGGTTATGCAGAAACCTAGGTGGTCTGGGGGTCCCACTCATTGGTAGCTGACATCTCAAGTAGGTAGAGTCTCATGGGACTGTGGCTTTGCTGTCAGGGTTTGTGTTAGCACTGGGTAGCTAGTGTCAAAATTAAAGTGTTGATCACCCAACTGATACTGGAGAATTAGGGGATCTCCAGCGCTGATATTCTTCTTAGATATAGTCAACATTCTAATGCAGCCAGGGCTGTGGAGATACAGTCTTTGGAGAGACTGACAAATAGGCCAACAGAGCCCATTGGGTGAATATGCTGGCCAGAGCCACCACCACTTCCTATCCTGTTACATCTTGTAATGGGTTCCCTAACTTCCCCCTCTGCCCCTCAATGGACCAGCTACAGAAACACATTGAGAATGGTTCCCTTCTCCATTACAGAGACCCAGGTCCTGGTTACTGGAACATTTTTCCCCCAACAACTTATGATCAAATCTCTCCTTGCCTTCAGTGCTTGCTCAAATTTCACCTTCTCTGATCGCCAACATGTCCTGGCCATGCTATTTAAACTGGCTCTTGGTCCCCCTGTGACTCAGCAGGTGTCCCCTTTCCCATGCTTCCCTTTGGGCCCATACATTGTATAGTTTGTTATTTTTGTTTTGTTTTGCTTTGCGTCCTTGTTTACTTTCTATTGATGTGATGAACGTCATGGCCAGAAACAACTTAAGATGGTAAGGGTTTATCTGTTTTCACGTCCCAATCACAGCCCATCACTGAAGGAAGTCAGGGCAGACACTCAAATAGGAGCAAAGGTGGGGACTACGGAGAAATGCTGCTTAGTGGCTTGCTCCCCATGGCTTGCTCAGCCTGCTTTCTTATACAACTTAGGGCCACCTGTCCAGTTATTACACCACCTACAGTGATCTGGGTCCTCCCACATCAATCAATCAATCAAGAAAATTTCCCACAGATATGCCCGCAGTTCAATCTGATGAAGGCAATTCCTCAATTAAGAGTCTCTCTTCCCAGTGTGTCAAGTTGGGAAAAGAAAACCAACCAGCACACCCTGCTAATATATATTCATAAGACTTGGTGTCCATTTTATTTCTATACATAAAATTCATGGCCTTGGTGCCTAACAAATCCTTAATCTGTGACAGGTGAATGTATGATTCTGAGGACACAGCTGGTTTACAAATGTCCCAGCATACTGGGGTCCTGGGATCAACGTAAAGTCTGGCTCACGGGGCTGGCCTACAGAAAGACAGAAGAGGAGGCTGGGAAAGCCTCAGATGACGTGTTCTTCTTGACCAAACCCAGTAGCTCCTTGGCCAACTACAGACAGACCCCTATTCATCAGGCCCCATCAGTAGGCTGTCTTTGTCCTGGCTAAGGTCAGTCACGGCAGGAACTGTTCAGTTAGCTCAGGGAGAATCCTCTAGTCTCAGTACTCACCACTCTGCTTCCTGCCTCAGGAATCCTGCGGCATCCATTTAACAAGAATGCTTTCATGGTTTTCCATAGACCCTCCCTCTGCCCATTGGCCAAAATGCCATAAATCTGCCTATCTTCTGGAATGCTCAGAGCTGGTACTCCACCTTCAGTTTCTAAGTCCTGGTACCCGTCACTACAATCCTAAATAGCTTTCCTCTCTAATGTAACAAGGGTCAGAAGCAATGTGCTCTTTAACACAAACGGTACCATGACGTGTGCAAGATCAGCTTCATCGCTGGGGTCTCAGCGCCTTCACCCAGGACTCCAGATGCGCATCTTTGAAACCTTGGCCATCTTTCCTAACTGGTCAGCAATAGTCGGGCAATCACACCCCTGAGCCACTGCTCCCCATGACAGCCCATACTTAAAAGCAGAGTAAGGTAGGTCTACTTCCCACAGTCCCGAGTTGAACACCCTAGAGACTGCATGGAGTCTTGGGCAGACAGAGGCTCCACCAAAGGCCCAAGCTCATGGAGCCTGGGCTTGTGCATAGAGACAACTGGGTTGGTGCCCCGAGCATCTCTTGCACAGTGCCCGCAGGAATTTCCCTGAGGTCTGAAATCTCCCGCTCCCTATGTGGCCTGTGAGCTCCATGCTCCTGCCGCTCTCACTGAAGGTTCCCTCTTGTGTCGGATTCTACAAAGGATGGACTTTGAGCCCCAGTGATGTCCTCCGCTTGGCTCCTCTCAGACCTTTCTCTTTCCACTACCTGTCCCCATCCATCCTCCTTTTATCACACCTTAGCCTCCTCTTCAGTTCCTGCGGCTTCCCTACTATTCTCCTATTCTGACAGCCCCTTCCTCAGCTCTCAGCCCACCCAATAGTCACCTTCCCTCCTCTGCCAGCCACTCCATTCCCCATAGTCATTTGAATTTGAGACTACTGCCACCAGGTGTTCTCAAAGGACTCGGAGACCCCCAAAGCTAGGTATCAGGACAAACAGCATCTTGAAAATGCCCTCCATCAGTAACAGTAGAAATCAGTGGCTTTTTTTTTTCCTGGGAGCACGACAAAAACAATTCACATAAAGATGGGAAGTGAGATGAAGAAGGGAGCCAACTGTCTCACATAAGCCAGTGACTGTCAACCGTTCTGCTCGCCGCATGTGGATAAAATCTTAGGACAACAGCTGCGAGCTTTATCTGCACCTGTGTGCTTACATGTGTTAGACACGTATGCTTTATTTACTTCAGTAAGCCATTGCCAAATTAACGTATGAACCCCCTTAACGGGGTGCTGTTAAAAACTGGCTTAGCAACAGTGGAACACATGGGTGAAATTCTCAGCTCCCTAAAAGAAGAGACGTGAATTCAAAGTTTTCCAGGTTCGAATGATTAAAGTCAATTTTTAATAAACAAGGCCAGTTTGGAATTACTGCTTTAGTAAAAGAGGGTATGTTTTCAGTTGTCTGGATTAAGTTTAACACAAGAATTGTGCTTACTAGTCAATTACTAGTCAATAGTATCATAACAAAGTGTTTGGAATTATTTTTAAGTGGATGGAGTGATGGCCCTGAGGTTAAGAGCCACATTAACCTTTCAGAGGACCCAAGTTTCATTCCTAGCATTCATGTGCTGTGGCTCACAACCAGCACTAACTCAGGGAACCCAACATCCTCTTCTGGCTTCTACACATGTATTGACATATATGACATGACCCATACATACACAATTAAAAAAACAAATAAACCTTTAAAATTAAATTACGACTTTAATGTAGAACAAATGTGTAAGTAAAAGATGAATTGCTGGATACCAGCTACTACACAGACATGGAGAACAGCAAGGAAACAAGCCAAAATTGATGGATTTGGTATCTTCGTGGTTTTTGTTTTCCTTTTCTCTCCCTCCCTTTTCTTCCTTAATATTTGTCTAACATACATACGCTGTCTACAGTTAACAGAGTAATGACCTGGGCTGGTAGCAAGGGGTTTTATATTATAACATAGCTGCTGGAAATGTTCCAAAATCTATTTGCAATTTATAGCCTTAGAGTTGTGTTAGATAATTTCTAAATAAAACACATTGCTGATGACACACTAATTACTACCTGAAGGTTTACATGGGTTTGGATTATTTTTATATCATACAGAGATGCCAGTTATATCTTAGTCTGTTGAGAAATTTGAAACTTCACACTACAAATCAGCAAGTCTACCAACACCATGAGATAGTGTTGGAAGAAAATTGGGTAACTTGCTCTCTAATTTTGGCTAATGCCAGGCAACTCACAATGTATGCACCTTATTTTGTTAAAAATATTAATAAAGGGTTTCCGGGGAGCTGCAAATAGCTCAGTTCATAAAGAGCTTGCCATGCAAATGTAGGACCTGAGTTTGATCTTCAGAAACCATTCAAACAGTCAGACATGTCAGAGCTCATCTATAATCCCAGACCTGGATCCTGGTGCATGATGGGCGGCCAGCACTGCCTACTCAGCATGCTCTGGGCTGATAAGACCCTGTCTCAAAAGAAACAAGGTGGACGGCTCCCGAAGAGCAATGCCTGAGGTTCACTTCTAGCTGTCACATGCATGTACACACACATGTATGCACACAAACACACAGGCACATGTGCATGCACACAATACGAGGATTACCAGTTGTTAAAAGTTATAAATAACTGGAGGCTGAAGAGATGGCTCAGCAGTTAAGAGCATGTGGCTGCTTTTCCAGAGGACCTGAGTTCAGTTCCCAGCAGCCCTGTTGGACAGCCCACAACTGCCTCAAACTCCAGCTCCCCAGGGATCTGATAACTCTGGCCGCTGAGGGCACCTGCACTCATGTGCACATACCCCCTTCCCCCACACAATTCAAAATAATGAAAAACTTAAAAGTTATAATTAATGTATAAATGAAGCTATTAAAATAATAATGTGAATATAAAGAACTTTGTATGTTAAAGGTTTTCCTTTAGAGATGAAAAAAAGTGACTTTTCTTTCTGAAGTAAAATGACTGGGTGTTCGAAATGAACAACAGAAAAATGTAGAACAAAAACCTAAGGGGGGTAAACAGTTGCAGAAGCTTTGTAGAAAGTAACCCAAAATAAATCAATGTGTCAAGTCCTCCCAACATGAGATCAATGCATCAAAGTTTAAAAAACAGCTGGTTTTTGTTATTTTGAGTTGTGGGATTTTGTCTGTCTGTCTGTTTGTTTGTTTGTTTTGTTTTTGATTAAGGGTCTTCTCTTAATAAAAAAGATTTCAAAGAGATGTGAGTTTTTTGGGTTTTGTTTGTTTTGTTTTGTTGTTTGTTTGTTTGTTTTGAGGTACAATCTCACTCTGTAGACCAGGCTGACCTGTAGATGCTCCTGCCTCTGCCTCCTTAGAGCTGGGATTAAAGGCGTGAGCCACCACATCTAGCTGGAAGTGTCGTCTTTACTCGTTGGATGATTCATCTAAACTTTTAAAAGAAGAAAGTTTTTTTAAGTTTTTTTTTCAAAATCTATGTACATGTGTGTGCCTGAATAGGTTTATGTGCACCACAGGTATGCAGGAGTCCTTAGAGGATGAAAGAGGGTTTTGGACCCCTTAGAACTGAAATTACAGGCAGCTGTAAGCCACCATGTCAGTGGTGGGAACAAAACCTTTGCAAAAACATCTGGTACTTTTTTTTTTTTTTTGGTTTTTCGAGACAGGGTTTCTCTGCAGCTTTAGAGCCTGTCCTGGAGCTAGCTCTTGTAGACCAGGCTGGTCTCGAACTCACAGAGATCCGCCTGCCTCTGCCTCCTGAGTGCTAAGATTAAAGGCGTGCGCCACCACCGCCCAGCTCACATCTGGTACTTTTAACATTGAGCCATCTCCCAGCCTCTGAAGGTCATTTGCTTTTCACATATAAATGTGACCGTCTGAATCTTTGTTCCTTTGGTTCCATAGACAGACAAGAATTTCATCACAGCAACCTAATATCCTATTTAGTCAAATGTTCAAACACTTTTTTTGCCTTCTCCAAATTAGATTACTAAATAAATCTAGACCTCAAACTGACCTTGAGATTTCGGGGGGGGGGGGAGCAAAGCAACCTCTCTAAATGTGTTCTTTTGCCTTATGAAATGAGTGTTCATTATTGTAAGACTAATAAAGGTTTATTTGCCATGTTGAATTGAGTATAACACATTATCAAATCTTCTAAGAACTCCAGGATTTCTCTAATCAAGACTAAATTCATACGAGGAAGTAATACTAATTAATTCTACCACAGGCCTAGAAAATGTTCTTTCTGCCATACATCCCAGATGTATATGTGATACATCGTATCACAGTTCTGGTCATTACTTGCAAACATTAGGTGCTGCAAAAATAACATAATTCTCCTGTTACATAATCTCTGCTCTTTAACCAGAGCAGCCCAGGCCCCTTGTTGCTCACTCAGAGTCGCTCATGTGTTTCGATTATTCCTAGAAAACCACACTCAGCCCCTCCGCCTTCTCCTGCTTCCCCGTGCTCTGCTCCAGGCAGTGACCATGGCTGGCACTGGTGTCCATTCAATCTCCAGAGACATTTGAACAGGAAGTCCACTGGACCTGTGGCGCCCTGACTCCATCCCCTGAAGAAGCATCTAGCTCAGCATCTAGAAATTACAGTTGTCACCCTCCATACTCAAAATATAGATTTATAATTTATCCCAAAGGTCTTTGTCTTTCTTATAATTTTCCTAGAAATCCCCTCACTAAATGCCTGACTTCTTGAACCACGGAGTCTCAAGAGATGCTTTCGATGGTCCTTAGTGAACATGAGGGTGGGATGAGGATAGACTTGGAGATGTGGGGTAGACTTGGAGATGAGGGAGAGACTAGGAGCAGGATAGCTCACCTTTCTTTGAATAAAAATTCCAAATTCCTGTCCATCTCTTCCTCTATTCAACTGGTCCTGTCCCTAGCCTATCTGACCCAGCTGCAGCAAGCATCCCACTAACTCCACATAGAATCTACTTTTGGTGTCTAGTCACCTTTACCGACACCATGTGACCATCTGTCAGATCCAGTGTAACTAGAATCCTCCTTCCTCTGAGGTCACTAGTCATTTTTCCTGCTGCCTCGGTTGGTATTCACTCAGATCAGCTCAAGTCTGAACACCAGCAGAGACATGTGGGATCTGCAGCCAGGAAGCTGAATGAAGCTGTCAGTGGATGCACAACTGTGTGTGCACATGTACGCATGTGCTCACACGCATGTGCGTGTTGCTGCTCACTGACATTTTAGTTTTTAGTAAAGTGAGAATTCTAAAGTACCTAGAGCCTATATAATGTTCTTCCCTGAAAAAATACACTCAGATCTAATTCTTATTTCCCTTTAGATATAGATAGAATTTATCATCCATGGGTGATTGCAAAGGAACCTACATTATTGGGCTTCGTTCTGATGATTGACAAGATGCAGTTTGTGTCAGGGCCAGTGAGTGTTCTATGTTAATTACTGCAGACGAGATTTCTTAGAACAAATCAGCCAACTGTTAAGTTAAACGAAAGCAATTCACTTTTCATTTGTAAAAGCATCTACTTCCAAAATGAAGGGGACAGGTACCACTATGGAAGAACTTGAGAAAACGTCTAAAAAACTACAGACTACTGCAAAGGGTGATGAAAGTTATTCATGCGCCTCTCGTGTCTAACGACAGCGTCACTACTTAGTTCCAGGTGATTCCTCTTGGTCCTAGCAAATGCAGAAGATGAGGACTGTGTCAGCTGGTTGATGGCACCCATATGCATTCACACATTTCAAAAGCAAGCGTGATGGTTTAAGCATATAATCCCAGCCCCGAGGAAGGGGGACACGTTCAAGACCAGTCTTGAACGCAGATCAAGATTCTGTTCCTAAAGACTCCCGAGGACCTTAGGCAACAGCTGCTCCTGAGAAAGCGACAATGTTCCCATTAACGTGCAGTTTTTAGGAGCTACTAGAGAAACACTGTTGCTGTTGTTTAATTCCTTTTAGTAGTTCAAGTCTGGCAAAAGAAAATTTGAAGTCTTTTCATCTACGGATATCAGATTGAGATGTGAAGTCTTTCTTGTTTTATGGTACTAAAAGTTCAACTTTTGAGCATGTTACTTTAATACGTCATTCAAGTAAGAGTAGCACTCTGATATGGCCACCTTTAATCCCAATCCTCAGGGGACAGAGGCAGGTAGATCTCTGAGTTCAAGGCCAGCCTGGTCTACAGAGCAAGTTCCAGGACACCCAGGACTATTTCACAGAGAAACCCTGCCTCGAAACACACACACACACACACACACACACACACACACACACACACGCACGCACACACAGACACACAAAGGAAACATAACAAAAAGAGTAGCACTCTGTTTCATGCTTAGAGAGAAAGCATGCTTTTATATATATAAATATATATATACATTTTTACATGCACATACATATGTATGAAACAATAATCATCGAAGAAGAAGCTATTAACATGAGGAGGGTTGCATGGATTTGAGGGAGAGTAGCCGGAAGGGGCTGGAAGGAGAAAGGGGAGACGGAAAGTGATGTGATTCTATTTCAATTTAAAGTATCCGAAAAGAAAAAGAGCGCAAATAAATTTCAAAAGGAATAAATAAACACATAATTTTGTTTAGGTCCTTAAGCTTAAAGATGAGGCACATATTCATAAAATAGCAACCAGGAGGACCGCAAGACAAAGGTTCCCTCTATACTCTAACCAAGGCTGATGACCTGAATTTGATTCCTAAAACTCACATGGGAGAAAGAAAGACGACAAAGCTAGTCCCTTGATCTCCAAACCCACGGGGGTGCATACACATAAACGAATAAATTATCACTTAAAACATTAACTATTTACCTCGTCTCCTGGGTCTCCATGATCCCTACTTCTGGAGCGATTGTCCTTGAAAACCACAGATGTTTCCCGTCTCCTTCTGCTTAAGGCTGGCGAGTGTTTCCTTTCAGAGTGCATTCCCAGCGAAGCTCTTCCTGGCTGGTGAAAAGCCCGTTTCCCCAGGCATCTGTCATCGTCTGACGTCAGAAAACATTGTGTTTTGTGCCTGTGTTCTGTGTGCTACTCTGGTCCGATAAGGTCGCCTTTTAACGCTTGCTGGGAGTTTCCGGCTTTCCTCGGAGGCGCTCTCTGAGGCGCGCTCGCTCTGAGGTTCTTCTGTACGGAAGGTGCAGGGTGAAGATGCTGTAGAGGTACTGGGTAGGGCAGTGCCCACCCTCATCTCAGGAGATAGGGAATATTGGCTGCTGTGAATGCTTCTCCCAGCTCAGGAGCTACCGGCATCTTGGCTTTACTTCAAGGACCCTGAGGGAAAACAGAAAAACAAGGTAAAGGAAAGAATAAGGAGGATATAAAATGTGTGCGCTGAGGACACAGTTCGCACAGGAGATGGCCAGGTCCTGAGCATCAGTGACCTATTAAATATAAAGTATCATTGTGCTGCACCTCTGCCAACCAGCATGACATTCCCCCGTCCCCAGCCTCCCAACAAGACACACACCAACAAACACAGGCGTTACTAGCTATGGACGCCTCTAAAATAATAACCGTATCTATTTATCGACCTAGCTCATGTGTTCAGTGTCCCTGATTTCTTCCTACTGTGAATCCTACTTCTCAGTATACCTTCTTTGAGGGTCATCACTCTTAAAATCCAAACCTAACACTTAACACAGACAAGATCTCATGTTTGAAAGACAGATAGTAAACTCGGGAGATGGCTCAATGAGGAACGTGACTGATGACCAAGTATGAAGATACTGAGTTTGGATACCCAGAACCTATGAAGAGAAGCATGGCCATGTGGGAACCTGTATGCAGTATATATAGTATATAGTATATGGTATATGGTATATAGTATATAGTATATGGTATATGGTATATAGTATGGTATATGGTAGATAGTGTAGTATATAGTATAGTATATGGTTTGTAGTAATAGTATAGTGTATAGTATATAGTATACACACAGGCACACCACTCACACCCCAGAAACACTTGTCTTAGAAATAGAAAATGTGCCTGTTGCAAAGGCTTAAGACTACTAATCTTTAAAATGGCCTTGCTTTTTAAGAAATAAAATGGAGCCGGGCGGTGGTGGCGCACGCCTTTAATCCCAGCACTCGGGAGGCAGAGGCAGGCGGATCTCTGAGTTCGAGGCCAGCCTGGTCTACAAGAGCTAGTTCCAGGACAGGCTCTAGAAACTACAGGGAAACCCTGTCTCGATAAAAACCAAAATAAATAAATAAATAAAATGGAGAAATGACACATTTTAGCAACGAGGATAAGTTGGGATGCAGGAACCAAATTTTCTATTTATACAAATGTCACAGTTATAAAAATACTTTGCAGTTTCAAAGTTTTCTTAGACATGACCACATGTAAGAGCTGTTTGAAGGGAGGTCGGATTGATACTATGTTAAGGAAATTTGGAAAATACATAATTTTGTTTAAACACGTTCCAGGAGGAAGGCGAAGGGCTGACGCCCATAAGAAATCAGCTCCTGGGTTGTCCTTTGTGCAACCCAGTATCCTCATTTATTTACTTATTTACTTATATTGACTAGAACCCAGGGCCCCAGGCATGCTCGGCAGGCATGCTCCACTAAGCTACATCCCAACCCGCCAGCCTTTTCACTCTTTGTGTCTGACTTTCTACATCGGTACAGCATGGCCATGCGCCACCCACGAACAGTGTCTCCATAGAAACCAAGTGGACTGCGTCTAAAAGCGCCTAACAGACTGATGGTACTTTGCCCCAAGTCTAGATGCCCCTGTCTTTGCTCATGCGCATTACATTGCACCTATGGAATGGCCTGAGATGGCTTCTGTCTCCCAATTCACACACTTCCTTCAGGTCAAAGCAATGGGTGCCCTGCATGGGCTGAGAGGGAATGAGGCTGGACACTTCTGGCCAGCTGCTCAATCAATCATTCATTTGGCTCCAAAACCTGGAGCCTCTCTCCATGATTGGCATTAGCATCATGTCTATGACGTGACCTCTTTGCCTCCTCAGCAAAAATATCCTGCTTTGGCAACCTGAGCTTCCCAAGCAAGATTTGGCAACTGTGTGGTTTCACCTGGGGAGGAGGAAGAAAGACGTGCCAACTTTACTCTCTAACTGATGCAGAAGTATCTGTGAATTACACGGCTTGAAATAAACAGCCATGAGTCCGGGGGTAAGGCACGGTCTCTCAACGACTGGCCAGGATCCCTTAATCCAAAGCTGCGCTTCTCTAGAGGTGAGCACTGAGCAGAGAGTGGAGAAAACAATCGGGATCTAGGCTGCGTTCAAGTGAAGTGAAGCAGCAAGGTCAGAGCGGACCTCCTAGGAGCTAGGACACAGACACCCGGCTGTTACTGAGAAATGAGAAGAAAGGCCTTCCTGTGGGATTGGCACAAAAACATAGCTAGAGCCACCTTAGGGCTTCATCCTATATAGGGTTTCTGTTAGATTGCAGAGCCTTTTGAACAGACTTGAAACACTGGATCCAAGCAAAGCAAAGGCTGTGTGGAAAGGACGCGGGTGGGACACAGGAGCTGTCTTCTTCTGAGGCCCTTCATGGTGCCACAGGACGTCTGGGTGGCCACAGCTCTCTGCAGCTATCAGGATAGCCTCTGTGGCCTCAGAAACAGCTGTTTAAGCCATTTATTGCAAACAGCCATAGCCCTGTACCCAGCCCTCTCCTGAGAGCAGGGTACCCATTCATCTGTAGATGAGAACTAAAATTCCACACTGCGAACAGAGTCACAAGCAGTAACCCCCCCCCCACCCCAGGCATGGCAAGAACTTATCCTTGAATGCCTTCAACACAGAAACAAAAAGCCAAATGCAGACAACTTCTAGGCCTCGGCCTCTTGCGATTTACCAAGAGTGACTGCCCTGTCCTCTCAGAACACAGCAAAGCAGGAGTCAGCATAGAATGCACAGGCTTGAAACAGAACCTTTACCAAATGGAAAAGTCAGATGAATTCACCCTACAAATCAATAGACCAAGATCTCGTACAGTGGGCACTGCCTGTGTCACTAATGCCAGTACTGTGGGCCGTACGCTGTAGAAAAGGTCATGGCCACCACAGCCAACTTCGGCCTCATAGGCCTCTGCAATCAATGCAGAAATAAATGCATTTCCGAAACTAAAGATGAAGGGTTCTCAGTGTGTACACATGCACCTAGGGATTTCACACCTGGAACACGGCCAGCTGTGAAAATACCCTACGTCAGGTTGAATGAGAAAAACGTAGGTTTTCCCTGGCGTTCTGAAGCCCTATGTGTAAGCCAGGCCTTTCTCATTTTCTTTGCTGCCAATTCCTCAAAGCTGTCTGGCTCCCCCTAAGCTTCCCATTGTAAGGTCTGGATCCCGGACGCAGGAGGCATTCGATAGTGCGAGCAATTCAGACACTTGGTGTACATATTGCAGCGATGTGCATAAACTCTCGTTTCCAGTCACAAGAACAAACGCCTGGTTTTATCTCCTGAATCAAGGTCAAGCTGATCCTGTGTCATCACAGTAGTTGACTGGGTAGGCAGGGATTTGCGGGTCCTTGAACTGGCAAAAAATAAAATAAAAATAAAAAAATTAAATAAAAGCCATCTACATGCACAGACAAAATTTTCCATAAACACAGAGCAGTATGTCATATGGATAATATCTCGGTAAAGCTGCTAAGAATAACATTAAAATAAATACGGTTAAAATCTACCAAATTTGACAAGAGTTGATGAATATCATGTAGTTTTGGAAGACATAAGGAGCTCATTTATCTTTAAGAAGTCGCTTTTCTGAGCAAATCCACTAAGAGTCTCGGGCTTTTTATTTATTTTTTGATGGGTTTCTAAAGAATATAACAATGAATCAAACAAATATGTTCTTCATCCTTAAACAATTACTCAGCACAAACATTTAACAAAAACACTGATAAATAAAAATAAGAGGAGGTTTTGACAGGAATAAGACTTACAGGTTGAGCTTTAAAATCTAACAAATTCAGATCTTTAAGGGCAAAGCCACTATTGTTTAATCCAACAGTTAAATTTTTGCTTCTGCAGTATTGTAAGATTTAGAAAATGAGAATTATAAAGTTATATGTGCCTAGTTACATCTCCACTTCAGGTAATGAATATTTAATGTGCGTACGTCTTATCCAATATTAACTTTGTTTTACTGGGGAATTTTAATGGTTAAGTGTATCATCACGTTAAGCAAGGGGAAATGATAAATCTACTGTCGGGTAGAACTGTACACAAATTCCAGACATGGTTAAGATCAGCATGCATGTTTTTTCCTAGAGCTCAGTAGTTATGAAATCAAGATGCTTATGAAATTTAAACCACCACTCGTAAGGTGACTGACTTGCTTTAAGCTTTTATCTTTTGGGAGAAAGTGAAAGGGCTATGTAGCCTGCAGAATCCTTCCTTTCTGGCTTAGGCAACAGACACACAATACAACTGGAACCAGAATTTTTAAAACAAATGTCTGTCTGGATGCTCCATTACTGTAAGGGACTAAAGATGAGTCCACCTAAAACCAGCAATCACTGTAACCTCTCTGGCTTCCTGTCACCCTAAATTCTAAGTGCAGCAGGAAAAACACCACACCAAGAACCAGAACTTGGGGTTTGGGGTCTGAGAACTTGGCGATCTTCAGCAAGAAAAGCTATACTGAGTCAATCTCTCCCTTTTCAAATAAGAACGCACTGGGCTTCTATTCCCTTGATCTTGCATTTTTGTAACCTACAGAATGGGTCTATTGAATAATTTTAATTTCTGATTTTGACCCCACAAGTAAATTTTTTTTATTATTTCTGAGACAGTGAGGAGAGTCCTTAGGGTCATATACTTAGAACTCTCATGAAAGTTAAACCTCTTATTTTAGTGATGAGGATAAATGGTTTTCTGATCAGCACAGAGAGAAGTCAACAGAACCAACACCACACTTTCTGGTCCCCAATCCTGAACTTCTTCCAGTTTCTGTGTTCCATCTCTCGGGCAAGGGGGTTACAACGTCTCTCTCCTAGACACTGAAATTCAGCACACGGTAAGTGCAGAGTTTAAGGACAAACAGCAAAGAGAAAAGAGAAAGACAAAGCAGAAATTAAAAATAGTCTCAGTATTGGCAATGCCTTTCAAGAGTGAATGGCCTCCTGGACTGTCCAAGATCAGAATAGCAGCGGGACTGATTCTGACTTCCAATTTGGCACATTCGATCACATTTAACTTTCCTGACTTGGTTCCTAATGGACATGGCCCATACACTCACAGCTATTGCCATCATCTTGTGTTTAGGGAGAGGTATGCAAGAGGAATCAGCCTTCCCTCCCCCCGGAGAATAGTCCTGTGGCGGTGAGGACATTTCAGCATTGCTTTCATGGTTCAAAGATGTAGAAACAGCTTGGTAGAGCGCTGCATAGCGTTAAACCCAAAGCAAGGGCTGATTAAGATGCACTCAGCCAAAAGTTCATTTCTAAATTCAGTTTTTGAGGGAGAACTAATATACAAAGCTACTTGGTTTTATTTCATTGATGGGTAAGTGGGTGGATGGATGGGTGGATGGATGGATGGATGGATGGATGGATGGATGGATGGATGGATTGGGAATGAGACAAGTACTAACTAGCCACACTCTGCCTGGTTCAAGCTGTCTATCTTCACAAACATTTGGTCTCTCAATACCATCATGGGACCATTATGACCATCAATGTCTTGGACAGAGGGGAAACTGAGACACAGAGTGTAAGTGACTTTTGGGGGGAGGGGTTATGGCATGAAGATCCAGTTGAGCTGACATTTGAGGGCAGAACTGCTGAGGGCCAGTCCAGCAGAAAGCAAAGGATTCCTCCTGTAAGCTGTGGCTGGGTGTTTCTTCTTATATGAAGAATAGGAAACATCAGAGCAGCATTCAAAGGTTCTTAAAGCTGAGGATACAGGAGGGACAGGGGAAGATGGAATGAGCTAGCTTGGTTCCTCTGAAAGGGACACAGAAAGAGATGTGAGGATCACAGGGGGGAAACTTGGGCAGCCGAAAGTCAAGAGAGGTAAAGAAAGGATAAAGAAGAATAGAAACGGCACAGAATGGGTTTAAGTGGCAAGACAAAGGAAAGAAAGCTGGTTAGTCATCAGTGAGCCTCAGGAGACAGAGAATCCTCGCACAGCCCTAATAGATATGTGGCTGCTGGTGGGGGCTTTAAAAATTTGTCATATGACAAATAGATGAGACTGGGGGTGACTAACCTGGGTGGTGCAGAGTTCCCATCAGTCCCCGGTTTGTAACACCTGGAATCAGCCCCCACCCTGTCTTTGGCTGAAATGGAAAGACTTTTTGCTATTCTCAGAGACACAGGGAGGAAGATCAAAGCCAACATTACCAGCATATTAGGCTCGAATGCTCTTCCTTGAGATACTGACCTTGTTTTAAGGAAAACACAGGCAAGCAAAGCAGACAGTAGAGCGGGAGGGAATTTTGCTAAAATTAAAGAACGCTTTCTATGAACCTGATTATTTAGTAGAACAAAATAAAATTTAAAAAAAAAAATGTTTTTCACCAAAGGCTTTCGAGTACCATTCTATAAGGTAACTGAGAGATGGGCTGTTTAAGAACATGCTATTAAAATTAGGACGACTACAAATTAAATAATAAGCTATTCTGAGAACAACACTGTGTAAGTCCCAAGAGTCCGGACCCCACTCTTCATTATAGCAGTGGATCCAATGGGACCACCCCCTGCAATCTGGAGTGGAAATTAGAGAAAGACAAAGCCTGCCGTCAGAGCCCCTCTGGAACTAAGACCACTAGGAACACTGGATGCGCCGCCTCACCCGAGAGTGCAATAGTAACAATTCCTCACCGATGCACAGCGGGGGACACCACACGCTGGAGCTGCT
The DNA here is from genome assembly GCF_903992535.2 of Arvicola amphibius. NCBI lineage: Eukaryota > Metazoa > Chordata > Mammalia > Rodentia > Cricetidae > Arvicola > Arvicola amphibius. Next base: position 53,032,399 of record NC_052059.1, read on the forward strand.
CTGTCCTCCCCAGGGCGCAGATGCTGAGGACAGTGGTCCACGGCCTCGGGCCAGCAGCTGCGGCGCAACTGAGCCGCCGGGCTCCAACAGGATGCAGCGCTCAATGCAGCCGCTCCTAGAAGCACCGGAGGGACCCTCAGAGACTCGGGAGGCCGTCACCAACTGGATCGCTGGGGCTTTGTGTGTCTTTTGTACCATCTGCAGGTCCCAGCGTGACCGCCACTGCATCCAGCGCAGAGCCAGGAGAGTGCGGCAGTCACAGCTCCCCCTACCTAGTTGCATTTTTTTTTTTTTAAAGAGATAGAACCATATCAGCCTCAGATGATGCCATAACGCCACAGACGCAGTGTTGTGGGTCACTGAAGTAAAAAGTGACGATGGAAGCTTTATTTTGTTCGTTTTGCAAAGATTAATTTTAAGAAAGTCACGTGGCTTAAAATGAAGCCATCCCCCTAGCGGCGGAGGGACACTGGACCTCTCGGATGGGCTTCCTTGGCCTCATGAAGATTTCTGAACAGACAGTGCCCAGTCTGAAAAGCCTATACTATCTCTAAAATAAAGCAAAGTGTTGCTGTGGCGATACCGGTCTGTAATTACAGCACTTGGAAGGTGGAGGAAGGAGGATGGAGAACTCAGGATCAACCTCCCATACATAGTGAGTTCAAGGCTAGCTGGTCTCAAAATGGGTGGGTGGACGGATGGATAGATGGATGACTGGTAAGTTAGATTGATAGTACCCGCAGCACATCCGCAGAGAAAGCAGCAGGCTCTGGTCACCTCCCATGGCGCCTTTGTTCATTGCTGCATGTGGGCATGAGGGTCCAAATATCAAATTTTTTTTAAAAAAAGCATTTCCTCAAAATGTGCTGCACATTGTAAAATCCTCTATAGTTGTACACTGGTGCCCATGTTAATTGCTCCTGACAATTTAGTTGAGACACTGGGGCCACAAAAGCCTGCTTCCCACAAACCAGGCCACGGGATTCCAACAGCGCCTGGCTTTGTGGGCAGATCTGCCCCACTGCCCTCCGGTGCACTGTGTTCTAGTTATAGTATCAGGTAGAACCGACCTGCTGTATCCTGTGAATGGGGAGGGTAGCCCCAGCTAGAGCTTCAGGGGACTGGAAGCTCCTGTTTGCTGTGCCCTTGGGGAAACTGCCTCATTCAGCTCAGCCAGTTCCAGACTGTATACAGGCTCAAATGATGTCTCTTTGGAGAGGAACTGACTTCAGAAAGGGCGCTCTTGTCTTGCTGTAGTCTGCTCCTTCCCACGGGGCCACTGAAGATATCAAATCTACCAGCATGTCTTCCATACCGCAAACTCATCCTGTCAGTCACCCTCTTATCCCACCCCCGTATCCATGGAGATTGCTCCCTTAAGGTTGCTACAATCCAAAGATGCTCAAAGCCCTTGGGAGAGTGGAGTGCTGGTTTTGAAATGGCACAGTGAGTAAGGCCACTTTTCACACAGACATGAGTAATGCCCAGAACCCACAAAAAAAGTGCTGTGGAGCTACGTGGCTGTAAGCCCATAGCTCAAGAAAGTTGAGACAGGGTGACCTTCCAATCTCCTGAACTCTCTGAAGGGAACTCAATGGCCAGGTCAGTGAGAGACCCTCTGTCTCAAGGAGAAACGCCAGAGGTCCTCTACTGGCTTTGGAATAGTCTCCTGCATATATGCACATATGAGGGATAGGGGCATAAAAGTAAATAAATGAATACATGTAGTGTGCATTTACATAGAAGCCATGTACCTCTCTGGAGCTCATATCACCCACTACTAGGAGTCCTTACAGGGATCACCCTCATAGATTCCGGGAAGTTTCCACTGCATTCAGTGTCCCCCCAGTTCCAGATGTCTCTCCCTGAACACTCTCTCTCTCTCTCTCTCTCTCTCTCTCTCTCTCTCTCTCTCTCTCTCTCTCTCTCTCTCTCTTTCTCCCTGGTAGTTTGAATGTAATTGGCCCCCATAATCCTATAATCTCATAAGGGATTGACACTATTAGGAGGTGTGGCTTCACTGGAGTGGCAGGGCCTTGTTGGAGGAAGTGTGTCATTGTGGAAGTGGGCTTTGAGGTTTCACATACTCAGGACACTTACCCAGTGAGACTTCTTGCTGCCTGCAAGATGTAGGACACTCAGCTATTTCTCTAGCTCCATGCCTACCTGCACACTGCCATACTCCCTAGCATGATGGACTGAACCTCTGAACTGTAAGCAAGCCACCACAATTAAATGTTTCCTTTATAAGAGTTGCTGTGGTTATGGTGTCTCTTCACAGTAATAATAAACCCCAACTAAGAAACCTTCCATCCTATCTCTCCCTCCCCCACACCTAATCACGTCTATTCCAATCCCCATCAGCCCCCAGTTCATGCATAAGATCTACTCTATTTCCTCTTCCCAGGAAGATCCATGTGTCCACCATAGAGCCCTTTCCTTTACCTAACCACTTTGGGTCTGTGGATTGTACCTTGGTTATCCTTTACTTAATGGCTAATATCCACTTATAAGTGAGTGCATACCATATTTGTCTTTTGGGGTCTGGGTTACCTTGCTCAGGGTGATTGTTTTCTAGTTCCATTCATTTGCATACAAATTTCATGATGTTATTTGACAGCCGAGCAAAACTTCATTATGCAAATGTACCACGTTTTCTTAAACCACTCTGCTTAGGGACATCTAAGCTGTTTCCATTTTCTGGCCATTGTGCATAAAGCTGCAATGAACATAGTTGAGCATGGGTCCTTGTGGCAGGATGGAGTATCCTTTGGCTTTATGCACAAGAATGATGTAGCTGGGTCTTGAGGTAGATCCATTCCCAATTTTCTATGAACTGCCGTATTGATTTACATGGTGGCGGTACAAGTTTGCACTCCCATCAGCAGTGGAGGAGTGTTCCCCTTGCTCCACATCCTCACCACCATGAGCTGTCACTTGCGGTTTTGATCTCAACCATTCTGACAGATGTAAAATGGAATCTCAAAGTAGTTTTGATTTGCATTTCCCTAATGGCTAATGATATTTAACATTGCCTGTGTTTCTCATCCATTTAAGATTCCTCTATTGAAAATTCTCTGTTTAGATCTCTACAGTATTTTTAACTGGATTATTTGTTGTTTTTTATGTCTAATTTCTTGAGTTCTTTATATAGTTTGGATATTGGTCTTCTGTTGGATGTGGAGTTGGTAAAAAAAATCTTTTCCCATTGTGTATGTTGCCACTTCGTCCAAATGAAGGTGTCCTTTGCCTTACGAAGCTTTTCCATTTCATGAGGTCCCATTTATTAATTGTTGATCTTAATGTCTGTGTTATGTATCGGTGTTCTGTTCGTGAAGTTGTCTCCAACTGCATGTGCCAAAGTGAACAAGGTTATTCCCCACTTTCTCTTCTATCAGGTTCAGTATGTCTGGTTTTATGTTGAGGTCTCTGATCCACTGAGTCTTGAGTTTTGTGCAGGGTAATAAATACGGATGTTTGCACTCTTCTACGTGTGGATACCCAGTTTGACCAGCTCCATTGTTGAAGATGCTGTCTTTTGTCCAGTGTGCATTTTTGGCTTGTTTGTTTGTTTTTATCAAAACCATGGCCCAGTTCAGTCTGGACCCTTCCATATGCCTCTGACTGTTTTCTCCCTCATATCTACAGCAAACCCTCTCCTCAGCCACACCTAGGAGCAGTCATATCCTCTTCTCCATTCCCAGTGCATCACAAATGGCAAGTCCCGGTGGGAAGGGATTGAGACAGCTGCTCACATTGGATGATGGAGGAGAGTTATCTGTCTATGTTTCTTTCATTGGTTAATTAATAAAGAAAACTGCCTTGGCCCTTTAAGAGACAGAAAATTAGGTAGGTGGAGTAGACAGAACAGAATTGTGGGAACAAAGAAGTAGAGTGGGGGAGACGCTTCAGGCATTCGCCATAGTGAGTCTCCATGCTTCTCCTCTCCGAGATGGTCATAAGACCAAATATAATTACATGAAACATGAGACTGGTTGTGTGTGGTGTGGTTCTTGGACTTGGCCATGGCTGGACGGTAACCACCGGCTCCCGAAGCGCCCGCGACTGGAAGAGAAAGAGCCATAACCACTTCTTGCTGGTGTTTACGGAACTGTGCTGAATGCCTTGTTGTACACAGGTTCATTTATTCCCCACAGATATTCTCTAGGGCAGGAACATCACTCTCGTTTCATGTTATAAGTGGGGAGCTGGGCTTCCACACAGTGAGCATGCTCTCGCTTTGACCCGCCAGGTTGAGTGTATCCCAGTGCAGAGCCCCCTCCCTAAGCAGGGCATTTGTCACCTTCAGTAGAGTGCTCACATTCAGCCTCAGTGAAGGGACACTCTGAAATTCTCCTCTAACGGTGAAGGTAGTCGTTCTCCTACCCTGCTAATGGGAGGGCCACCTGGCAGTCCTGTATAAAATGTTGGCAAGTCTCACGTAAGACATCTTCAACTTGCCTGTCTCCTTTGGACCAGTATTAACTTGAGGTAATCGACCACCAGGAAGTCAGCCCCATGAAATCCAGTCTATTTGAAATGTAGAACAGTAGAGAAATGGTTAACAATATAATAATGTGACCATGGAGATGGGATACTCTGTTCCATGAGTCTTTTAAATGAACACTTAAAATGGAAAAAATATATTCATGTTGCCTTTGTAAGCAATATAATACAACAGCCATCATGTAAGGAAACAAACCTAGGTTTTGTTTAACCACCAGCAGCACACCCAGCTGTTTTTTACAAATAAACTTGAGGCAAGTTCTGTTTAAAAAAAAAAAAAAGAAGAAGTGGTTATGGCATTGTTCTTTCCATGTCTGTCAGCTGCAACCTTGCAAGACAGTCGTTCAACATTTTTATTAAATATTCCCTGTGAAGCAGACTCCCTGGTAAATCAATGTTTTCACTCAAGAGAAATGGTTACTTGAGAATTTATCGGGAATATTTTCCTAAGAGAAGCATTTGTAAGAACTGGGCGATTATCTAAGCCTATCCGGCAATGTCTGCCCACAGGCACCCATGGGCACCCAAATCTACTGATGCTCGAATCCCTTATATAACATGGTTCATAGTTACATATAATCTCATTTCACCCTCCTGTCAACTTTGATTTATCTCCAGATGGTCATAAGACCAAATATAATTACATGAAACACAGAGCTGTTCTGTTGTATCGTTTGGGGGACACTATTAAGGAGGAAAATTGACACATGTTCAGTCCCCATGGAGTTTTTTTTTTAATGATTATAGCTAATTATATGCTCATATACATGATTTTTGCCTTTGTTCTGAGGCATCAGAGTAAAATTGAATTGGCATATGGTTTTTGTCACATTAAAATGAACTGTGACGATAGCAGTGATGTTTTGGGGTGAGACAGAAACACTGCTCAGCTGTAAACTTACATAAAATATCAGAAACCAGGACCACCCTGGACTTAGGTCCAAAGCCATTCAGCTGTCCCCATTTTTTTCCTCCTCCCTTCTCTCCAGGTCTATCCTAGCGTACCACACACTACACTCACCTGAAGTCTTTGCCCCAACTCAAGAGGGCCGCCAAGTTCAACAGCAAACAGCATATAATGTAAGCAAGACAACCTTTCATGAGATTCCCCACTGCCCTGCACTGAGGGACTGCAAGGTTGTCCCTGTCCCTGATATGATAGTGTCACCATGGAATACAGTGTTTCTTTTGTAAGGCTCTGGGTCTCATAGATTTATAAAAATAATTTAAGGGTGCTTGATTAAAATTAGGAAGAGAAATGGTGATGTAAGTGAGCTTGGAATCTGCCACGATTGCAGGGAGATTTGAAGACAAGGCAGAAGGAAGGAAAGTTATATATAGTTCCTAAGTCGGAAACCAGAAAGTAAAGGCTCTGCCATGAATGCCTGTGAATGACTGCATAGGAAGGAGTTAGAGGGTTATCAGCACAAAACTCACAATGGGCACCACTACTCCTCCAATCAGCACAGAGCTCACTAAGGGCACAGTTTACTCCTCCAATCAGCACAGAGTTCACTAAGGGCACAGTTACTCCTCCAATCAGCACAGAGTTCACTAAGGGCACAGTTACTCCTTCAATCAGCACAGAGTTCACTAAAGGCACGGTTACTCCTCCAATTTCTTGTCTTCTCCAGCATGTCGTATTTATTTTCCTCTTTTAGCTCTAAGCTTAATGTAGGTGGGGTCTGTGATAGTTAATTTTGATTGACAACTTGATTGAATTAAGTGAGGCAAACCTCTAGAACATCTCCAGAGAGTATAAAGTTAGGGGGATGGGCCATTCTGGATGTGGACTGCACCATCCAATGGCCTGGGGTTCTTGACTAATAAAAATGACAAAAAGAGAAAGCCAGGTGTACATCCACATGTGTGTCTGTCTGCTCCCTGGTCTGTCTGGATGTGAGGCAAGCAGCTTTACACTCCTGCTGCTGCAACACCTAAAAGCCATTTCAGCCACCATGCCACCATGGACTGTATAACCCCAAACTGTGAGCCACCATGCCACCATGGACTGTACCACCCCAAACTGTGAGCCACCATGCCACCATGGACTGTATCACCCCAAACTGTGAGCCACCATGCCACCATGGACTGTATCACCCCAAACTGTGAGCCACCATGCCACCATGGACTGTATCACCCCAAACTGTGAGCCACCATGCCATCATGAGCCATATCACTCTGAACTGTGAGCCAAAGCAAGCATTTCTTCCATTAGCTCACTTCATAACATTCATCTTACCTCAAAACGCTCTCCAGCTTTGCCTGGAGAGGGAGGTACCTGCTGCCTACATTTGTTAAGGGTTTCACAGACTACTGACCATGTCATTTGCAAAGAGAAACACTGGCTATTGACAATGCCATTTGTAAAGGATATCATTGATCACTGGCTATTCTGTTGTGCCAAAGGATGTCAAACTATGGACCTTCAAGGTTCCAAAATGCCTAGAAATGACTGCAAATGACTTTTCTAATTTGCTTCTCTCCGCTGCCTGATGTCTCACAGGGGAAAGTGGGGGAGCTTATCATAATTGTGAACTGCTGTAGCAACTGAATTTGAGCCGATCTCTGATACTCTGCCTGTGTGAACTTGACACAGGACTCCCCATAGGTCCTTATTCCTCAGCTTAAAAAAAAAATACCAGATAATGAAAATTTCTCTTTGTACAATTTCTGCAAGCATTAAAGCTAGCTAAGAACTATCAAACACTTAAAAAAGTAGCCAGCATATAAAAGCACCCGGAACATAAGCTGTCTACACCAGCACCAGCACCAGCAATGCCAGCTTGCAAGGGCTCTGCGCTTGAAAGTGGCTACCTCAAAACTAGTATGAGGAACAAGGCCTTAGAGTGTACTAAGCCAGAACGTGAAATGTGCTCCCCCTTTCTCTTGCTCTCTCTTCCTCTCTCCCTCCACCCCCTTCTTTGCTGCTTTTCTCTCTTTTCTTTTCTACTGCCCCTGGGTGACGGAAGCTCCCTGGCTGAGAAGGATGCCCACAGAACTCTTGAATTGGCTCCGATTGCCCTGGCTGCCAGATCCATGCACCGAGTTGAGGAACAAAACAGGTAGTAAGTCTTCAGAGGGGAAACAAAGGCGCTCCTGAGGAAGAGGGTCCACTCACCCTGAGGTGAGCAGCGGTCCGCTTTAAGGCCGCCTCCCACCTCAGCCTTCCATTCGCTCCTCATTCATTCACTGTGCACTTCTTCAAACAAGGAACGCTTCATTCCACGAACACAGCGTGGGGCCCATCCTGCCCTTCCGGTCAACGCAGAACCACAGAGATGGAAAAGACACATCCTCTCAAGTCCGTAAAATTTGTTTTTTGGTTTTGTTTTGTTCTTATAGCCTAGTCTTCTACAAAAACGAATACTAGGAGTTTGTGCTTTGCGGGGAGCAGAGCCTTAGAGCTGTGCCCCCAGGGACAGAAAGGCTGTGTCACCATGGGGGAAGAGGGTGCATTTCTCTACAGAGCTAGTCATGGCATCCTCCGTGCCCGCTGCTGGAAAGGCAGAACCGAGCCTCAAGTGATCCCACTTCTGCTGTAGGTGGAAGGTAGCTCTGCACCACATCTCCCGCCCCGCCGGTGTGAAGTCGCCTGTAGCCGCCTGCTGGTGCATAGTGTGGCCCTGCTTTCCCAGAGTTTTTAACATGTTATTAGCATGTGTTCTTTGCAGGTGAAGCTAATTTCAAAAACGGTGTCAGGTAGCAGCAGCAAATGTGCTGTTTGGGGGAATTTTGTTTTTTCTTTTTTTTAAGTGGGGTACACTGGATGTCTCTACAATGTTGTTCAAATAACTGCAGAACCTGGAAAAGCTGTTGCTGCCACTGGAGTATAACATACTACTGCACACACACACACACACACACACACACACACACATATATATATATATGGGGGGTATATATATGTATATATATACATATATACATATATATCACTCCAATATATACACACATATAATATGTTAATGATATATCATATATAATTAAAATACATCATGTGTATATTTATATATAATATATAAATGTATATGATGTATTATATGTATATTTTGTTTATATAGTATTCATATATATTTGTGTATACATAAATATATTAAATGTATATAATATATTATATATGTATATATATGACCAGTAGTATGCAATATATATACATACACACATACACATATTGTGTGTGTGTTTGTATGTACAATTTGAATTTTTTGAAATTTTAGCTCTGCTGTTAACTTTGGCACAACATGACCCAATTTACCATGCTGGGTTAGCATTACATAGAAATTGATAGCCATATTGGTCTTGAAAATGTAAACTTATTTTTCCCATTTGAATAAGGGTAGCATTCAGTTCTAAGTACACGAGACACCGTCTACCTGAGGTTTGATTACATAAACTAATAAAGTATTGTTCAGATTAAAAGCGTAAACACACTGAATAAGGAACAAGTTATTTTTCCCCAAATACTCACACCCGACTTTACTTCCTGCTACACATTAAATGAAAGTTAATCTCTATGTGAGTGTTTAGAAAGTAGGGAATCACTTCAACTATTGTGATCAATGATGGTGCCTTAGCAGAGACTAAGGTTCGGTCAGCCCATGAAGACAGGTACTGACTCAGTGGGACTGTGGCTTTCTGATAAGAAGGCCAGAGGGCTGAGCTTGTGTGCTCTGACTTGCGGTGTGACATCTTGTGTCATGATGGAACCCTGTAGAATCCCCGCTAGCAAGGACATTGCAGCCTTCTCTCCGGCACCCCCACATTGAGACCCATGAGCCAAATAAGCCTTTGTTCTTTACAAACCGTCCCGCTTACAGTAATTATCAGCTATGGAGGCAGGAAGTGGACCAGGGTGCTCCTTCTGACACTGTGAAGGAAGCCGTTCTTGCTTCCCCGAGACGAGCAGCTGTCTGAGGTCACACAGTGACACATGTTAGTGAATCCCTCTACAAATGGCCACCTGGTGAGTGCTGGAATAACCTCATGGTGAATGTGTCCGGAATGCAGAGAAGACACACTGATGAGAACACGAGCCCAAAGCTGGGACACAGCAGCTGCAGAAACACATGACGCCTGAGGAGAAGCCATTGAGAAGCCGAGCCAGGCAAAGCAGCCTCGGCCTCCCTTCTGCACCTGCCACAGTCCATCCGAGGACACTCTTCCCTCGTCAGTCTGCTCTGGACTCCTTTAGCAAGTGTTCTGAGGCCCCTTGGTACCAAGAGAAGCAAGACTGGTCCCTGTTCCATGGAAGCTCGGTCTCACACAACAGCTGTGGCCTCCACACACTGTACGTATTTACCAAGTGCAAGGGATGAGGAGCAGGGGCAAGTGACAATGGAAGATGGTTAGATATTCCCAGGAGTGGCTGTCACACGCAGAATATTACTCAAATATTATTTCTGTTTTCAAAATTAATATTCATTTCATTTGCTACAAGATTTAAAATCTGATTTTCTTTTCATTTGTAATCGAGTTTATAAAATCTTATTTTAGAAAATGAATAGCAGGATGCTAGTGAGTTTCAGCTCTCTGCTAAGAAAACATTTATAATAATAATAATAATAATAACAATAAATGTAAAATGCAATCAGCCTTGTAAGCACTAGAGTTTAATAAAATCTTCCTGTGTACTTTTAAAAAAACTCATGGACCAGACAAACATGTGATGCAAGTCACAGATGATCTTAAATGTGCATCAGTCATTTGAGCAAAAATTGAACAAACCACTGTGTTTGCACAACAGCATCATCAGGTTTATCTGAATGTGCCAGTTTTTAAAATATTATACCTTTAAACATTACAACTACAATTAACCTTCCACAACTGTGGGTTCCACATTCATGAAGTCAACCAACTGTGGGTCAGAAATATATATGGGGGGAGGGAAACTCAATCTACTGTGAACATGTCCACAGTGAACATGTACATGGGGAGCACATACATGGTGAGCACATACATGGTGAACATGAACATGTACATGGTGAGCATGTACACATTGAACATGAACATGTACATGGTGAGCATGAACGTGGTAAGCATGTATATAGTGAACATGTACATGGTGAGCATGTACACAGTGAACATGAACATGGTAAGCATGTACACAGTGAACATGAACATGGTGAGCATGTACACAGTGAACATGAACATGGTGAGCATGCACACAGTGAACATGAACATGGTGAGCACATACACAGTGAACATGAACATGGTGAGCATGTACACAGTGAACATGAACATGGTGAGCATGCACACAGTGAACATGAACATGGTGAGCACATACACAGTGAACATGAACATGGTGAGCATGCACACAGTGAACATGAACATGCACATGGTGAGCACATACACAGTGAACATGAACATGGTGAGCATGTACACAGTGAACACAAGCATGTACATGGTGAGCACATACACAGTGAACATGAACATATACATGGTGAGCATATACACAGTGAACATGCACATGACACAGTGAACACGAACATGTACATGGTGAGCATGTACCTGATGATTGTATCCACAGTGAACATTACACAGCGAACATACACACTGTTCCTTTCTTCTTCACCATACTCCCCAGGTAAGACAATGTAACAGCCATTTACAGCGCATTGGCTTTGCTCATGACTGATAAAAAATACCTGACAGAGGTAATTGCCAAGGTTGACGTGATTAATTTTGCCTTGTGATTTCAGAGGATATAATCCAGCATGGGAGGAGGACATGGGGCTGGGGGCGAGGCTCTGCCATGGTGGTGGGAGCTTGCAGTACAACTCATTTCTTGTCAAGCTGCTAACAAATATTCACCATCATAGCATGATTAAGAAAAGAGGTGTATAGTTGACCCCAGCATCTCATAGGGTCCACCTGGACCAACTAGCAGAATGCAGTAAAACATCAGAGTCCTGGCATGAAGGCTCTCCACTAAATGCATCCAGCACCTCCCTCTAAACACAGCCTGCACAGTGTCTGCTCTGTAACTGATCGGAATAACAGACACAAACTCAGTTAGATGATGTAATAGCTGAGGACTAGAGATACCCCTGAGTGAGCAAACAAGTTAGTTAAGGAGCTAGGCCAAGCCAAGCGCAGGTGTGTGGGCTACACAGACATCCCTTTCTATGCGTGGTGGAGTCCGTCCTCTCAGGGCTCAGCCTGGTGTCTGGGGTCAGACAGCAATTAATCTAGATGCGTGAAGCCTCTCAGCCCAGATCCCAGTATGTGTCTCTGTGGTCCCTTCAAGACAAAAACTTACCTTGAAGATGGTTGACCCACTAAGAAAACAATTTTGCAGCTACAGCCGTTCTATTGAGTGCCTTGAGCCCTCGCACATACTAGTCTCTGTGATGAGCCCATCTCCATTAGAAACCACTCTTTAAACACCAAACACGTACAATTTATTTTACAGCACCAATATCAAGACAGTCATTGGGTTTGATATTCTGAAACATTTCTATATTTTATATCTTCCTTGTTTTATCTTGTCAGCTTGACAGGATTTAGAGTTGCCATGGAAATGCAACACCCACTGCATTTCTGAGGGAGTCTCCAAATATATTTAACTGAGGAAGACCCCCTGAACATGGATAAAGATAACTACTAATCCTGATCCCACGCCAGGCCTTTGTAAGTTACCGAATAGATGGGGCTTGGGCAGAATTCTGTAATCTCCTACAAACAGCACCACAGATGACAGCTGGTACGTCATCAGCATCCTTCAGCCAGATCATCACAGCAGGCATGAGTAATAGCGAACTTTTGTGAGCATCTTCCTTTCTGTGACACCTCGAGCACAGTTTATATAATGTCTCATTTGACACTGTCAGCTCTATGACGCAAGAATCGCTCCATTTTGTCGAGTTATTACATCCATCTATTGAAACGATTGTGAGGTTACACAAGCTTAATGGAAATCATCTTACCTCGAGCTGTATGTACTTTCTTATATTTTTCATAACTTTTGTATAAAATATGATCTAAAATGAAAATCAATAGAAAATGTATAAACTCACATAAGGGACTGGCTACTTTCTTTAGTCATAGTTTTGGTTTTAGTCAACTTTTGCCATGAACAAGAAAGCAGCAGACGTCTAATGAGTTCAAGTTAACAAATGTCATAAAATACATTGCTTTATTTTATTATTAATGTGTGCTTGTGCGTGATGTAAGTACATGCCGCAGTGCGTCTGTGGAGGCCATAGAACAACTTCATGAAGTCAGTTCTCTCTAGGTTAAACTCGGGTTTTCAGGCTTGAGCTGCAAGCTTCTTTACCGGTTGAGTTGTCTTGCTGGCCTCTAGTGCTATTTTTTCTCAATGTCTCCAGTTAGCGTACAAAGTAACGGACTTGGTGATAGCCTTTTATATGTATATGCCATTATCCCTGTGTACCTCCATTTTGTGATGAGAATGTTGGTGGACACGCAGGTGAAGGACCATGTCTGAAGTTCAGCCATGAGGAGACTCCAGGCCCCTTCAGCTGCACGGTTTCTCACCCTCATTCCCCTCTACCTCATTGCACAGCTTCTTCATTAGTAACCCTCACCGTTATGCCCAAACCATAGGCAATTATAGCTACAGTTTTAGAGATGTGAAAAATACATTTTTAAATGTTATTTGGGTACCAATCACCAAAAAGCAGTCGGTGTGATATAAAGGAAGAGAATAGGAGCTTTGGAGACAGGTGTGGCTGTATCTGTGGCCCCAGCATCAACCCTTCGTGCACCGAGACCCACTGGCTTTCTCTCTCTGAGCTGTGCTTCTCTGATGGTGAAATGGGATAAAAATACCAACTCTCAAAGGTTATCTAAAACCTGTAAAGCTCCTAGCTCAGCTGTAGCTGTGTCTCTGCCTCCTCTTGGGGATACAAGGAGATTGACTGACATCCTTGCTGTGTGAATTTGTAGATGATGACCCCGGTTGGCCAGGCTCTGCTTGGTGCTTATGATACGAATTCTTCTCTGACCTGCTGTTGCCACAGCTTAATTTTACTCTGAATGTCCGGGTCATTACCTATCCCAGGGTCTTCTCCAAACAACCAGGCCACAGAAAGTCAATGCAGGGCATCCTGGGAGCAGAACATCCAGCTACTGAGAGACAATTCAAGAATTTTTAACTAGAAGGCAGGATGGAAAATTCATTTTCCAATTTTGGAAACCACCCTTGTCATTTTTATTCTAAACTTAGAACTGATCTCAACTGCGGGACTCATAAAACTGCAAAATATTAGTGAGGCAGGTCCCGAGGAGCTGTGTTAGAGCAAGAAACAGCATAGACCAAGATGTCAGTCCCAAGGTGCCTGACCACCTGGGAAACCCTGGATAGGGTGTGCGTGGTGGGTGGTGTGTGTGTGTGTGTGTGTGTGTGTGTGTGTTGCTGAGGGTGGAATCCATGCTAGACTTGTGCTCTACCATAGAGCTGCATTGCCAGAATGGCCTTAAGTCTGTAATTTTACTTCCTCATCCACAAAACAATTGCAACTGTGTCTCCTGTTCCTATGGCAATCGGCGCTAAGAAGCAGAGCAGCAGGCTCAGCCACCGTCAGGGCCTGCCTGTCTTCTCTGTCTACACTTAACATGTACTCGGTGTAAGCCAGCGGGCAGTGAAACCACTGAATGGGACCACTCCATGGCTAGGAAGCTGCCAAGGCTGTCTGGGGGTGGGGGTGGAACAGAGAGGAGATCAAAATGGTAGAAAAGCAAGTGAATTTAATGAGACAGTCAGCAGGCTGATACAGGGTGCTTGGGTCGACCCAGAACTAAATGCCCTTGCCTAGGGTAGTTGACCTTTGGGGCAAATTAAGGGGGGCTCCTGGTGGTTTAAGGGGGGGCTCCTGGTGACTTAAGGGAGGCTCCTGTCAAACAGTTATTCATCTTTAGGGCCCTGTTTACCCAGTAACAACCCCTCTGCTTATCTAGCCAAAGCCTTTCTGTTCACGACATTGTCACCAGCACTGCCGTTTGAGGGCAGCTTTGGACCTGACACCCAGGAATGCAGCCTTGCTCCAAAGCAGCAGCAGATGTCTGGTGAAGAGGAAGCGTGTTCGACAAAACATCAGAGCGGGAGCCGACAAGTCCCACAAGGCTGCCTTGAGTCTGGTGTCAAGATGCATCGTGGACCAAGATTTAAAGTCGGCTTTCATTAAACCCCCACCAGTCTACTGAAACTGGAAGAAGCCATATGCACAGTGCCCCCGAGGGAAATCCCTCGGAAATCTCCCCCACTTGTTCCTTTGGTTTTAGTGGGGATTAAGTCTGAACACCTCAGCTGGTTTAATGAGTGGTTGTGTAAGTGAGTGTGCGTTCAAAAATCTGGGCATAGCTCATTTTTTTTCCTTAGGTCCCAACTTTTTGTGCCCTCTGCAAGGAACTTTGTGGCATGTAAGTAATTATGGAGAAACTACAGTTCTGAACACTTTCCTGAATTATTTTATTTTCTATGGAGAACAGTATGTCATCTTTTAATTCAGCATGATACCCTGTACATAATGTTTTTACATCCCTGAAAATAATTCTAGTAACTGTTGGAAGATATTCATATTCTTTGAGTATGAGCTTTGAATAGATGCTGTTATTCATCGCTTTTCTATTTTTTCCTATTTACTTATTTTTTCATTTAAGGAGGACACATGTGTGCCACGGTACCTGTTGGGGCGGCTGACCAATCCCTGCGCTGAGGGGCGTGGCCGCTCCAGGGGCAAAAGATACCTTTAAAAAGAACCGGGTGTGGGATAGGCGCCTCTGTTTTTTCTCCCTCTTGGTTTGCTGCTCTTCGCTGGAACCTTGGCTCTGTAAGTTTACCCCACTTCCTTCCTTTATTAAAGCTGATTATTTCGGATAAGGCTGGTTTTTGATTATTTCCCATTGCCGCCCAACCGCCTCGCTACGCTACAGGTACCCATGTGAAGATAAGAGGACAACTTTCTGGTCAGTTTTCTCCTTCCACCCTGTGGCTTTCCAGGATCAAACTCAGGGCCTCGGGCTTGGCGCCAGGCACCTTAACCCCCTGAACCATCTCATAGCGCGAAACCCAGAAATCACAGGAAAAAAAGACAATGCCAATGCTTTCGCTTGCATTAGCCAACAAGAGCGGATACTGAAGGAAGGGATAGAAAATTAAAGTCAACATGCATATGGAAAGGAAAGTATATAAAATACGATGAAGTAAAATACACTCTAGCCCAACAGCTGCCGAATAGTCCAGGTGGGGAGCAGCATGCTGTGACAGTCTGACTGGTGACGTCATCGGCACGTGATCTTAAGAGGTGAGATGCAACATATAGTAAACTGTTATTCATAATCATTCCAAGTCAATAATAATAATACAATAGCTGATAGAAAGGGAGGCAGGAAGTTTTAACAGTGGGAAGAGAAATGACCAGTGATTGAGTGAGACTCCATCTTAAACTTTTATAATCTAAAATTAGAGTAGGGTGGACCAATGAAAGCCTCTGTCCACCTAAGAGAGAAAATGCTAAACATGACTAGCCTGGGGAATCTGGGTGGAGGAAACAGGAGCGTTCCTCTCTACGCTTCTGAAGCTTTTGTGACCATTTGAAACTATTTTCCCAAAGGTTAAAAGTGATATCTTGGGAATCTTGGGCAAAATATCTCAACCACTGTGCAAAAGGATAGAGGTTCCTCAAAACGGTTCAGCACAGAAGCGCCATATAGTCTTCTGTGTGCACCCCACAGGACCGAAGAGCACGGGCTCCGATATGTACAGCCATGTTAACTTCATTATTCACATTAGGCAAAGTGGAAGCCATGTGAATATCCACTGGTTACAGATAAGCGAGACTTGACCTCTCCACACAGTGGGATAGGATTTGGCTTTCGAAGGAACGAAGTCTTCAGGGCATGGTATTGAGTGCCTTTCTCCCAGCATGTGGGAGACAGAGGCAGACAGGGTTCAAAGCCAGCCTGGTCTACATACAGAGCTCCAGGCCAGCGAAGATACATAGTGAGACACGGTCTCAAAAAAAATGAAAGATGGGCTGGGTGTGGTGTCACATACCTTTAATTTCAGCATTCGGGAAGCAGAGGCAGGTGAATCTCTGAGTTCAAGGCCAGCCTGGTCTACAGCGCAAGTTCCAGGAAACCTTGTCTTGAAAAAAAAACAAAGTAAATAGATTAAAAATAAAAGTAAAAGTAAAGAAAGCATCTCTAATACATACTGCAACATGGCTGAAGCCTGGGCACATGGGAAGTAAAATAAGGACAAAGTGGATTAAAAACCATTTTGAACAATCAAGGTCCTGTTGTTAGGGGTTTTGAGGCAAAGAAGGGGAAGGTGTTTGATGGCAATGGAATTTCAGTTTTGCAAGACAAAAAATATTCTAGATACTGAGAGCAGTGACTGATATGAGCTGCTGCCTTTCATTCAGGTTCACTCTGTAACGTGGAAGTGGGTTGAGCTTAGCCTCAAGATTCCGTGTTTGGAAATGTAGAGAGGCGGCTACAGGAGGTGACTGGGTTGGGTGTGAGAGCTGTGCGCTTAGAAATGGATTATCTCAGGGAACCCTTAGACTGAGGGCTCAACGGGAACTAGTCCAGCCCGCCATGGAAGTGTGTACAGAGGGTCTCTAAAAACAACAACAGGCAGCCGGCCTACCGAAGAAACCTGGGAGGGAGGGAGGGAGGGAGGGAGGGAGGGAGGAGCTA
This sequence comes from Arvicola amphibius, assembly GCF_903992535.2. Taxonomy (NCBI): domain Eukaryota; kingdom Metazoa; phylum Chordata; class Mammalia; order Rodentia; family Cricetidae; genus Arvicola; species Arvicola amphibius. The sequence goes on from NC_052059.1 coordinate 53,049,571, forward strand.
GAGCCACCATATAGTCCAGCTAAAGGTGCATTATCAGAACGACCCCAAGTCAACTTCCTACCAGCCACCTTGCTTGCCCAACTTTGCAGCTGTATTGGTGAGGACAGCAGATTGTGGAACTGAGTGTCCAACTGCAGAGAGATGGATAGGGAAGGCGTGGCATCTATTTAAACAGTGGGATTTGTTTTCAACCGCAAAGAATGAAATTCTGTTTGTTTGTTTGAGGGATTTTGTTGTTTTGTTTTGTTGTTTTTGGGGGATGGATGCTCCTAGAGATCTTTACATTAAATAAGTTAACCCAGTTTCAGAAAACCCAAGTGTCCTTTGTTTCTCTCATTTATAGCTCCTGGATTTTATATAGATAGTCATGCATGTCCATATGAAATGAAAGCAGAAGTAAAACTGGGGAGCCGAGGGTGGGGATCCTGCCGTAGGGAATTCTGGTCGCTTTGATAATTGCTCAGACTGGGACTGATAGCTCCAGGCCGCGTTTGCAGCGGCTTCAGGAACAGCTGCCTGCCTGACATCTGGTCACATGGCGGCGCTGCAGGATCGTTTAAAAGGCAAAGGGGTTGCAGATACAAACTCAAACTGGGCGTGTTGGAGAATCACTGGGGTTCCTAGCCTCTGCTTCGCAAACTGAGAACAGTGCAAGGAGGACACCCCCACACTCCCAAAGAACCACAGAAAAAGCCAGAGTAGACCCTCCTGGATTTCAGCAACACCTGCGGTCCTGCGAGCACAAAGGCCCGGTCACAGCCCCAGGGACTTCTCAGTCTCCAGGGCCCTCAACCATATTCATTGCTGCTCTATCCGTAATAGCAGGAAACCGGAAACAGTTAGAAGTCTGTCAACAGAAGAATGGATAAAGAAAATGTGGTACATTTATACAGAGGAATGTTATTCAGTTATTTTTAAAAAAATTTTTAAAAAAATCATGAAATTTGAGAGCAAATGATGGAGCTAGAAAAAAATCATCCTGGTGAGATAACTGAGACACAAAAACACAAATATGGTATCTATCCATGTATATTCAGATGTTAGCTGTTGAGCCATCAATAAGCAGGCTACAGTCCAATACCACTGAGGTTAGATATAAAGGACACGGGGATGGGCGAATCGAATAGATAGTTAAGGATGTACTGAGAAGGGAGGACATGTGGGGAATCTGGATCAGTAGGATCAAATGAAGACAGTGAGGCCATGATACACTTATAGATCAGTGCCTTGCTTAGCTGTCATCAGAGACGCTTCCTCCTGCAGCAAATGGGAACAGATGCAGAGACCCACAGCTGGGCAGTGTACAGAGTGGCAGACCTCGGAGCACTCAGTGCTAAGTGGGATGTTTCCACGAACACACACACACACACACCCCACACACACACACACACACACACACACCACACACACACACACACACACACACACCACACACACACACACACACCACACACACACACACACACACACACACCACACACACACACACACCACACACACACACACACACACACACACACACACACGCCCCTCCAGGGCTCAGAGAGCTCTGAGGAAAAGGAAGAAGAAAGATTGTTAAGAGCCAGAGGGATGGAGGACACCAAAGAAGCAAAGCTTTCTAAAGACGACTGGGCTGGCACACACACGAATTCACAGAGCCGGGGCAGTAGGCACAGTATCTGCACAGGTCTAAGCAAGATGGGTTTCCAGGGCAGAAAGGGAAATTAGACACAACCCCCTATCCCTAACCCAGATGCTGTCTCCAATGGGTAACCCTTGGGCAAAGGAAAAAAATTAGTTTTCTCCAAAGGAGTCTCATTGGGTATACAAGGCACACTGACCGGCAGGCCCCAACAGTAGAGAGCAAACACAAAATGAACTCAGTGGTGGTTTTGGAGGTTTCTTGTCTCACTGCGGCTTTCTCTGGCCTTTTTATCCCTTACCTTATACTTATAGATCTTTTGCTTATATATTATGGTTTCTGATTACGTTTTTATGGGTTTTCTGTGCATGTGAATGTATATGTGTTTCTTGTGATTTTCTTTGGTTCCTTTTCCTCCTGTGTGTATCATATTTATTATTAATAATTATTATCAATTGTTTTAGAAGCTTGTTTGTATTCTAATGAGAGAGAAAGGGTATGAATTTGGATGGGTGAGGAAGTAGGGGGGAGCTAGGGAAGCTGAGGGAAGGAAGACCCTTATCAAAATATAGTGTACAAAAATGTTTTCAATAAAAACTACAATTAAATTAAAAAGTTAGCTAGGCAGTGGTGGTGTATTCCTTTAATCCCAGCACTCGGGAGGCAGAGGCAGGTGGATCTCTGTGAGTTCGAGGCCAGCCTGGTCTACAAGAGCTAGTTCCAGGACAGGCTCCAAAGCTACAAAGAAACCCCGCCACAAATAATAATAATAATAATAATAATAATAATAATAATAATAATATAAACAATAAGAACAATTCTTCCAGAGGTGGCATTGTGGCACATGCCCTTAATCCCCAAACTCAGGAGACAGAGGCAGGTGGACCTCCATGAGTTTGAGGACTGCCTGGTCTATATAGCAAGTTCTAGGTCAGCCAGAGTTGCCTGGTGAGACCCTGTCTCAAATTTTTTTTGTTCCCAGAAATTGAATGTAAACAGTATTTCTCTAAGAAATAACTCTCATGTAGAGTTTTAAGTGAATAAGCCATAAAGGATATTCCTCCTAGGGCTTGTATGTGAATGGACAGGGTGAAATTTCCACGGGAGTACAGCCTGATGCCATCGGCCCTGTGAGCGGTGGGCTAGCATGAGCAGACTTGGGACAAGGGCCGTGGTGAATAGAGGCCTGAGTGGGGTGAGGGTGGACTGTCCCAGCTCTGTCACCGCTACTGCGGTCAGTCCCAGCATCACTCAAATGAGGTGGCCCCAATGGAGTCTGCGGGAAGTCAGCGCTGCTCTGAGATGACTGGGTCTCCTTGGTGTGTCTGTCCCCGGGCTGTGCAGTGTGCCCTCTGGCAACACTGTACACAAATGGAGGCCACATGGCTGGTGTGGGATGTAGCTTTGTGTCATGGCTACATTTCTGGGTTGAATTTTGACCAGATGTTTTCTATTTCCTATATAAGTGTTTAAAAAAAAAACTAAGGTGCTGGGATTTTAAATCAAAAAGCACCTTCCAAAGATCAGGTTTGGGGCAAGCAAGATAGCTCAGTAGTTAAGAGCACTTGCACAACCTGTGCAAGTGTGGCAACCTGTGCAAGTGTGACAATCTGTGCAAGTGTGACAACCTGTGCAAGTGTGACAGCTTAGTGCAAGTATGGCACCCTGTGCAAGTGTGACATTAGTGCAAGTGTGGCAACCTGTGCAAGTGTGACAACTTAGTTCCCTGACAAAAGAATCCTCTAGAACTCTGGTATCAGAAAGCCTGGAACACAAGGCTTGACAGCAGCAAGAGAGCCTCTGCCTTGATGAGGAAGGAGAAAACTGACCCAAAAAGTTCTCTTCTGTTCTCCACAGAAGTGCTGAGGCATGCCTAAGTCTACACACACACACTCACACCCTCATATACACACTCGCACACAGTCTCACACACACTCACACACTCATATACACACTCACGCACAGTCACACACACACACACACACACCTGACTTGGAGCCTTTAGGAAGAAGTTAGGTCACTGGGACATGCCCTTTAAAGGGACCCTGTCTTTTCCTCTCTCCTGACTTCCTGGCTGCCCTGAGGCCCGCAGTGTCTCTGATAGATGCTCCCACCACAGTGGCCTGTCACCTCATCCTTGGGCCACAGGCCCAGGACGAATCTAATGGCTGTTCACTGAAGCTTCTGGAACCTGAACCAAAACAAACTGTTCCTTCTTTTAATTTGCTTTTTGCGGGTATTTTGCCACAGCAACAGAGCCCTGACTCCTATACTAGCTAAAATGTGTCCCTACTAGACACGGGCTAGACTAAACAACAAACAACTTCTTTATCCCAGTCTCAAAGATGCCAGATCTCTCAGAGTGCTTAAGGCATGGGATGTACTCAAGGGCTAGAAGGATGAGGCTTGTGGGAGGGGCTCAGAGCAGACAGCGTGGTGTCCTGCAGCCATCACCCTTCCTGCCTAAGAAGAGGAACCCTCTGCTCTCCACTTTCCTCCAGTCTGACAAATATTTCGCCAGAGCCAAATCAACCTTGCAGATTTTACAATGTGGATCCTGTTTCCAGCTAGATCTAAAACAAAACAAAACTTTGCATGAAGCGAGTCAAGAAAAAGTCTTGTCTCTGGACAAGACATAGGCCCTGCAGAGAGCCAGCAGCTGCCCCAGCTGGTCACTCCAGTCTGGCACCCTGAGCCCATTCTCACATCCTTCTCATCCACGCTTGGTGCCCTTCCTCTCAGACATCATCTTTTGTGCAGGGAACCAGCCACGTTTCTCGTCACCATTAACCCTGCATTGAGCACACACACAACAGGCTGGGATGAATGCCCCAGGATGGGACTTTCTGCAGAAGAATGAAGCGTAATTTGTGGACAAAGCATTGGCCATAGCACAGGAAGATGTGCTGCAATCTGTGGGGGTGTCTGAGAACACAGACTGAACCAGCTTCAGCTGACAGCTCTCTCTCTCTCTCTCTCTCTCTCTCTCTCTCACACACACACACACACACACACACACACACGCACACAAACACACACACTAAATAAAACTAATGTAAACTAGCAAACTAGCACTGGCCCATGCTCAAGGCCTGAGCATACGCAGCCACATCCCTTCTGTGACTCTCACAAGCAAGACAGAACACTTTGGTTTATAAGAAGAATATCTTAGCCAGGCAGTGGTGGTGCACTCCTTTAATCCCAGCACTTGGGAGGCAGAGGTAGGTGAATCTTTCTGAGCTGGAGGCCAGCCTGGTCTACAAGAACTAATTCCAGGACAGGCTCCAAAGCTACAGAGAAACCCTGTCTCAAAAAACAAAAACAAAAAAACAAAAGAAGAAGAAGGAGAAGGAGAAGAAGAAAAAGAAGGAGAAGGAGGAGAAGGAGAAGAAGGAGAAGGAGAAGAAGAGGAGGAGGAGGAGGAAGAGAAGGAGGAAGAGGAAGAAGAGGAGGAGAAGGAGGAGGAGGAAGAGGAAGAGGAGGAGGAGGAGGAGGAGGAGGAGAAGGAGGAAGAAGAAGATTTTGACTTCCATCACAACCCAGCTGACCTGGAGTGTCCAGTGCTCTCACTGGAGTCTCTTAGCAATGTAACTTCAGAAGCCACCAAAGTCCTTCAGATGACAAGCATGAAGACACTCTCTTAAGAAGATTGTAGCCAAGCTTGGGTGCTTTCTCCTTTCCCTAAACACCCCCTGTTCCATTAACCCCCATATTTAAACCTATGTCTTAGAATATTCTCCTTAATAAATCACAATTGTGCTTCACACTGGCTCATACTGAAATCCTTCTCTGAGGTGAACTCAGGAATCCAGGCTTCCCCGAGCAGTAGACCATAGAATTCCCACCAGGAATGAGAAGTTAACATTGGTGATGGAATTATCACCTATGTGCTATGTACACTGGTGTCCATGCCATCACTCTCTGTAACATGAGGGCCTGATTGTTGGGGTTTCTGTCCTGCCCAGTCCTTGTTCTGCCCAGTTCCCCAGGTCCCAAAGAAAATCACACAGAGGTCTCCATAAGTTATAAACTTATTGGCCCATTAGCTCAGACTTCTTATTAACTCTTATAACTTATATTAACCCATTATTCTTATCTATGTTAACCACATGGCTCAGTACCTTTTTCAGTGGGGCAGGTCATATCCTACTTCGGTGTCTGGACAAGACTAGGGAGGAATGGGCTTCCTCCTTCTCAGAATTCTTCTGTTCTCATTGACCCACCTCTACTTCCTGTCTGGTTGTCCTGCATATACTTCCTGCCTGGCTACTGGCCAATCAGTGTTTATTTAAAACGTAATTGACAGAATACAGAATTGTCCCACACCAACTCTCTGCCAGGGTCTGCTAAGACAGTGTTTCTCACTGCACCTAGAGTGTGGTGGCCAGCAAGCAACTTTCTGTTGCCAGCAAGATAAAGAACTCTCAGCTACTTCTCTAGCACCATTTCTGACTGCATACTGCCATGTCCCACCATGACAATAATGAACCTCTGGACTGAAAGCAAGCTCCCCCAATTAATTTTTTTCTTCATAAAAGTTGCCATGGTCATGGTGTCTCTTCCTAGCAACAGAAACCCTCACTAAGACAGGAGCCCATCAGGGCCTGCAGAAAGCCAGGACATGTGGAGAAATACAGTGTTCTGCAGGACGGAATGCAGGGCACCCAGGACTCCTCTGAGAAGTAGAGGCAGCGAAGGATGAGGTTTTGTGTGACATTGCATTTTTCCTCCTTCAGGTACATGGAACCACTGAGGGTAGTGAGCAGTGTGATAGGCCTACCCTGGGAAACAGACCTACAACTAGTCCACAAACTCTATTTCTTGGTTTGTTAATCTCTGTTTTAGTGTTTGGTCTTCAGCTTCAGTTATAGACTAAAAGTCCATAGTGATGGAAGTCAGGAAGTTGGACCACTCAAGAAGCCCAGGCTACTGTTGTGTTTGCTTTCAAATGCTGGTTATAGTCTTCGCTTTTTCTCACTGGTTTAGTGGAAGATCAAAGTGAGATGGAAGCAGAGAAACGAGGGTGTGGAGCTATTGCTCCTGAACTCCATCAGTTAGTTGGTGTCAAAACAATTATAGACAAGGGCCGGGAGACAGCCCAGCACTTAAAGTTCTCACTCAACAAGCATGAGAACCAGAGTCCCATCCTGCACGTACAACCGAGGTGGTGGCAGGCATCTAGGAAAGAAAGACAGGGGAGGTGTACAATTTTATAAGTCATCAAATCTTTCATTTTACTTTACATTTTAAAATCCTGGCTTCAGAATTAAGGCTCAAGAGTTGTAGAGCACCTGCCTAGCATTCTGATATCCCAGGTTCAATTCTCAGACTCAAAACTTAAAATGCTAACATCAATCGCTAATTGAGAGTTTCTGGCATCGCTGTCTGCAGTGTGGTGTGGGCACTGGGACTTTTAAAGACTCTCCAGTAGAACTGTACATGCAGCCATGTATAAGCCACTCTTCCAACCTTGGGGACTTCACCAGTAAATTCCTGTAACTCCAGCAGTGACAACCGATTCACCAGTTACCATGCTAATACAAGAGAAAGACAGAGGAAGCTCATGAGTGTGACAACTATCCCAGTAACAAAAGGGAAACCTGTTAAAGGACACAAAAGCATCCACTGAAACTTTTATGAATAAATGTATAGAAACAATAAAGAAAATAACACAGAACTATTTAAACTAGGTAAGAAAAAAAACAAATAGGATTTATGTCAAGACTTGGAAGGTGGAGGTGGGCATGGGAGATTACATTTGAGATCTTAGCACCCAGGAGACAGAGGCAGGAGGAGTGCTTGGGTTTGAGGCCAATGACCAATGAGTCATGGGTATAAAGGAAGAGAGGGCTGAACCTCATACTATGTCATAGAGGCAGATAGACAAGCCAATAAAGACACGCAGACTTGGTATTGGATACACATAAGAAAATATGAAGGTGAAAGACTGGTCAACATATTAGTGCTTATAGAAATATCAATGAAAACTGTAACGAAGCCAGCACAATGGCTCATACCTGTAATCCCAGTAGGAGCTCTGCTGAGTTTGAGGCTAGCCTGGGCTACAAAGCAAGTATAGGCTACAGAGTGCGACTGTGAGTCACACAAAACAGAACGAAACAAACGCCCTAAACTGTGTCTATTCACCAAGTCAGCTAGTATCAAAGCCAGATCCACTTCATACCAGGGCTCCTAATTCCAGTACTTGTGGAATCTTCTGTGTCGAAAGACCAGTTTTTGTTTTTTAATTTCTAGTCTACTGTTGACTCTTTCTTTCAAAAATACAGTTTAAAAACCCCAAAGACATTTTTTAAAGGAAAAACACAAAGCCCAAGTGCCCAGGTCAGAACACAGCTTAACTGGTGGGAAGGGAGAAAGCCCAGGACACAGAGTTACCAAACAACACATCTATCGAAAGTGTGCACAAAGGTCATTAAAACAGACAGTTTTTACATGAGTGTGTGTGTGTGTGTGTGTGTATGAGAGAGAGAGAGAGAGAGAGAGAGAGAGAGAGGGAGGGAAGAAGAGAGAGAGAGAGAGGGAGGGAGGGAGGGAGGAAGAGAGCAAGCGGGAGGGAGGGAGGAGCGAAGAGGGCGGGAGGGAGGAAGAGAGACGAGGGAGGGAGGGAGGGAGGAAGACGGAGGGAGGGAGGGAGGTGAGGGAAGGGAGGGAGTGGGAGGAGGAAGGAGGGAGGGAGGAGAGAGAGAGAGGGAGGGGAAGAAGAGAGCGAGGGAGGGAGGGAGGGAGTGCAAGAGAAGAGAGAGATAGGGAGGAGAGAGGGCGGGAAGGAAGAGGTGAGGGAGGAGGAGGGAGGGATGGGAGGAAGGAGGGAGGGAGAGAGGAGAGAGAGAGAGGAGGGAGGAGAAGAGAGAGAGAGGGAGGAGGGCGGGAGGGAAGGGAGGGAGGGAGAGAGAGAGAGAGAGAGAGAAAGAGAGAGAGAGAGAGGGAGGGAGGGAGGGAGAGAGAGAGAGAGAGAAAGCCAGGTATGGGGCTCACTTGTAAACCCAGTCTTTGGGAAGATGAGTCAGGAAGACGGAGAGTTCAAGACCAGCCTGGGCTACAGGGCAAAACCCTGCCCTTCCCCAAGTGTGTCGATGCCCACTTTGTGACGCAGAGTGCCTATGCATGTTGTTGACAGTGCAGTGCACAGAAGAGGGCATGTCTGAGTTGTCCCTGCATCCTTTGTGTTTTGAAATACACCGCATACTATAAACCTGCCAGTCTGAAGTTTGTGCTTCAGAGGTTCCTGGCGTTTTTCATAAGCAACCACATCAATACTGTCTATTCCAGGGGGGGTTTCACCACCCAACATCCCTTGCTTAATACCACTCATTCTCTATGGTCCCCTTTCCCTAACTCCTGGTAATTGCTAATTTAGTCTCTGTCTTCTTGGTTTTGCCTATAACACTTACATAAATGAAGTAATACACAGGAGCCGCCTATATTTGCTTCTTTTTTGAAGCTAACAAAGGATCTCCAGGCTCCATGTATGTCGTGTGTATGCCGATTACTCATCCCCTTTGTGTTTAGACACTCGTCTGTCAATGGAACATTAGCCTACTTCCAATTTTTTGCCAGGCAGTGGTAGCACACACCTTTATTCCCAGCACTCAGGAGTCAGAGGCAGGCAGATCCCTGTGAGTTCGAGGCCAGCCTGGTCTACAGAGTGAGTTCCAAGACAGCCAGGACTACACCGAGAAACCCTGTCTCAAAAGAAAAAAAGAAAAGAAAAGAAAAAGAAAAAGAAAGCTTATTACAGGCATTCTGGTATACATTTAGTACCACACTGTTACTACTTGCATTTCCCTAGTGACTGACGGTCGGCATCTTTCCCCATGCTTGGTAGCTACCCACATGTGTTCTTCTGAGAAATGGCCACGTAAATCATTTGCCCCCTTTTCTGTAATTGATGTGTCATACAAGTAGAGGAATCTATACGTATCCTTTTGCACTGTGGCATGTGAGAGACTGTCACATGTTCTGGATCAGAGATGCTCACCAGATGGATGATTTACAGATACTGTGTTTCACCTTGTGACCTTTCTTCATAGTGTCCTTTAACTCACAAAAGACGCCTGGCGCTGACAAAGCCCAAGTTGACAATTTTGATTTTGGTTACTTATATATTTGAGGTCATATTGAAGAAACATTAACAAAATCATAAAGATATGTGTTTTCTTTTAGAAATCGTGTACATATTAAATGTAGGCCTTATCCATTGCTAGTTGGTATTTTCAAATGGTGGGAGGTAGGAGCCCAAGCTCATGCTTTATTTGGGGATGTCTGACTCTGCAGATGGCTGCTAGAAAGATGGCATGGCCCCACTTAGTAGACCTGGTGTTTCTGGCAGGGTTATTTGTCCGTGAACGCAGACGCTTACCCCTGTTCTGTCACCACCTCTGTCGAATGTCTGTCGTCATCACTGTGCCAGACCGTCTTAAAGACTGCAGCTTTGCGGGAAAATGTGAAACCGAAAAGTGAATTCACAAGATGGTCCTGGATTACGCAAGGAGGCAAACCTAGCAAGCTGCGGGGTAGCCAGCCAGTACGCAGCAGGCCTCCACCGTCTGCTTCGGTTCTTGCCTCCAGATTCTGCCTGTTTCTATTTGGCCTCCCTGGATGATGGAGTGTGGTTGAAACATAAAACAAATAATCCCTTTCCCCAAAGTTGTTTCTGGTGATGGTGTTCATCGTGGCAAGAGAGATCATGCGAGGACACCTTGGTTTTTGAGATAGAGTTTCACACTGGAATTCACCAAGTAGGACAAACAGCTAGCCTTCAGGCCCTAGGGATCCTCCTGTCCCTACCTCCCCAGGGCTGGATTGTAGAGATGTGCCATGATGCCTGGCTTGTTGTGTGGATTCTAGGGCTCAAACTCAGGTCCTTTTACTTAGACAACAATCCCTTTACCAACTGAGCCATCTCCCAGTCCCCGAATAGGACCTCTCTGGGGGGAGGGGTAGAGTATGAAAGTCAGGCTGCCACTTTTGATCATTTATAGTGTTTTGTATTTGCTGACTTTGCTCCTCAATGTATGTATTGTTGTGGTGCACTATTCATCTTTTTAAAAAATTGTTTGTAAGAATGTCATGTTTGTAAGTATGTAAGTGTGGTTTGCACATGCCTGAGGCATGTGCTTGGTCAGAGGACAACTTTGGAGAGTCAGTTCTTTTCACTATGAACTCCAAGAACCAAACCTAAATTGGCGGGATTAGGCAATAAAACCCTTTTACCCACTGAGCTATCTAGCCAGCCCTCTACTGTGAAAAAAAAAAAAAAAAGAAGAAAATTAGACATTTAGATTCCTTGATGCAGGAAGAAAACATTGATTTTTTTTTTTTAATCCTTTAAAATTGAAACATGGATAATAATGCCCTTGGGGCAAATGATCAGAATTGACTTTGTTTTTTTTTCTATGAAAGGTCAGACCCAAGTAGAAGACTATTTTACAAGGGGACCACTGGTGACGTGGTGGCGTCAAGAACTCAAGCCAGCGTAGCGGGAAGTCTGCATCTCTCCCAGAATAGAACCGTGAAAAGGAGACTAAGCAACTGTTGGTGTCGGAAGGAGCACCAGATAGCTGTGTTGCATGGTTGCCATGGACGAACCCAGCAAACACAAATAATTCTCAGGGAAGCAACTGCCCCAGAAAAAGGAGATGACAAGCAAAGTCGCTAATGTTACCGGCTGCCGTCATCTGTTTGTACAAGAACCCTGCCAAAGTCACCTCCAAGGGCTTGGGGTTTAGATCTTGGGGAGAGTCTTCCAACTTGAGCAGAAATTGAGAAGGTGCTGGCTGAGGGGTGCTGGCCTTGTGGCTGGTTTAACAATTCACTGAGGGCACTGCAAAGCTCCTGGGAGCTTCCAGGACAATTTTGGGTAGCCAGCTTTCAAACATGGACTCCTTGTCAAACGAAGTGGGATGTGAACAGGGGTAATAAAGCCACAGGGTATTCACACAGCCAAGCAGGACCACACTTACAGCTTTGCTCAGCAGGAGCAAATGAGGAGGCATATGCCTGCCTTTTGCTTGAATCCATCCACAATCCCCATATAAAGGTGCAAGCTTGCCTGCCAACAACTGTTTGTTGCTGGAGTTGTATGGAATCACTACAGTTAACCCTCCATCTCTCTGGGCTCTGCAGCCTCTGACCCAATCACCTGCAAGTCAAAAACAAAATAACCAGAGTTGGCACAAGACACCCCAGGACCAAGTTCTCAGCACAAAGGAGATTTATTTGTCCCACAGGGACAAAGGGCAGGGACTAAGAGACAAAGACAGAGAGAGAGGATGAGGGAGAAGGGGATGGGAACAAGGGAGAGCAGAAAGGGATATTTGCCCTGGAGGGACAAAGGACTTCCTCTGGATAGATGTGCCCATAGGCAAATGGCAGTTTAACAAAGTTAAAGGGGAAATCCCACATTAGGATGAAGTGTTTAATTTTGATTGAGCATGTTAGTTAGGGTAGCCAAAGGGGTTTTTTTGATTCCTGGTCTTCAATATTTTGATAGCTGGACCATGGTAGTCAGCCTCAGGAAGAGAAAGTGGCCAAATAAGGGAATAGACCTTGGTGGCTAGCTTTAGAAATAACCGTTTACCAAGGAAGAGGAACGGGGAAAGGGCAAGGCCTGCCAGAGCCTTGTTTGCCCTGCTTGGGCCCACTAGAGTCCTTTGAAAACCAGCTTTTAAATATTAGTGTCTATACTGAACATGCATAGTCCTTTCTCTTGTGGGTTTGTTTGTTTGTTTGTTTGTTTTGTAAACAGTATGGTGTAACAGCCAGTCACAGAGCACCCACACTACATTAAGCATCGTGCTTTATGTACTGGGTTTAAAGTCTGATGCAGACAAACAGTATATACCATTTTATCTGAGAACCTTGGGTGCTGATGGATGTTAGTGTCTGCAAGCATTCTCCAACAATTTGACTGGGGATGGCAAGGATGATTCTGTTTCCTGCAAGGTTGGCCTCATTGCCTGGATATGCTAAGTCCTGTAGGCACGGAGGATAAGACTAAGCTGCTCTTGGTGTGTCTGTTCCTTCCGGGTCTCTATTCTGGGGATGAGCAGGACAACAGCACACCTGCCAAGCCGGGCTATCCTTACCCCCAGGGTGATTAGATGCGATGGTTGGTTGAACCTGAACTTGACACAAGCTAGAATCACATGAGGGAGAGTCTCAAAGAGAGATTGTCTCCATCACACGGGTCTGTGATCTGTCTTGATTATATTAATCAAGATCGTAAGGCTTGCCTGTAGTGGATGGTATCATTCTCCAAAATTGGGTCCTGGACTCTACAAGAATAGAGAAAATGTGCTGAGCACCAACAAGCTCCCACGCATCTCTTTCTCTTTCTGCTCTGGACAATGGATGCGGCTAGCTGCATCTAGTTCCTGCCTTGACATCCCTACCACGATGGAGTGGAATTGTGAGCCAAATCAATCTTTTTTTTTTTCCCTTCTCCAAGTTGCTTTTCATTGGGAATGTTTTGTTACAGCAACAGACATGACATTAACACACTGGACAAAGTCAGTGGTGTTACAAAGAAGAAATGCTCCCTTCCAGGACGGAGTGGAAGCAATAGTAAAATGATCCAAAGGAGAGAAGAACATGCCCAGCAGTGTTTCAGTTAGTGTTAAGTTTAAATTCCTGGTTAATGGGAATCCACCACTGCTGATGTAATAAGCCAGTCAAACCAAATCACTAAGTCCAGGTTTATACTGAGCAGAGCATTCCTGGGTGGCCCCAGGGGAAGTTGAGGACACCACGAGGGAACACCACCAGGTGCAGGCATTTAAAGCTTTTAATCTCCTCAGGGGTGGAGCCACCAATGGTGGGCTTTGGGGGAGTGGGGAGTCTCAACTGAGGCAACTCCAGGGGAGGGGGTTTGGGGTGGAACCTCCACTTGAACAGTTAGGTTCTAGTTAGCGAGATGTCTTTTTAAATGCACTCCACCTCCATGGGAGACAGAACCACAATTAGGCAGACATAAGACAAAAGAGATGGATGTTAAATGAGACGCAGATACAGAAGCATGTTCGGAAGTCTCTCTACTGCTGTCAGTACTTGGTGATACATGGCTGTCTTAGCTTGCTTTCTCTATCGTTGAGATTAAAACACTATGACCAAAAGCAACTTGGTGGATAATGGATTTATTTCAGCTGAAAATGTCAGGTCGTACTCCATCACTGAGGGAAGTCAGGGCAGGACTCAAGGCAGGAACTGAAACAGAGGCCATGGAGAAGCAGTGCTTGCTGGCTTGCTTCTCCTGGCTTGCTCGGCTTGCCTTCTTACAGAACCCAGCACCACCTGTCCAGAGGATGTTGTGTGATGTTTTACTCTTTGGGGTTTTTTTCCTGTGGGGGTCTGCCACCCAGCTCCCAAATAAATCACACATGGAGACTTATTCTTAGTTATGAAAGACCAGCCTTAGCTTGGCTTGTTTCTTGCCAGCTTTTTAAAAATCATTCCATCTATCTGTGGCCTTGGGACTTTTATCTTTCTCTATTCCTCATCCCTTTTCTTTCTCTCTTACTCTGTATCTGGCTGTATAGCTGGGGGCAGGGTGGCAGGGTGGCTTGTCCCTGAAGTCCTCCTCCTCCCTCTCTCCTTCCCAGATCCCTTCTCCCCAGATTTCTCCTTATATTTATCGTCTCTGCCAGCCAGCCCTGCCTATTTCTCTCTCCTGCTTCACTATTGGCCATTCAGCTGTTTATTAGACTATCAGGTGTTTTAAGACAGGCACAAGAATGCAGCTTCACAGACTTAAACAAATTCATCTCAAACAAAAGTAACACACCTTAAAATAATACTCCCCAGCAAAAGGAAGCACCTCTCACAGTGGTCCAGGCTCTCCCACATCGATCATCAATAAAGAAAATGCTGCCCCCACAGGATTGCCTACAAGCCAGTCTTTTAGAAGCAATTCCTCAGTGGAGGTTCCCTCTACCCAGATGACCCTGGCCTGTGTCAGGTTGTACTGGATACCAGATTGGGGTCAGATAGACATCAGTAAATGTCACCTACAATATCGGCATCTAAAGAAATTCTTCAAGAAGTATTCTACCAACACAGTTAAAACATTTTGGGCTGGAGAGATGGCTCAGTGGTTAAGAGCACTGATTGCTCTTCCAAAGGTCCGGAGTTCAATTCCCAGCAACCACATGGTGGCTCACAACCATCTGTAATGAGATTTGGTGCCCTCTTCTGGCCTGCAGGGATACTTGAAGGCAGAGCACTGTAATACATAATGAATAAATTTTTTTTAAGTTTTTTTTAATAAAAACAACAAAACACTTCTCACTGGGTCAAAATGGACAGATTTTATTGTAACACGTGGGAATGAAGAGGGGACTTCTTGCTCCCGAGAGAATGAGAAGTTCCTGGGAGACGCTGCATGGAGGCAGCCACAGTCACCTTCTTTTGGCCTCCCCGAGGGCTGCTAATCATTTAAATGTTTACACCCACACTTAGTGGTTGAGCATGTGTGCTCAAGCGGCTTGAGTGGCTCACCGTGGCTGACTTGCTGTTACAGGGATCGCTCAGTTCTTATCTTTTTGAAGGAAAGAATTCAGTTGAAAAATACAGATGGTTTAAGCAGAAGTTTGTTTAACAAAGTAGAGCGAAGCAGATTCTCCCAAGAAGAGAGAGGAGTGTTGTGCCTCCAAGTGGACAAGCAACTCAGTTCTGCATTGTGATATAAAGAAATTGTTGTGACTATTCGTGAGATTCAAAGGTATATACGGGGCAAGGTCACCCTCCCAAATCATGGCGGAGTGGTTTCCCTTTCAGAGGGTTTCTTTCCACGATCCTGTAGACCAGTGGTTCTCAACCTTCCTAATGCTGCAACCATTTGTATACAGTTCCTCATGTTGTGGTGATCCCCAACCATAAAATTATTGTTGCTACTTCACAATTGCAATTTTGCTGTTGTTATGAATTGTAATGTAAATATCTGTTTTTTCTGATGGTCCTGGGTGATCCCTGTTAAAGGGTGGTTCTACAGCCCCCTCAAAGGAATTACAACGCACAGGTTGAGAATCACTGCTTTAGACAGGCCCAGGGTGGCGGGAAGGGATGCCGCGTTTGAGGGCCGGCCACGGTCATCTAGGGTCTCTGTTGCGCATGTGTGGTAAGTGGCAAAGTGCCTTAGCGGCCGAGTCTTCCGTGTTGCGGGAACCTACCCGCAGCTTCAAGGACAGCTCGCCACAAATGGCATCTGGCCTTCAGGAGACAGAGCCGCCAAGATGCAGCAGTTTCCCGGGGCTACCTCATGTCTAACTTCTTGTGTACCCAGTATCATTGCTGTTCACTAGCCGCGGGGTCTGTCATAAGGGTCTTCACATTTTCAGGCTTTCATTCCCTCCATCTTTGCACCTCACCTCACTGCGCTGAGCTTAAATGAGAGTGTACAGACATAAGGCTGAGGCGCAGGAGCCGGAAGTATAGCTCAACTGTAGATGCTTGCCCAAGGCTCCACGTCAGCATGATAAACAGACATTAACCAAAAGGGAGTTGAATGGCACCCGGGAGGCTGCCGCCCTGCAGAGCCCGCACCCCACCCACGTGCCTTCCTAGAGCTGGCAAGAGCTGAGCAGATTCGCTTCTCAGCTCCATTTCCTTTGAGATGTGAGGCCCAATGCCTAAGATTTCAAAAGCAGAGCGTTGACCACGTTCTGGTGAGGGCTGCTGGTGAGGCCACTTATGAAAATGCTTAGTTCCTCTAAAAACGACCATTTCAGTGCAGTCTAAAGAATATTACTTGTTATGCTACAATTTATCCCTAGAACAGCCATCATTTGCTCTTGTACTTTTTCCCCATTCTAGAATCATGGCTACTTAAAACTGACCTTTCACCCGGTTCTGAAACTGAACCAGAGACAGGAGTCTACTGGCTTCCTGGGTTCCTTTGTGTGTCTGTGTGTGCATGTGTACATGTGCATGCTTGTGTGTGTGTGTGTGTGAGAGAGAGAGAGAGAGAGAGAGAGAGAGAGAGAGAGAGAGAGAGAAAGAGAGAGAGAGAGAGAGACTATTGGTTTCCTGAGTTCCTTTGTGTTTCTGTGTGTGCAAATGTGTGTGCATGTGTACATGTGCATGCTTGTGTGTGTGTGTGTGTGTGTGTGTGTGTGTGTGAGAGAGAGAGAGAGAGAGAGAGAGAGAGACTACTGGTTTCCTGAGTTCCTTCGTGTGTCTGTGTGCATATGTGGGTGTGTGTATGCATGCCTGTGCATGCTTGTGTGTATGAGAGAGAAAGCATGTGCGTATGTGCATGTGTATGTGTTTGTGTGTGTATGTGTGTGTGCATGTACTTCTCCCTTCTGAGATCTGAGTCTTGCTAGCAGAGGCCTTTGTGGTCATCAGCCCAGGCCCTGGAATGCAGGCACCCAGCATCTGCTGCTGTCCATGACAGCTCCCTGTAGGCCTCTCAGCTCTCCCTGAACGGTGCCTTAAGCTGCCTGACATGCTCTTTAGCTTCTTTTAACTTCCCACAAGGAATTCTTCACATCACAAATTCCTCAGTTTTGTTCACTGTAGTTACAAACTAATTCATATGTGGAGATGTCAGAGAAACTGTTCAGGAGCACCAAGACCCAGGGAAACATCCCAGTCAATGAATTGCACTGGACCAGCCGTCCACCCACTTCCTGCTGTAATAGTGGAAGCAGCTGCCCTACCAGCACTTATCCAACCTGGAAGCATATTTCCACTCCTTACGGTGGTTTGAATGTTGTTTGTCATCCACAGGACAGGGGTAGGAAGATTTATTCCAAACATGACATCAGTGACAGGTGTTTGATCTTAGACATGATTCTAGAGTCAGAGGGAAAACACAAGAGCAAACTATGGCTTATTAAAAATAAACTGTGCAGCTTAATTGTATAATGTTATTTAATTAATCTTTCAGGCCTGAGGCCCACAGGGAGACGAGTGGGTCACTAAGCGCCACTCTTGATTGGAATTGGTAGAGTTCTCCTTGGATCAGGTCTGTCCCCAAGGGTGGCTTGCTATAAAAGTATAAACCCAGTTGGGCATGGTGTCGCACACCTGTAATCCCAGTCTGTGAGAAGCTAGTACAGGAAGATCTCAAGTTGCAAGCCAGTTTGAGCTATGTGGGAAGTTTAAGACCAACCTGGGTTACAAAGTAGGGCCCTGTGGAAAAAAGCTGATGGCCTCTAGAGTCTGGTCTCTTCCGCCCTGTCTAATCACACGGCTCCTCTTTCACACACACACTTCCTTCATGCAATATCACCTCCCACTCTGTGATGTTTCCCGAGGAATGTTACTACCTGACAGCAGTCTCTTGATCTGGGGCTTCAAAACTGGGAGATAAATCATCCTTTTCTTTTTATAAAGAACCTAACCTTGGGTATTTTGCTATAGCAACACAAAATGGACTGAAACATTCATCTTTGATGACCAGATAATGCTTCTCATGACTCAAGAAAGACTCTGTGGAAATTGGAATGGCACACTAGACAGGCACTGAACTCCTTCTTCTGTTCTTCAGCACAGAGGGGATTATAGGAGTGTGTGATCAACTACAGAGCATTGCACAAGGCGTAAATGATTCCTTTGTTCTTGGTGGCTTAGTTATACAAGCTACTTTAATACAATGACAACAAGAGAGGCTAGCGTATTGTGTCAAAGAGAGGGATGAGTCAGGTTCAGCAGTGCATGCCTATAATCCTAGGATTGTATTATTGCATTGTTATTTGGGAGATGAAGGCAAGATCAAGAGCTCAAGACTGTCCTTGACTACATCACAGAATGAAGGCCTACCTGGGTAACACATCTCAGAAAGAAAGCATGTGCTTTGATATACATTGAGGTTTGTTCAGTTCTTATATTAGCTATAAGAGCCCATTGTGTGTGTGTGTGTGTGTGTGTGTGTGTATCTAAGACAGTGGTCATGATGCTGGACATCCTATGAAACAAAAATTATGGGGAAATGAAAATCATTCAATAACAAGGGTGGGTCTCTCTCACTCAGGGATGTCCCTCTTTCTCAGCATGCCACTTCTTCTTAAGGCCCAGAACTAAGAAATTGCAAAACTCAAAGATTTAAAAAGCTTAGCATAGCCATTCCACAGTCTCTCTAACCTATAACTAACTAATCTCCCATAAAACTGCATTATCACATAAAAGGATGAAAAAATATAGCACAGGGAGCTTGGACCTTAAATGGTGCTTGCTAATTTCTAATTTTTTTGAATGACAATGAACAAAAAATGACAGCTGCTGAGAGATATTGGATTGTGGAAGGGACGGCTGAGTTAAATTAGTCTATATACGTTAGGATGTCTTGGCTTCAAAGTGGAAGACAATGTGTTGCATTGGGAAGGAGGTTAAGCCTTTGTTTCTGCAGGAAAATGTATGGTTCTCTTCAAAATTAATAAAGACCAGATGCTGAAGACATGAGGGAAGAAGCCAAGAAAGACTATAGGACATGAGATATATATGCTGGTCTCTCGATATGGGAACAGCTTTTTTTTTTTTTTTTTTTTTTTTTTTTTTTTTTTTTTTGAGACAGGGTTTCCCTGTAGTTTCTAGAGCCTGTCCTGGAACTAGCTCTTGTAGACCAGGCTGGCCTCGAACTCAGAGATCCGCCTGCCTCTGCCTCCCGAGTGCTGGGATTAAAGGCGTGCGCCACCACCTCCCGGCTGGGAACAGCTTTAAAACTGAATGAGACATGATAAATATTGTTGGCTACTAAGTCCTCATGACTTGTTATTAAATGCCATTCTTTCATATGGCATGGATGGAGATCTGGTTATAAAGTCCAAATGGACTTATAAAGCTGAAATATTCCTTTTACCTGCTCAAACATAAAACAAAAAACATCTTTAGCTAATTAAATACACTTCACATCCCATACTTGTGTTAATGCAGATATTGATGTTAAATTTTAAAGTTTATGTGTTTTGAACAAAAAAGGACCAGACACCAATAAACACAAGTAGCTCAGGTTGTCCAGCCTCAGAATGCCTCTGTTGCAGCTTCCTAAAAATTCTGCATCCAGCACAACTTCAAAGATTCTAATTGAGATGGTCCAGTCTCACAGACTATTTAGCCAAGGCTTCAGATAAGCCTGACAGATTCCCATCACTCCAAGACTAGACAACAGCTAGCTCTCCCAGGGCTTAACCATTATCCCAATTTTCTCAGCATCCTCTAAAGATGCCATCACCCCCAGAAAACAGGAAGTAATTTTAAGAATATAACACCTACATTCTCAAGAGGTATTCTTAGTGGGTTTTAGTCATTTGGTGATTTATAAATGCTTGTCATTGTTTGGGGGGTTGGTTGCAAATTGTTATTGGTCATGGTAAGGGAGGAAACCAAGGAAGGGAGGGTTGACTCAAGGATCTCTTTCTGAAAAAAGAGAGGATATGGAAAGATAGGATGAAAGGGTAGATTATAGAATCTACTTTAAACAAAAAGCAATTTTAAATCTCAAATATTTACATTGGTATGGATTTTTATATATTGATATAAACTTAAGGTTATTTTTGTTATAACATACTCTATATATGTTTGTACTCTTGTTTAAGATATTTTTGTATATTGATACAAATTTAATGTTATTTTTATT
Source organism: Arvicola amphibius (assembly GCF_903992535.2). Lineage (NCBI taxonomy): Eukaryota > Metazoa > Chordata > Mammalia > Rodentia > Cricetidae > Arvicola > Arvicola amphibius. Next base: position 53,069,808 of record NC_052059.1, read on the forward strand.
CTACTGTATATATGTCCCTACTCTTGCTTAAGGTATTGTATCTACACAGCTCATTTAAAAATATAATGCATAATTTAAAGATACAGGTTAATAGTTAGTCATCTATAACAACCAAACTTGTAGTTATGTTAGGTATATTTTACCTAAACAGAGATGTATTATTTTAGATAGATATGTGGTCTTCTTCAAACACCTCAGAGATCTATACATTATGGGATTTAAGATGTTCCAATGTCCTAAGACTTTCCATGGCAGTAAGACATGTCTGCTCCTGGAAGCACAAATCTACTTCAGAGAAGATGATGGGTACTGAAGAACCTCCATATGGAGTTTGCTTTTACTGTGGCAAAGTTTGTCACTAGGCAAGAAACTGCCCTTGCTTCAACTGCTGACAGGATGCTGTCCAAAGTGGACAAACAGGACACAAAAGAAGGTGACTGCCCAACTATGCCAAGATAAGGTAGGAGAGTCCTTCAAAAATTTCCTGCTTCACAAAAAAGTTTGTCAGATATTCTAGGCCTGAAGGACTAAGATGGATGCCCCAATGTTGCAGAGGAACCTTGGGTGACTGTCTGGGCCGTCAGTTGTTTCTGAAATTTCTATAGTTTTAGAAGTTTATTTGCTCTGCTCTTCCTGTTTACTCAGGAAATATTATATCCTTCTCAAGTCTCTGATAGAATTGAAAATGAGATAGTTATATAGTTTTTTGTTACCAAATTCAGAAAAGAAACTCACAAAAGAATTATAAAGGATATAAGGTTGAGAGACATAAAAGATTAAGTTGTTTATCTAAAAAAAATGTTTTGAGGTCTAAAAAGATAATTTTGGGTTAATAATACAAGTTAGGATAGAAAGCAAATGAAATACAAAACTTTGAATTCACCAAGATATGATAGATAATGGAGTATTTTCTTTGAATTTGCCAATACTAATGGACTGGGCATTGTGAATATAATTCATACCTGATAATTATTTTTATTGTATATAGTTTTACTATGTTACAGTTAAACTTCTCCTTTTTGTTTAGACCAAAAGAGGAAATATTGGGGATATTTGTACACTGCACGAAATGTATTGCTGTGATTGGTGTAATAAAAAGCTGAACAGCCAATAGCTAGACAGGAGGTATAGGTGGGACTTTTGGGCAGAGAGAGGAAGTAGGAGAATCTAGGCATGGGTGGGACTCCAGGATTCATGGAAGAAGCAGAATGGGTAGTATGTGACAGAACATAGATGAATAGAAATGGGTTAATTTAAGTTATAAAACCCAATGGTCTAAGCCTATGCTAAGGCCAAGATTTCATAATTAGTAAGTCTCCATTTCATTATTTGAGAGCTGGTGGGACAGAGAAACACTTGTTATAGAGAAGGAAGAGAGAGAAGGGCAGAAAGGAAGGAAGGAAGGAAGGAAGGAAGGAAGGAAGGAAGGAAGGAAGGAAGGAAGGGAAGATAGTTGAGGAAGTTTTCATTTGGATAAGCTGTCTCAGTCTCCCTGTGCTCTTCTGTTTGCTTTCACTGGAGTTTGGTCTTCTCCCCTTGTAATTCTTTGTCTTAGGATCTCTAGACTTTCAGAGTACAGTAATCATCCAGTGACTTTCTTCTTCATTCTGTTCTCAAAACCTTTGGTGTTCCATTGTCAGTACAGGGAATGGAGGGAGGGGACTTCTCACTGCACCAATGCGAAGACCCCTTCTCAGCTTTGGGAGTTCTGAAAGCCTGGGTGGAGAGCCAGCCCCCACACCAGAGGCTCAGGGATGCTGCAGTAGAGGGGCAGAAAGATGGAAGGCCAGAGGACCAGGAAGTTTCACTGTGAGATTAAGCCTTCTAGAAATATCAAGGAAGCTATATTGGGCCCCAACCCTAGTCAAAGTGCTATAGGCAGCCAAGGAATGCTGAGAATGGGAGACATAGTCTTCTCCAAGAGAATGCACCCATTGGTTATTCAATACCAAAGGATCGGCCCTGAAATCATATACATACAAGTAATATTTATACAGACTGAGCAGGTTGTATTTACATTTAGGAGAGAGAGAGAGAATAACAATCAAAGAAAAAGAGGCCACATAAATTTGAGACAGAGCAAATGGGGGCACAAGGAAGGGGTTGAAAAGAAGAAAGGGAAAGCAGAAAATATGTAATTATATTTTAATTTCAAAAGATAAAGTAGATCCAACCAAGTTCCCAAGCAATCAGAAAGCATAATTACATCTGAACATTATTAAGAGTTTTCAGTATTAACAAGTAGAAGATATAAAACTTCCGAAGGGTCCAAGAAAATACCACATAACCAGGCTGGAGAGAACTTAGTGGGTAGAGTGCTTGCAAGCGTGAGGGCCTGAGTTCGGTCCCTAGAAGCCACGTAAAAGCCAGGCATGACAACATGCAACTGTAGCCCCAGCAACAGGAAGGCAGACACAGGTGGATCATGGGAGCTTGCTAGATAGCCTGTCTAGCCAAAATCTTTAGTTTCAAGTCCAGTGAGGGGCCTTGTCTCAAAAACATAAGGTGGAGTGTAATGATATTTTGTTTGCGATCTAACAAATAAAGCTTGCCTGAAGATCAGAGTGCAGAGGTAAGCTACTGGTTACTCATAGAAACCAGGCAGTGGAGGCACACACCTTTAATCCCAGGACTTGGGAGACAGAGGCAGATGGATCTCTGTGATTTCAAGGCCACCCTGGGCTATGTGAGACTGAATCTTTCCAAAAGAGAAACAGAGCTCACACAAAGGTGATCCCAGCATTTGGGATCACATGCCCTTAATCCCAGCACCAGAGAGGTGGAGACAGGAGTGCTATGGCTGGGCGGAGAAAGGAGTATAAGGTGGGAGGAGACAGGAGTCCGGATGCAATCTGAGAATGCAGTCTGAGATTCATAGAGACAGGATCGCCCCTTCAAGCTGAGCACTGGTAGAGGTAAGAACTCTCTAGTGCTTGGCTGCTCTGCTTCTTTGATCTTCCAGCATTAGCTTCTATATCTGACTCCAGTTTTTTATTATGAGCAATTAGAATCTGTGCTACAGTGGAGCGAGAAAGAAGACAAAGTTGACCTCTGACATCCATATGCTCTTGCACACATGAATACACCCATGCACACACATATGTACATTCTTGGGGGGAGGGAGAGCGAGGGAGAGAGTGAAAGCACAAGACCTGGAAGGACCACAGAACTTTATCATGTGAGTCTTAGCGAAGGCCTGGAGGAATGGAGCGATGCTTTTGATTATTATTATTTTTTTTTTTTTTTTGGTTTTTAGAGACAGGGTTTCTCTGGCTTTGGAGCCTGTCCTGGAACTAGCTCTTGTAGACCAGGCTGGTCTCGAACTCACAGAGATCTGCCTGCCTCTGCCTCCCGAGTGCTGGGATTAAAGGTGTGCGCCACCACCGCCCGGCTTGCTTTTGATATTCTAAGGGAAATGTTGTTCCATCTTACATTTTACATTTTGGTATATTACATCATACACCAAGCCCAACTGTAGATCGGCTGCAAGGACATAGGAAGGACCTTTCAAAACTTGCACACCCTTCACACGATGGCAGTGGCCTCACAACATCTCATGTGAAACCTGAACACTAATTTCTGTTCCCAAGGACTAAACCAATAAAGGAGGGAGTCAAGAGGGGCTGGGATGTTGGCTGCGCACAGGTACAGAACACAAGCCCTGTACACCAGCAGGACCACAGATGCTGCTCCAGAAAAACAAAACAGATAGGAGGCCCAAGGAAAGACAAAGACAGCCTGTGAAAAGCTGGAGCTGAGTTAGCAAGATGACCCAAAACCAAGGAAAAACAAGTTTATGCAGAAATGAAACAGTCATCTAAATTCACTACAAGGCCCAGACAAGGATAGCTTTACGTAGTTGTGAGGATCTGAGGGCTGAACTAATTGTCTTGCAGCATATTCCAGGAGAGGAGAGACCTGGAGGAGCCTGGGCGGGTGCACAGATAGGACAAAGAGGCAGGAGAATAGCCAGCATTGCTAATGGAAGGACGCCAGCTACTAAAACAAGATGCGTTCACAGGGCATTTAGAGAAATAGTGGCTAAGACCAAAACAGCTCAGACACAGACAGACGCCTGGCTGGTGAGACTAAGGGCATCTGTAGATCTGACAAAAACCCTAGTGAGGACAAATATAGGCAAAAAGAGAAAAACCAACAGTGCATTTGTGCCCAACACCCCAAACCAGGGAAATCTGGAGCTTACGTTGGTAAAATTATTCTCCAAACTGACTCAGTATGCAAAAATAAAAAAAAAGAATTAGACATATACACTTGAATTAGAAGTTACTGGAATTTTCTAGAATTACAAGCTTTTGGAACTGGTGAAAATTATGAAGCATATTAGAAGAGGAAATAAGAGCTCCTATTATGCAATACAGCTGACTGAAGACTCACGTGGTTTCATGAAAACACAAATTGTGGGTTCAGGTTGGGGGAATGCCTTGGCGTGTCATGTGGGGAGTTGCCACAGAAAGCAATCCAAGTTGCAGGCTGTTTCTGTCGGCTGTGCAGGCTGTATGTACAGCATGGCCTCACGTCTGTATAACAAGAGATGTTGTAGGGACCTCGGCTGCTGTTCCAAGTCCTTTATCATTGTTGTTTTGTTATTGTTGAGTGTCTCCGTGTGTAAGGCTGTGTGCCACAGCACATGTGTGGAACTCAGAGGACAACCCTGGGAAGTGGGTTCTCTCATCCCACTGTGGGATCCAACTCAGGTTGGCAGGCTTGTGGGGCAGATGCCTCTGTCTGCAGAGCCATTCCGGCAGCCCACTTCTTCAGTGTCTGATTCATGACTGGATATCAATGACAGAAGCTCCCATCTCAGTTTTCAAGAAAGTTCGGTGAGAGAACAGTCGTGAGGGACTCACTATGGCAGAGGAGACTCACGAGGGGAAAATGCAGGAATCGGCACAGGCACCTGGGTGGCTGAGAAGAAATACAGCCGACTAAGCTGCGAGGATCCAAAGCTAAAGCTCAGTCCTTTGGGAGGCAGCATAAAACGTGGAAGCAGGAAACAGTCCAAAGGGAACTCAAGCCCCATGACTGACAGCGCATCCTGTCCCCATCTGTTTGGGTTTACGGCTTTGCACGCTGCCAGCCAAGTTGGAAAATGCATAAAACAATCCCATCCCATCTCTGGCCAGGAGGATACTCAGAAGGAGACTACAATGAAGCCGGTCATGGAAATGGCGGGGGCGTATCCTGCAAAAATCAAAGCCAGCAGGCATGAGCCAGGACTGCCTCTTTACAAAATACTGCTGGGATTCTCAGCTCAGCATCCTGAAAAGGTCCTGGGAAGAGAATTCTGGACCACTTCCTAAGCCTGAGAACTCTGTGACAGATGCTCCAAGAGAATGCCATTAGAAGTACTCAGCTGGGTTCTTGGTTGATTTCAATGGGAGTCAGACACAGAGTCAACTGCAAGTGGGAAATTAGACAGCGAAAAAGTCTCCAGCAAACTATCCCTTCATCTTTTGTGTTTCCTAACCATTGGATTCCTAACCAGCACCGTGTGTGTGTGTGTGTGTGTGTGTGTGTGCGCGTGTGTGCGTGTGTGCGTGTGTTTCCATCCTTTTCCACAGGGAAAGGGGAAGGAGAAGCCAAGCCTGGTCCCTTACCAACAAGTCTCAAAGAACCCAAAATGTCACTCAAAGGATCTACTTTACAAGAGTGTTTTCAGGGACTATACACAGTTGAAGGACACACTGGATGATGTTGGGCATACACCACCCTCACACACACACACACCAAAACAAACAAACAAAAACCAAACACTAAACACAAACCATTTTAGGTTATAAAACTATGGAGAGTCACAGTATACTGGACTCCGCACACCCTTCAAGATTCCTCTATCAGTATAGATTGAGATACCTATGTTATTTAAAAGCCTGTCATGTCAAGGCCAGCTTGTTCTACACAGAGAATTCCAGGCCAGACAGAACTGTGTATGTCTGGTTAATATTGTACTGAAGGTCTTATGTAAGGTCAATTTAAATCATTTGAAAATTCTAAACACTGCAAAGACAGTGACCACCTGCCGAGAAGGGATAGAAAACAGCAACGCCCTCACCAGCAGAGTAAAACCCACCCGCTGCGGTGAACATGTTCCTGGGATATCCCTGTAGTCTTAGAACAACTTTGAATCACAGTGACTCAGAGGCTAGCCTGGGCTACATAGAGGAAGCCTATCTAACAATAACAACAACAATAAACCATAACAAGAAGTTCAAAACCTTTCTTACTGATGATTATTGATGTTTTCATATGGCCTTGAAGTTTCTGCACTTGCTGGTGGACCAGCCCTAAGACCTGGAGAGAGTAAGTGAAATAGATGTGCGTTTGAGCATTATCTTTCCCAGTGAGACAAATCCCTCTTTTCATTAAGTTGCTTGAAGATTTGTATAAAAAGTTATATTGCTCTGAGTTTGGGAGAAAGTGGTCTTATATTTAAACAATTACAGACGACTGCCCTCTTTCTTTTTAATAAAGCTGTTAAAACCACAGTGATAGCATCGACGTACCACGTACTGCAAGGAGCCCTGAAACTACTTTTTTTCTTCTAAATTATAAGCATGAAAAGTCCCATGTTTATATGATCAAGAACAAGCTGCAAAACACAGACCAGGGCCCTTGTCATGGAATGCTGTAGCAAATAGGTCAGAGCAGAGCTGGAGGCAACCGTCTCAGGTGGCTGTGAATGTCATCCCAGGCTTGCAGAACATCATCAGATGCCAGGTGTGCTCCCGCAGGCAGGACTCTTCCAGGTGTGCTCCACCAGGGGCAGCTGCATGCCCCCCAGAAGATGCTTCCAGGGAAAGGGCCAAATGGTGCTGTGGCAGATGCCTAAAGCCTAGGACCCCATTGGTGGAGTAAAGCAAACCGCTGGCTTTTCCTGTCCCCAGCTCTGCGTTTGGCAGGAGAACGGGGCAAGAATGCATTTCTGGAAGCCACCCAGACCCAAACCCAGAGAAGAAAGGAATGTCATTTTTTTAAAAAAAAAGTATCAAAAATAAAAAGAGAGGCCAAGTATTAGTTAGATAAGAAGTACATTTCAGAGGAAAAAACATGCCAGGTGGAAACCATATTCCACCTAAAGCAGACTAAATGCCCAAATGTAACACTGGGACAAAGAGTTGCTAACAGATCATCCCAATTCCCCATCTCATCTCTCATGTGAATGTGTCAGCCAGCTGGCTGTATCCTTACCTTTTCTTGATCATAGCCACTCAAAATGTCCATATTTTGAAAACATAGAATTATCTTATATGGTTTTCCTCAAAGTTTTCATTCACTTAGAAACATTTAAGATTTTCTTTGAACATGAAGTTTCCAATTGGTCAGAAATGTACAATTTTAATTTTCAGAGAAAATAGGTTCCATGCATTTCCTTACCTTGTGTGTCAGAAAACACCGAGATCTTCAGCCACATTGCGCCTCTCAGGTTTGTTGTAAGGGATTTCAAACCACCGTCAGCTGTCGTACCAGGATCTTCGTTTTCAAAGGAAGTCAGTGGGCATGCCTTCCCTCAAGGCAGAATCGCCGTGGACCCCAAACCATGTTCCTGAAGGAAGCTATGTCTACCGTCACTAGCTCACTTTATACCAGCTGTCCACAGTATCCATTGGCACATCCGTTTCAGGGGGAGATCTAAAGAAAAAAAAAAGGGTTGAAAGAGCGTGCTAGATATGGATAGGACAACCAGGCACAGAATGTGTTCCTCCTTCTCTGAGGAGCTTCCAGGACACAGCCTGACAGTGGTTCCAGCAGAGCCACTTCGACAACACAAGAGTGATGCTTCCGGAGTACTACTTTACAGTGACATGCAGAGGTTTGTCGCTTTTCCCCAATGGAGGTAACGTTTCACATTCAAAGATCATGTCTACCAATCACAGCTCCTGTTGGGATATTGGGAGATCAGTTAAGCTGATCTTTGCCTTTCTTTCTTTCTTTCTTTCTTTCTTTCTTTCTTTCTTTCTTTCTTTCTTTCTTCATTTGTTTTTTTTTTGTGTTTTGTTTTGTTTTGTTTTTCTAGACTGGGTTTCTCTGTAGCTTTGGTGCCTGTCCTGGAACGAGCTCTTGTAGACCAGGTTGACCTCGAACTCATAGAGAGCTGCCTACTTCTGCCTCCCGAGTGCTGGAATTAAAGGCGTGCAACACCACCACCCGGTTTAAGCTGATCTTGACAACGTCAAGACACTGCTTTCTCTCACTGGTCCTCTTGTTAAGGCAGTCTGCCTGGGGCTGGAGAGATGGCTCAGCCATTAAAGGCTAGGCTCACAACCAAAAATATAAAGTATTCTGCTTGTATTCAGGAAGATGAGAATAACATTAACACACAGGAATTTGAGTCTGGGAAAATAATTTAAATAGAAAAAGAAGAAGGGGAAGAAGAGGAAGGGGGAGAAGAAGGAAAAGGAAGGAGGAGGAAGAAGAAGGAGAAGAAGAGGGACAGGAATTTGGTTTAAAAGAACAAGGGTGCAAGATGCGAGTCCCCTTTTGAGCAGTTCTGTTTGGTTCTCTGCCTGAACTCTTCCCTTACCTGCTCAGCAGCAGGAGTCCTTGCCATGGCTTCTGATGGGAGCCCTCCTCTAAGAAGGATGCCTTGTGCCAAGAAGACCAGAATGCGTGTCTCCTCAACGAGATAAGGACCAAGGGGCTTGAGAGTAGAACCTACCCCTTCTTGTGTATGTCTCAAGTGTCTCTCCAGGACGGGTCCTTTATACTGAGACTCTCCAGTAACTGTTGAGTTTAATTCCAGGGGAGGGCAGTAGAGTAGAAATAGATCACGAAAGAGATTATAAATAATGGTGGTGAGTCGAAGCCCAGACACAAAACCTAGAGACGTTCAGAAAAATGAGAAAGAATAAGTCTTTAAATAAGGGATGAAATGGCTATTTTTCTCTTTTTAAAATATTCTTATCTATTTTTTTTGAAAATTTTATATACACACACGATGTATCTTGATTATACCCACCCACAACTCCCCACTCCCACTCCTTCTTGACCTACCCCTCAATAAAAACCCTTCCCACCTTCATGTATATATTTCTTTCTCCTGTGTCCAGTTAGAACTCTCTGCAGTGTATAGGCGCCTACACCCCTGAGTAGAAATGACTGCCTCTCCTCAGGCAGCTGTCAACTGTCAAATGTTCCTTGGCAAGAGGTGGAGCCTCATGACCCCATCCTCATCCACACCCGAAGTGCTGAGTAGCAGGTAACTAGAGCCACTGTACATTCACGAATGCAACCGGTCTTATTTAGGCCACCATATCGCTGAGGATTTATGGGTGAAACCTCATTAATAGGTCCCTTGTCATTTGTAGAAGACATAACTTTCTGACAGCAGACTTCCTAGTTTTCTGGCTCTTACTGTCTTCCCAGCCCCCTTCCTATGGTGTTTGCTGGTCCTTAGGTGGGTTGTTACATTGTAGGTGTCATCAACTGGGGCTGTTCTCCTTATCTTGACTAGCTGTGGCTTCTGTAACCACCTTCATCTGCTGCAAAGACAAGCTTCTTTGGTGGAGTGTGAGAGCTATGTAGATGGACCAGCAGAGGCCGCTTCCCGCCACCCTGCTAGCTTTACCCGAAACAATTACACAGAAACTGTATTCTTTTAAACACTGTCTGGCCCATTAGTTTCAGCCTCTTATTGGCTAATTTTCACATCTTGCTTAAACCCATATTTAGTAATCTGTGTAGCACCATGAGGGGTGTCTTACCAGGAGAGATCTTAGCCTGCGTCCATCGCGGAGAGGAGAGCTATGGTGTCTGCCTATGGCGACTACCTGAAGCATCTGCCTTCTTTCTCCCAGCATTCTGTTCGGTCTACTCTGTCTATCTAAAATCTGCCCTATCAGGCCAAGCAGTTTTCTTTATTAATTAACCAATGAAACAACAGATAGACAGATGGCACTCCCACATCAGAGCTACACCTACCTGTGGGTATAAAGGGTGAGTATTTAGAATGTACTTCACATTTATGCTGCTTTAATAAAGTGGCCATCGTAGGTTCTCCTCTGAGATCCATTGATCTTACCAGCTCTGGGTAGTTGGCTAGGTTTCCAGTACCAGCCAGGATCTCCCTCCTGTTCAAAGAGCCTTCAGTCCAACTAGACAGCTGTTGATTACCACCAAGATATGAGTGCTACTGTTACTCCTTTACAGCTATCTTGCCAAGTTAGTGTCACAGCTGGGCAGGACTGTTGATTTCTTTCCTCCCTTGGAAGCTTGCATAGCATCTTCTTGTGCTATAGGTCCAAGTCCTCAGGGAGGAGGCTTTCAGGTCAGTGCCAGCTTGGATCCTCTGCATCTTATGTCTCAAGTGCATGATACTTTCAGCAAGAGGGACTCATATCCAACCTCTCGGAGTCAACCAGGGGCAACAACAACAGCCAGCGTCCTCCCAGGGCCCTCCCTTCTGTATGAGCTAGGATCACAATTCTTTGCCAGCAGGTGGTGCAAAAAGCATATCACAGAAATATTGCTTATAGAAAAAAAAAAACAAGACTTCTGCTGTTGGTGTCCCTGGTGCCTGAAGTCACTGCTTCAGGAAGAAGACTGACCCTAGCACTTCTGGAGTGAATTGCCTTTTCTCCACACCTTCCTCCTTGCCAGTTGAATGTATTTGGTTAACAGACAACCCATTTTGAAGGCCTCAGAGTTGCTATTGGCTAGCCCTTTCTCGTTCTCTCTGTTCTTAAAGTTACTCCACACCTGTCCTATATCCTGAGACATTCCCGAATGGGGAAGAGGGAAGTGACGCTTTGGGTAGGGAATCTCCATTTGGTAGATTCAGGATTCAATCAGGGCCTTCCAATTTTCTGGATCTCTGAGCTAGGCTTCTACACCCCACCCAGACACCTGCTCCTGTTTTCCAAAGATAAAATCCAGTATCACAATAATCCAGATTCAAATTACTACTGTTGCTATTGCTTAGAAATATTAGACTGTAGGATGCACACTTTTTATGGTTTAAGAAGTCTGAGTTATATTCACGGGGGCGGGGGTGGAAATACAGATCAAATTTTGAACAGCTTAAGAACTGCAAGGTTTGTCCTGTGTGACCTCAGACGAATTTCCCAACATGCGTATGCCACAGTGTATTTCCTTGTTGACAGGGCATCCACTGTTTTAACACCTGATGAGACAGGGTGTGAGAGAAGCTGAATGAACTGTAACCTCCAGAGAAAATGGCTCACATCAGACATGGGTTTCATTTTCTTTGCCATGATAGACTCATTACAAATTTGACTGAAAGAGCTGCTGAGGGGTAGAGCCAGGGTTTCAGCACAAATGTTAGTCCCTCGATGCCTTGATTCTTATACGTTGATTCAGAAATGAGAATTCAGTTCTAGATTACAGAGTCTAGGGTTCAGAACCCTGAACATCCAGAGGCTGAAGGCTGTGTGCCTCCTTAGCTGCTTAGAATGCTGCTGTGGCAGAGGAAATACTGAGGGGAAATCCTAGATACACACACACATGCACATTCACACACACACACACACACACACAGACACACACTCACACACACACGTGCATGTATTACTTCATAATGCATGATAATCTTAGAAATAAAAGATCCAAGCTTGAAGGACAAGAAGTTCTGGTCCACATCAAGCGTACATGTGTGTGTGTGTGTGTGTGTGTGTCCACGTGTGCTTGTGTGTGCACATGTGCGCGTGTGTACACTGACTCTTCTACTCTTTTGTCCTGTGTAGCTTTTCGTTAACTTGCCACAAGCTCGAGCCATCAGAGAGGAGGGAGCCTCATCTGAGAAAATTCCTCCGTAAGATCTGGCAGTAAGCAAGCCTGTGCAGAATTTTCTTAATTAGTGATTAATGGGAGAGGGTCCAGTGTGTCAGCTTTTTCTTTTTGGGCCATCAACCAGCTCCCAAATCATGACACAGAGACTTATTATTAGTTTTGAATGCTCGGTCTAGCTTAGGCTCATTTCTGGCTAGCTCGCCTAACTTAAATTAACCTGTTTCTCTTTATCTTCCTTTTGTCTTGGTGCTTTTCACCTTTCTTCTGTAGATCTTGCTTTCACTGCTTCTCAAGTGCTGGCTGGCAGCTGCCTACCTGGCCACAGGTGTCTCCCTCAGTCTCTCCTCTCTTCTTCCTGAGCTTAGATTTCCCCGCTTATTCTCTCTGCCTGTCAGCCCTACTATCCTTTCTCTGCCTAGCTGTTGATCATTCAGTTCTTTATTAGAACAATCAGGTGTCTTAGGCAGGCAAGATGAAACAAACGTAACACACCTTTACATAATTAAACACAGCATAAACAAAAGCAACACACCTTATACAGTTAAAGCAATGTTCTATAGCAAAAACAAATGTAACGTATCTTTTCATAGTTAAAATAATATTCCACATCATCCTAGCCTCTTGTGGGTGGTGCTATCCCTGGACTGTGGTCCTGGGTCCTGTAAGAAAGCAGCCTGAGCAAGCCATGAGGAGCAAGCTAGTAAGCAGCACCTCTTCATGGCCTCTGCATCAGCTTCTAACTCCAGATTTCTACCCCGTTTGAGTTCCTATCCTGACTTTCTTTGATAATCAATAGTAATAAGGATGTGTAATTCATATAAACCCTTTTTTTTCTTAAGTTGCTTTAATCATCATAGCAATAACCTTAACTAGGACACCCTGCTTTCCAGCACCCTACTGGCAAACTGATCAGCTCATCCCCTCTGCCTTCCTCTGTTCCCACCAACCAGTCATTACAGGAGCCGTTCTGAGGACCAAAGGTCTCCCTGGCCAAATCTCTTGGATTACTCGATTCTCAAATGAATGTCCACTCTCCTCGGCTATAGTAATGGCTCTTCCTGTTATCACTAACATATCCAAAGGCAGCTGACCTCCAAAGTGACGCCCTTTAACCCAGCTGTGACCAAGTACACAATTCACCATTGACTGAGGGCGATTGGCTTCAAGGCCCCTGGGTAGAAACCAAAGAATTTAGAGGTTCAGATCACAATATAAGGTGATGTGGTGTTTTCTCAGAAGCCGTACATCCTTAGGTGATGACAAACTCCTAATGAATTGTACATGCTAGGGAAATAATGGTTATGCTGCTCGGTTTAGGAACTGATGATAAAAATATGCACATATTTCGTACAAATGTTATTCAAAAACAAACAAAACAGTCTCCATCTCAATTGGCTAAACCCAAGGCTGCAGAGGGACAAGCATGGAATGTGTGGATTTAGAAGCCATTGTAGAATGAATAAAGAGATTACACAGAATGCTACAAATTTGCTTTAGATATCCTCTGGGGGTTTGTTGGCTTTGTCTGTTTATTTTGTTTTTAGAAAGACACTAGCTGTTTTTGGACTGGCCTCAAGCCCATGATCTTTCCATCTCAGCCCCCTGAGTGCTGGGGTTGCAGCCACATGTCACCACCCTCATCTTGAAGCGCATGTTTTTCATCAACATGCTATTTATCAACCAGCATCCCTCCTGCTGATGCTCTATTAGCAAACATTTTGATTTTTTATGTTTTTGAACATCATACTTAAAACTAGAAATGCCTGAACCTGGACCTGGTGTTACAAGGACATCCCAGATGCTCCAGATGCTGAGTCAGGAAGATCACAAATTCAGAAACAGTCCTGGCAACCTCGCATGACCCTGTCAAAAATAAATAAATAAATAAATAAATAAATAAATAAATAAATAAATAAATAAATAAATAAGAAAAAGGAGGCAGGAGATGCAGCAGCAGGAGATGCAACTTTGTAGTAGATCATTGCCTAGCTTGCCTAGCATGGACATGAGGCTCCAGGTTTAATCCCCAGTATGGAGGCAGGCCAGCATAACAGGTAGGCTAGCGTCTGGGGCCACACCCTTTCATAATAATGTACTCGGCAGCCCCGTCCCTTCTACAAGGATTGTGTACACTCACCCCTCTCACATAATTCACCTGGCAACCTCAGAACCCCCACCCGCCCTATCTGTGTCATACGACTGTCTCTGAGCAGTGGGATCGGTTTCTCTGCCCCTTGTTGCAATCAAATTTAGACAGTTGTATTCCCAATACATTCTGGTATGAAGCCTAGAAAGGGCAATCTGGGGTGAACTAGTTTGGGGCGCTTGCTTGTTGGTAAGTCAAAACTGTGTCGTCTTGGTAACCTTTTACCAAGGGAGGGTCTCTTACTGCCCTATGCCCACGCATAACTGGGTGGGCATATGATTAAAATCAAAAGCATAGGGAAGTAACATGCACAGTAGGAAAAATGATTATATGACCTAACCTGTCAATCAAAATAAAGAACCACCTAAACTATGCCCACCTAAGCTGCCAACTCCTTCTTTCCCTGTCCTTCACAAGAGGAAGCCCTGAGCAGTAATCCGGGCCCCTGAATATCCTTACTCATGTGGGGCCCTGTGCATCTGGGCCCCTGAATATCCTTACTCATGTGGGGCCCCGTGCATCTGGGCCCCTGAATATCCTTACTCATGTGGGGCCCTGTGCATCTGGGCTCCTGAATATCCTTACTCATGTGGGGCCCCGTGCATCTGGGCCCCTGAATATCCTTACTCATGTGGGGCCCCGTGCATCTGGACAATGTCTTCCTCTACAATCTGCACCACCACTTTACCTCAGATAACGTCAGTTTGCTTCTTTGGCAGATCTGTGTGAGCCCTTATTGTCAATTCTTCAGAGAAGAGGCCAAGAACATGCAAATGCTAGGCCAGGTCAGACTGCAGGTGTGGGGTGGGAGGGTGTTTGACGTCATTTTCATCAATGATGCCACTTGTGCCTCTTCCTAGTCTACTTTCATATCAGATTTATGAAACACGTGACTTGAGAGCTATCGGAACCCATATACCCTTTTCATAGTACCACCTTATTTAATAAATAATACACAATCTCATCATTTCCCCTTTCATTTTCCTCCCTCCAGCGCCTCTCTTGTGCCTTCCCTCAAATCTACGGCCTCTTTTTCTTTAACTGTTGCACGCATATATTCTTAAACACATAGATACAATCTTCTCAGTCTGTCTGTTACTCGAATGCATATGGTTGCAGGGCCGAACCCTTGGTGATAGATAAGCAATTGGGGGGCTGTACCCTAGTGAAGACTATGTCTCCCATTCTCGGGGTTCTTCAGTTGCCTGTCATTCTTTGTCTAGGGGTGGGACCCTGCGAGAGTCCCCCTTCCATGGTAGCATGCCTGTTGTTATCATCATAGTTCGGGTCTTGTTTAGGCAGCCATGTTGGTGAGAGTTCAGTTTACAAAGGCCACCAACAGTTCTCCTTTCCCCACATCCCCTCCAGCATGTGTTGGTTGTGTTGGTTATCTTTGCCGTTCTGACTTGGTGTAAGATGAAATTGTAAGGTTGGTTTAATTTGTATTTTCCTAATGCTAGGGACAATAAAGATTTTTGAAATATTTCTTAGTTACTTTTATTTCTTCTTTCAAGAACTTTTTGTTCGGATCCTTAGTCCATTTTTAGAATGGGTCAGATTTTTGTTTTGCTTTTTACTATTTTTTATAATTTCTTATATATTCTGGATATTATTTCCTGTCAGATGTATAGCCGGTGAAGATTCCTCCCCATTCTGTGAGCTTCCACATCACTGGATTGTCTCTTTATCTGTGCAGAGGCTTTCAAGTTTTAGGAGGTCTCACTTCTCAATTATTGCCCTGAATTCTTAGGCCAGGCAATGTTTTTAAGTATAGACCAAATAAGTTACTGAGACTAACTCTCATACAAGAAAAAAGGAAGAAGAAAATAAATAAACAAATAAACAAAGCAAGCAAACAAACAAAGCAAAGAACACATCAGCACTCCCAAGTGCTTTATGTGGAGAAGGGAAAAATTCCAGAGCCCAGTTCCATTTAAACTAAGTGAAGAAGAGTGGTTGACAGAGCTAAACGAAATAGTTTAGAGACACAGAGGAAGGAAAATGGTTTTCTGGCTGCTACAGACCTGCAGATGGTCCAGGCCCATGAATGCTGATCGTCAGAGTTTTAAAAGGAAGCCTGAATGGATAAATCAAAACATTAAACCTTACTAAGTAACTCCGGTCTCAAACAGTGAAGATGTGATGACAGGATGACAGATACCACATGGGAAAGAAGCCCCCCTGCCCTGCAGGGGTTGGTTGGTTCACCAGCTCCAGATAAGGGGCTGAGCTAGGAGGCCCGGGAGGACCTGGAGGAATGGCAGGAGTTCACTGATAGCAGCACGAATCAGAGCACACAGAGGCAGATTCCTAGAAATCCACCTGTTCTCCCTAGGGCTGGGGGACTTGCTGAGTTGTAGGGAAGCCTCTGCCTGGAAGGCACAAGGCAGAACTCACTAGGTTTGCTACAGAAGGAGGGTAGAAGTGACTCTCTCTCCAAAATCTTTCTTATGATGTCTGCAGGAGCCAATGGTCCAGTGAGCCAGATGTAATCAGCCCAGGTCATGCCCATTAGCATCCATTAACATTGTCACCACCTGTTGGTGTCTTTGAAATTCAAGAGATTTCGTTTTTTTGGCACTACAGAGCTAACCTGAGACCCTCAGGAGACTGAAGACAACGGGAGCTAGGAAACTGGTACCCCTTATCAACCTCTCTGGGAAAGTACTCAGTTCAACCTCTTTGATGGTTTGCCTTGTTTGCAAGAAGCTGAGGCTGGGTTAGGACATCCATTGAAGACTTGCCGTGTAACTGAGGCCAGTGGGTCACCCTCTGGGACTTCGTCATCTCCTCCACCAAGCAGAAATTATGATGGACAGACATGATCCTGGAGGTGCTTGTCTTAGTCGATGTGAATTTGAGTGTGTGTGCGCGTGCGTGCGTGTACAGAGAAACATCCGTTAGAACTGAAAAATTTAAAAATTTGAACATTTTCCTCCTTTTTTAAATTATATTTTACTTTTTAGCACATCATTTCCAAACAGCACTGTGGAGTGAAACACATTCAAACACAGAGCTGATGGAAATAACATTCCTCATTCTCAGCATCATTGTGTCATGTCAAAGAACGTGCTTTTTAGAGATTATGAAGTGTTTTATTGGAAAGCTCCAGTAAGCCACATCTTGTTTCCCTAGGAATTTCTGGAAAGTTCTCCTAGAATTGTTCAACAGGATTCATAACACTCCCACATGGCTAAAAAGAAAGTGTACCTGTGGGCTGGAATTAAATCGTGTTGCCACAACAGCATGAAGAATCTCTCAGGACTGGATTTTAACCAATGCTCATTTTCATCAAAGCCAAGGAGCATTTAGGGTTTCTGAAATTCCCTCTTGCTGTATAGCTAGCTCATTTAAGGTGTAATCTTCTCCATCGCTTTGATGTGTAGATTTGTTTGTTTTGTAATCATTTCGTAGATCTGTTCTGTGATTATTTGACTGCTGTGCCCATTCTTTCAATCCTTGGGTATTGGTTGGAAGCATCACCACAGCCCCTGGCATCCATTTCAAGCCCCCTCCCCTGGGAGTTGCCTTCATCCAGACCTCTGGGAAAGCCCGCCAAGTGGTGACCCCCTCCCCAGGGAGGGTCAGGACCATTCCCAAAGGCTATTTAGGCTGCCCCCCCACCCCAGGGAATGAACACGAGGTCTCCGGGTTCTGCATGGCTCCCCTTCTCTCTCTTACCCTCACCATGCTTTCTGGGTGCCATCAGGGAACACTGCATTAAACATGGGAATCTTTTATTTGGTCTAATTTGTTCTGATTGGAATTATTTGCGTCAGTGGAGAGACTCATTCTTAATAAATATTCCTGACATTGGGGTTTTAAAATAGTGCCGGTCACAGACAAACTCCAGACTATTCTGCCAAGAGACTATGGTGGGATTAATGTCCCTCACATAGGCAAGGGATATGGGGAACCTGGTGCGGCTTAGATGTATATTAGATGAAGGACAAATGCATCATCAACCTCAGGATCTGTGCCTTAAGAACCCTTCTCATCTAGCTGAGACAGTTGACAGTCAGTCTTCTGGGATGGGTGGACTAGGTACCTGTCACTCTTTGGAAAATTCCACACACTGACTGGTTCACCAGGCCACTACATTCTGCTTTTCTTTTCTCCATAGAAAGAAATATTGCTAAGGGGATGTGCTAGGCAGATAGTTCAGTAGGTAGGAGGGCTTGCTGTGGGACGATGGTGGTCTGAACCCAAAACCTTTAGCCCCCAGGTAAAAAGCTGAGCCTGACTGTGTGTATCTGTAATGCCAGCATTGGGGGGGGGAGGGGTGGAGACGGAGTTTCTGGGGGCTTGCTCTCAGGCAAGCCTAGTCAAAATGGTGAGTTATTGGTTCTGCGAGCGACCCTATCTCAGAGGAATAAGGCAAAAAGCTGCTGCAGAGGAAGACATCACACATCTGCTTCTGGCCTCTGAATGCACATATGTGGAAATACACAACCACACACTCATGTATATGCAACACACACACACACACACCATTTACAATGCATACGCAGAAAGAAACAAAGAAAAGAATTAGCTATTCTCAAGAGGCAATCCACGCTTCTATTTCCCCAGGGCACACCTTGTCTTCAGGATGCCCATTTCTTACCACCTTCTGTTTGAAAGCCACCACCTCTGCACAGGTGGCTCTAGAGGGGAGCCTGAAAGCAGAGCCCTCAAGAAAGCTAAGCTAGTGAAGTGTCCTAGGAGTCTGGGACGTTTCTCATCATGCCACTTTCCCATTAAATTGCGAAAGTAGAGAGAAACTCACTCAGGTTTCTCAGTCATGAATTGTCATTGTCAAAAGTAGTACACGAGCTGACTCTGTAAACCACTGAACATGTCAGCGTTTCAAAACAAAAAGCAGATGTCACCTCCACAATGTTGGGATTTGTTATCATTATGACAGTTCAAACCATTCTTAGTAAGATGCAAAGCACTTTCCTAATCGTAACCAAGCAGGGCAAAGACAGCAGAGACAGTGGTGACGGTGGTGACCATGATATGACACAAGAAGGTACAGCTGACAGCTGTCAGATTTGCTATTCTGACCTTCTATCGACTATTCTGTTCTACTATAGAGCATTCCGAGCTCTATGTCAAAAGTGTGTATAATTATTCCTTGTGTTGCCTTTCTTGGCCCTTACGTGGTAACTCTAGATCCAAATCTGTTGATCTAGGTATAAAAGGATCATTTAAAGCATTTCATGTTTGGTTTTATTTGAGACAGGGTCTCATGTAGTCCTGTCTAGTCTCAAACTTAAGTTAAGGATGACCTGCAGCATCGGATTTTCCTGCTTCTGCCACTCAAAGGCTGGAATTATAGGCACATGCCACCACAGTGAGTTTATTGGGTTCTGGGGGTGGAACACAGGGCCTTAGGCATGCTAGATAAGCACTCTTCGTTATTAGTACGTTTTTGGTTAATAGAGACCCCCTGTGTCCAGCATGCCTGGCCTGCTCTGCCACAACTACATATGAAAACCCCAGGCCTGAGGACAGAGGGCTCAAAACTGTTGCCTTCTTTCCCAATAGCAACTGAGTCCTCTGCAGAGCCTTCTAGGCCTCTTGCATCCAGCAAGGTGTCTGGCAACACTTGAGAGTACACTGTGCTTTTCTGGGGTGCTTGTAGAAGCATGCTGTTTATCTCTTTCTAAACACTGATAACCATTGGATTCATTTAGAAAATCAAATGATCCAGACAGAGAAATATGCCTTTCCTGTCCTTAACAAAATGTCCACAAGTTCCCATAGGTCAGGTACATTCCACTTTTTTATACAAATCTGCTTTGATTTTCTCTCTCAGGTACTGATCCACCACAGAAAACGTCGAGTGGTTTTGTGGCTCTGCTGGGCCCTCTCGACACAACTTCAATGACCCAACTGTACTGTGGAGCGCATTCTTTACCTGGCTGCCTTTTAATGGATAAACTGCATTTACTTACTCACAGTAAAACAAAACCCAGCCAACGTGGTACCTGGGCTGCTGGTGTAAAGGGCCGGCGGATGTGGTACATGCTGCGTGGTTACCTAGTTACAATGCACTGTCTCAGCAGAGCCACCAGGAAGAATCTTTGTGTTATAACTCACTGCTTCCCTTTCCTTATTTATTTTTTTTCTTCTTTGCTGGTGTTTGCAGTAGTGGGGAATGAACATGGGGTCCTCCAGATGCTAGGCAAGTGCTCTGCATCTGAGCTACATCTTCATCCAGATGCTAGGCAAGTGCTCTGCATCTGAGCTACATCTTCATCCAGATGCTAGGCAAGTGCTCTGCATCTGAGCTACATCTTCATCCCATCTCCATCTAAACTTCTATTTTAAAGGGTTGGAGCAATGGCCCTGTGTTTAAAAGGCTCCCCTTGCAGAGGAGCTGAGTTTGCTTTCCAGCACCCACATGGTGCTCTTATAACCTCAGCTCTGGGGAATTGATGACCTCTTCTGGGTTCTGACGGTACCACAACACAAGTGACATATATTCACACAGAAACAGACACACAGAGACAAGCAAACACACACACGCGCGCGCGCGCACACACACACACACACACACATACATTTTTTAAAAAAGGTAAATTTTTATTTTAAGACAGGGTCTGGCTAATTTGTCCAGGCTGACATCAAATTTGATCCTTCTGCCTCAGCTTCCTGAGTACCTGAAATGATGGGCATTGGCCAGCATGACCAGCGAATGTTCCTTGGTCATTATTTCCTCAGACTTTCAAGCCTGATCATGTTCTCAGTGGCAATGATTTACAAAAGAGAGAATTAACTAGTAAATTGATCTAACGCAGAAGTTCTCAAATGGGGGAAGCTGTTGTCTCCAAGTGCCATTTGCAAAGTCTGGAAACAGTTTTCATCATTACAACTGGGGTTGAGGATAGGAGTATCACACTAGCCAGTCCCTATGCTGCAGAGACTCAGAGTCCCAAAATACCAGCAGCACCAGGCTGCAACCTGGCCTGGATTGTATCCAAAGGCTGTATGTTTGGTTTTGGTGCTGGAGGCTGATCCCAGGGCTGGCCCTGTGACTGTTAAGCAGCTGCTCTGTCACTGAGCTGTTTTGCCCCAGCCCTGCTCCTCTTACAGGTAAGTGTTCTTAGTACTCCTCATCAGATTCTGAACTGTACAAGTAACAGAAGGATTCCCCTGGGCTTTTGAAATAGAAACAAATAGGAACACACAGTGCTAATGAATTCTGTTCTTTTGTCACCAGCCACTAATACTGTGAAGTCGTCACAAGCATCCTTCATCTGTGCTTGCACCTGAGAGAGATCCTGCAGGGGGGGGGGGGGGACTTCCAAGGGAGGCAGCAGGCTGAGCGGGTTCCCTGAAGAGCAACCTGAATTTTTTCTCCCTCTCCCTTTTCTGAGCTGATTTGACTATGGATTGGCACGCTCTTCACTCTGCAGTTAGGGCCTTGAAGCAATGCTGCCCTCTGGCATCTCTGATAACCACCTCAGTCCTGGTTGGATGGGTGGAGCTGGCAGGTTCTATCTGCCAGGGGAGCCTTAAATTAAATACACCTAAATTTAACTTGCGAATGTTTTCTGTCGATTTATTTAACATGCTTTGACCTGCTCGGTCCTGCAGCAAACGACAGAAGAAAACAAAATAGATTTCTTTTTAAAGCGTTTAAATTCAGTGCAAACAGTAACCCACATTCATGGGTATTTGAAATTCCAGGAAGATGTGAGGGGTTAGAAGGCTTACCCACTCGTTATAGCAGTGTCTGACTTAATTGCATTGAAAGGTACCTATCATAATTGTGTAGGTTTGTTTATCTAGTGTGTGTGTGTGCATGCATGTGTATATGTGTTTGTATGTATGATGTGTATGTATATGTGATGAGTATTTATGTGTATGTATATATTGTGTTTGTATATGTGGATGTTGTATATTTGTGTTTATGTCTTGATATGTGTGTTTGTATATGTGATATGATACATGTATGTGTATGTGTGTACATGTGTGGAGGTCAGAAGACAATTTGCAGTAATTCCCTCCTGGTGTGGGAGGTCCTTCTGTCAATGTGTTGCTTTCATTGGTTAATGAATAAAGAAACTATCTTGACCTGATAGGGCAGAACTTAGGTAGGTGGGGAAGATGGAACTGAATTCTGGAAGGAAGAAAGCAGAGTCAGAGAGCCGCCATGGAGCTGCCAGAGACAGACATGCTAAATCTTTCCTGGTAAGCCACTGCCACATGGCAATATACAGATTAATAGGAATGAGTTAAATCAAGATGTAAGAGTTAGCCAATAAGAGACTAGACCTAATGGGCCAAGCAGTGATTTAATTAATACAATTTCTGTGTGGTTATTTCAGGGTTAAGCTAGCAGGGCAGTCGGGACGAACAAGTGGCCTAGCTCTTCTTGCAACTCCCTCCTACCAGCATGTAGGTTCCAGGAATTGAACTCACGTCACTAGGCTTGGCTACAAGTACCTTTACCTGCAGAGCCATCTTGTTGGGTGTAAATATATTGATTTATTTCGGTTAATATGTGATAGTTGCTGCTTTGGGAGACTAAATAGCTTTAGAACTACATTGATGGAAATAAGTCTGCAGGATATTGTATTAGACACAGTCTTTCAGATAAAACTAGTTATTCAACAAGTCTGGTTGAACATTTAAAATACAGACCCTGAACCAAACATGATGATGTTACCTATAATCCCAGCCCTGGGAGGTGGGCTAGGAGGAGCCTGAGTTCTAGGCCAGTCTGGACTACATAGCAAAGGCCTTGCCTCAAAGAAATGCACAAGATCCCGATTCTGGAGTCGAGTTGCCTAGTTCCAGCCCAGCCTCAGAGATTCCTGGGGGAGTGGAGTGCATGGGGAATGGAAATGTCACCACGTTCCTCCACCCTTCCTGCTACTTGTGCATCACATGGTGGTGACAATAGTATCTCTCTCATTCACAGTTTTCAGAATTAGTCAAACCAGGGATTCTCGGTGTGCATACCCCGGATACATGGAACCTTGTTAGCGACGCACACGTTCCGCTCCCACCAAGATCTCTAAAGCCCTGATTCTTCTGCTCTGCAAGGCTGGAGAGCGGTGTTAAACCCTGTTTTAGAGCAAGTACTGCAGGTCTAGGACAGGGCACAGAGGGGACTTTGGCTGCACTGCCATGAAGTCTCTGCGGCTTCTCATCATCACACACTTGATCTCACTATCATTTATTTGAACATAGTTCTGTTTGTGGGGCCATCCTGGTCTTCACAGACCTCCTGCTGTTCCTCGGGCACAAAGTGACACCTGCCATCACCTGCCCCAGCATCTTCCATTCCTGGCATCCCTCTTCTCCCCCAGGTCTCTGGACTTTGCTGTAATACCGTGCCTGCCCCAGGCTTCTTCTCTGGGTCCCATGCAGATTTTGTTATCTATTTTCTACAGTACCAAGGACTATGGAGATTGCAGATGTGTTCTGACCCCAGGAAGCCCCTGGACACTGGACAGTCAATAATGGTTTGGTCCTATTGTTGCCCTTAGTGAGGCCACACATCCATGGCCCGGCTTTGACATTTTTAGAGCAACAATTTTAAGTTTGTTCAGACACGAAAGTGGGGTGACAATAGGCATTCCCTGTTTGTGTCCCTTCTCTCAGAGTTCCTGGGTCTTGAACCCTCGAGTGCAGCATATCATGGTTGTTCATGGTGGGAGGGCGAGCCCAGTGGTGCGCCTACACTGTGAGTGGAAAGAAAAGCTTCTCGTCAGCCTTCATCTCGTTATCTAAGCACATACCTCCCCCCCTTTTTCTTCAGTTTGTCCTAGGAGATAAATTCTATACAGAAATGAATTTGGATCTTTTTTCTCTCTAGCACCTAAATGTACCATAAATATTTGTTGAATTACCAGATGAATGATTGAGCTGTCTGTAACTTACTTGAGACTAATTTGGTCAAGAAAGGATGACATGTTTGCTCCACTAAATTCAAAGTTTAATCTGTATGATCAATTTCTTTTGCCTACACTGTCTAGTGTAACAACAAACATCTTAAGACTTACTAATTAGCAGGTCACTTGTGAACATGTGTGATATTTAAAATTGTCAGGCTATAGAGGCAGGCTAGACAGTCATAGTCCTTAGAATGCATAGGGCAGAAAAACTGAGTCTTTACCCTGAGCCTCACAGGATGCCCTGAGAGCTATTCTTTAAACAGTGTCGACTCCAGCCATTGGTCTGGGCAAATCTCAGCTGTCTAGCCCCACCTGTGCAGTGTTGTCAAGACTTCATGCAGCTTGCAGGTCAGATCCCTCAAATAAACAGAGCTAGAAAGCCATTTAGAGAATAGGAAAGGAGGTTTCCACTTTGAAGTCGGTGTGTGTTTAGTAACAGATCTGGGAAGAGACTTGCTTTCTTGTGTCTTCCTGGTAAGGAGATCCTGGGGAATGGTGAACCTCCTGCTGCTTGCTCTCTGGAGCTGAGAGTGGGCAGCTTACAGAGGACCTATTGGGAATGACTGGTAAGCCCTCGGATACCAACAGGCTCACCCTCCTCCCACAAAGCTGGCCACCATGACGAACAGCATGGGTGTCCTGTGGCCTTGTGCCCTGGAGGAAGGAGAGGGCCTCCACAGTCACGGGACCACACATGAGGGCTGGAGCTTCCACACCTGTGCCCGAGGCTCCTGATCTGTCAGCTTCCAGAGTCCCCCAACAACACCGGTAAAACATGCTATAAAACGGATTTCAACAGCAACCTTAGGTAGCCATGTCTAACCCAGAAAGCTAGATGTACAGAATTCTGGATTCCCTGGGGTCCAACAGGAGCTGTTTCCCTCCTGAAGGCGACTCCGATGCTCTGCTGGGCACTCAGACACCCACTCCCTAGCAGAACTAACTCAGGTTCTGTTTGGGCTCAGGCACTGGGCCCTGTGTTTCAGCTCCAGCTTCAGGGAGAACCTACCTTCCTCAGTCGGCTGAGAGAGTGCAGCCTAGCGCCAGACCGAGGAGGGTATGAATGTCCTGCCCTGGGACATTCTTAATGGCGCCATATCCCACCAGAGTTACAGTGCAGAGTACTGCCTGTCTACAAAAGAGAATCTGCGAGTCTGGACACTGGGACAATTGCCTGCAACCGCCTGAGGCGTCACCAACCAGGAGACGTTCAGTATGCTTTAGTCTGGAGTCCGGTCTGATCCGCTCCTGAGTGAGTTCTGTGGGCACACTTTGTGCACCAGCTCTGCACAGAGGATCAATGTCAGCCCCGTCCATATTGGTTCCGTTGGCCTGCCCAACATGCTGTTTTGCTAAGAATTGTCTGATAAACATTTAATTAACTAAACTTCTGGCCGCCTGGAACAAGACCAGAGTCTTTTATAAACACTATCTTCGTGCACAATGGTTCTTAGGACTTTAAGAACAAAGCCGAGTGCCTGCTGGAAAATGTCCCCTTTTGAGTCTAAGGTATGACATTGTAGAAGGAATATGTGCAGGG
This sequence comes from Arvicola amphibius, assembly GCF_903992535.2. Lineage (NCBI taxonomy): Eukaryota > Metazoa > Chordata > Mammalia > Rodentia > Cricetidae > Arvicola > Arvicola amphibius. The sequence continues at coordinate 53,095,156 of NC_052059.1, forward strand.
AGATCGCTAACTTGACATTTTTTACAACAAAGCAAGCCTTTTAGAACTCATGGGAAAGATGCCAGGACAGAGATTTGTCCCTTTGCCATTTCCAGTAGGAGAATTCCTTGGGGGGTGTCTCTGCGTCTCAGACAGATTTCAACAGTGGCTACGCAGCAGTCGCTGACTCAGAAAGCTAGATACGCAGAACTCGGATTCTCTGGAGCCCAACAGAAGCTTTCTATTCCCCTTCTGAAGGTGACTCAAAAGCCTTGATTTAATCTACACAGATCTTCTGTCCATAATCTGAAATTCCTTAGACGGCTCAGTTCCCTTTATCCTTCCCATGGTAAGAGATGCCCAGGCTCCGACTGCTTGGGGAGGGAACACCTGACCTCCGGGGGATATGAAATTTGAAGACAATAATACCCCGAGCATTAGCAATGTCCTGCACACGAACTCATGTTGAGTTCAGGAAGCATAATCCTGACTAACATACTAGCAGCCTTTTTGCAAAGTTTGCAATCCATGACTGCAAAGGCGAAACACTTTTTCACACGTAAAATTGAGAAACAACATTAAGAACAAATATTTAGGAACCATGCAAAGTAATTTATAGAGCAGAAAAGCAAAGGCACTGTGTTAGAAATCAAGGTATACCCTGCACAAAATGAATATTAATCAAGCAAAATGGAATGGATCAATTCAAGAAAGTTCTGAATCCTAACAAAGATTAATCATGTGTTTTTTCAAAATATTCTTTTTTGGTGTCATTTTTTTAATGACACATGCCATAGGAGATGTCAAGAATGGCTACTTATTTATTTATTTTTGGGTGTTCAAGACAGGGTTTCTCTGTGTAACAGCTCTGACTGTGCTGGAACTCACTTTGCAGACCAGGCTGGCCTCGAACTCACAGAGATCCACCTGCCTCTGCCTCCCAAGTGATAGAATTAAAGACAAGCACCACCACTACCCAGATAAGAAAGGCTATTTATGTATATAAGGTATTGATTGGGTCTCTAAAGTTTCCTAAAGGCAGGGCTAATTTGGACCCAAACTCTGAGATATTTAACTTTTGCCTTCAGCTTTCCTATTCCTGGTTTTGCAAACTTCTTCTAGTCCCTTTTCTCTTTATAGTTCAATTTTTAATTCTAAGTACCATGACTAAAACAAATAAATACATTAGTAATTGTGTATCCAGCTATAGTGGTTTTAACTTTCTCTTGAAAATTTCGTATGTAAGTACTTTATTTACATCATTCCCACTTCTTCCTGTCTCCCCTCCAACACCTCTCCCACTTCTTCTCCCGCTCAGACTCAAGACCTTTACTTTTCTAATTATTATATATTATATGCTGTGTACTATATACACACATGTATATACATATACAATAGTATCTAATATACAATTACATTGAGTCCATTTACTGTTCCTCATAGGTATATGTCTGGGATATTTTATCTCAGACGCAGTACCATGTCCTTCGTGATAGTTTTGTTGAGAGCTGTGGTATCTTTACTGCTCTGACAGTTTTCTGCTTTTATAGAAACATGATGATAACGAAAGAGAAAAACTTTCTGCCATGCCCAGCGTCATTTCTCAGCACGGATGTGTGGTCAAGTGAGTATGTTTTGGGTTGGCTGGAAGCAGAATGTCTGATCTTGAGAGCTGATATTTAAGCTGCTGAGTTAGAGTTTTATTTTTAAAAATCTTTAAAGGACGTTGGTTTGGGGTTAAGGAGAATTTCCAGTTTCTGAAATGGCCTTAAACATGTAACTGCTATTTTGTACTGCATGTTGATGTGAAATGGTATTCTCAGCATTATTGTAAGATCAAAACATTAATCAGCTTTGAGAAGTGTTTTCCAATGCTCAACGATGCCCTGAAGTAGCAAACACTCTGCCAAGATTTAATTATTTATGTAAAAACAAACAAGCACATCATCTCATTAGAATGCAAATTTACTTTTATCTAACACGCGATAAAAAAATGTCTGCATGCTGAAGAAGTGTTTTAAACTGACTTAAAATTTATTATCAGTGAATAATAATAATGTTTGATGTGTATAGCTACTTTATATCCCTGTAACCTGGAGTTGTATAAATATTTTGCAAATGGAAAGGAGTTATGTGTGGAAAAGTTGAAGACATGCCACTTAAACCTAAGAAAGTCACGTCTTAGCCGGGCGGTGGTGGCACACGCCTTTAATCCCAGCACTCGGGAGGCAGAGGCAGGCGGATCTCTGTGAGTTCAAGACCAGCCTGGTCTACAAGAGCTAGCTCCAGGACAGGCTCTAAAGCTGCAGAGAAACCCTGTCTCAAAAAACCAAAAAATAAAAATTAAAAAAAAAAGAAAGTCACGTCTTAGTGTTCTAGACTGGGAAGTGCAGGATGGAGCAGCGGGCAGACTGAGTTTCTGGGAAATCCTTCCTGGACGGCAGGCAGCTGAGCTCGCGTGAGTGTTGCAGACTCATAGGCAAAGAGAAGAAGCAAGCTCTCTGGTGTCTCTTATACTGCACTGTTTACCCCCAGGAGCCCACCTCCATATCCTCACGGAAACCTAATTGCTTCCCAATATCTCCCTCTAAATAGCACCAAATTTGCAGTTAAGGCTTCAATATACGGATTCAGGAGAATGTGAAATTCAGCCCATAATACTATCCCAGAAGTATCCATATCTTAAAACATATCCATTCCAATTAAAATATCATGGTGGCAAATCAGAAGGGGAAAGAAACTCCTCAGTGGAATGTGTCGCTTAAAGGGCCATCTTGTTACCCATGAGTCAAGCTATGTTACGTTTTATCATGATTAGGACATTATTTAAACAGAAATCATTTTTGCTTGGGGTCCCTCACAGGATCATGGTTTGGACATCGGGCATCTGTCTGCAGTTCTGTATTTGAACATTCTAGAAACATAGAAGGCAGAACTGAGCTGGAAGAGACAGGTTACTGGGGCAGTTCACTGGTGGGGGGGGGGGGCATACTACCTCTGGCTGCCTCGTATCTTAGTCTCTGCTTCCTGGCCTTCCACGCTGTGCACAGCAATGCTCTGCCACACCTTCCCCACCGTAGTGGACTTGGGCCTCTGAAACCATGAGCCAAAAGAGTTTTCCTCTCTGGGGTTGCTTCTGTCAGGTACATTGATGCTAGTGACCCTCGTTGACCCTAGTGACACAATATAGCTAACACATGAATCTACTCCTTCCTTCCTTCCTTCCTTCTTTCCTTCTTTCCTTCCTTCCTTCCTTCCTTCCTTCCTTCCTTCCTTCCTTCCTTCCCCTCTCTCTCCTTCTACCCACCCTCCCTCAATTCTTCCCTTTAAACAAATTGGCAGCTTAATTTTATCTTCGTTTGTATTGATCTGTGTCCATTATATATAGTAACGAGTTTCACTGTGCCATTTTCATGTGTTTATAGTGTAATTTCATCATATTCACCCCTCTTACTCTCTCTTGTCCCCCTCCTACCCATGATCCTTTCCTTCTTTCCAACCCTCTTCAACTGTCAAGTCTTGTTTGTTTGGGTCACTTAATGAGTTCGAAACAGGACTACTTACTCGAACATGGGTTAGAGGTATTTATGAGGACACGAACGACTCACCAATGGCTACATCATTGAGCTTGCTTTCTTTTTGGAAACTGGATCTCACTAGATTGGCCAGGAGGGCCCAGAACTGAACTCAAACAGTCCTCTTGCCTCAGCCTCCCCAGAGTTTGGGACCACAATCATGCACCATTGTACCCATCTCTTAACTGTACTCTTCAGGGAACTTTAGTGGATGTTGAAAAGGAAACCTTGAGCTGAGTCCAATGCTGCAAAGATTTACATCATGGAAATAAAGAAAGAAAAAAAAGCCACCAGGAATGTACTCTCTGTGATCTGCTTTTCCAAAGACCAGCTGGAATGCTGCAAGTGACAGAGGAGCTGTTATCGCCAAGAGGGTCCGAGCACTGTACCCAGATGAACAAAGGAACGACTAGTGCATTAAGATCAAATGCCCTGGTGGTGCAGGCCAGGTAGCGGTGGAAGGGAGATAGCCAGGACTTGATAAGAGTCCACAAATATTTAAAAGTGTTAACAGGGAGGAAACCAAGTCTCTATTTTTGCCTGCCTGGAGGAGATAGGATGGAGACTAGCAAAGGCAGAGCTCACAACAGAGAAATGTGTCCAGAAGAGCCGAAAATACTCCCAACAGAGAAAATTGACGTTCTTAAAAAAGCACACAGTGTGAAGAACTGCATCTATTTGTCAAAGCAGAAATAACCATGGATAACTAGGCCTTGTTCACAAAGCACTAAGCCTGACCGCTTCGCCCCTATTAGCACACTATTTAACACTCTACCTCACCAAGGGCTTTCCCGTCTCTGTGATCTTATCAGTGGCACTGGGTGTTTTCTCGGGGTCTTCCCACGGAGCTCTCTGGTAGAGGCTTACTATCCAGCATGGTGGCGGTGATACATGCTGTAGACCTTCAAGAACTGGGACCAAGCTAGAATCCATTAAGGGCCAGAGCCTCTAAAAACATCGAGTTCTTTCTCTTGGGATTCTGAGTTAAGTTTTCTGCTAGGCTGTCACAAAAGTCAAGCACGTGCCCACCTGGCTCTCTAAGCAGCCTGGGATGAAATGTGGCCACTTGCTTCCACTGTTATGTGACACTGAGAGCCCAAGGTATAAAGCTTCCTGCCCAATCTGGATGGAGGGTCTCTGATGGCCGGGAAACTTTAGGCTGGAGGACAATGGAGCAATGGGGGAAAGAAAAGAAAGCTTTCCAGTAACACAAGGGACGGAGAGAGGACCAGAGCAGACCCATGACCAGTCTGGAAGAGCAGCAGATGGAGGTCTACAAAGATGCTGCCACCAGATGGTAGGCAACTGACAGCTAGCTCTCCTCTGATTGGCTGGATCTGGTTAGTGACTCAGAGAATCAGGGCCCAGCTGGTCCTGCAACTTGGACACATTCTCTCTGTAGAACTTGACAGAGGAGGAAGATGGGACGACTTCAGAGCTGACCCCTCAGGCCAGGCCCCTGTGGACTGGCTGATTCCTCAAGCCATGCCTGAGACTTCCGTCCTGGCAGAGAGGTCACATGAGCCGGCCTCCAGGACTCCACCAGTAGTAGCAGGCAGAGGGACTCGGTCTGCAGAGACCAGAGACTCCAATCCTCAAAGCCTGCCAGAGACAGGAGGCGAGTTCCCACTTCTTCTGCCAGTGACCTGCAGACACCATGCTCACCCAGTACCTGAACTCCGGGCTATAACTCTTTCTAGAGTTTTCCCAGCTCTCCTCATCCCACTACCAAGAGCTCAAACTTGTATCGTTTAAATTCTTCTTGACAATCCATTTTGTTATCTTACCCAAATTGGCAATGAAGCATTGTCTGTTGGTATTCTGCTCTCTGCCCATTCCATTCTTGGCGACAGAGTAGACAGCAGGGTAGGAAAGAGATGTGTCTCTGCCCACTGACTGTTTCAACACCTTCTGCTGTCCACAGGGCTACCTGAGTTTGAACTCTGAACCTCCACAAGTGTGAACTAAATAAACTTATTCTTTTTTATAGGTTGGCTGTCTCCGATGTGTTGTTGCACTAACACAAGGCTGACCACTGGTCTTGGAGTTATAGACAGTTGTGAATTGCCATGTAGGTGCTGGGAATTTGACCCAGGTCCTCTGGATGAGCAGCCAGTGCTTTTAACCACCAAGCCATCTCTCCAGCCCAACATGCTGTACTTCTTAATAAACTTACTTGCATGAGCCATCAGCTTGTGAAAGATTCTCCCATTACCAACTTTCCTATCTTGTTTATTTTCTCATCTCCTAGTTCTCTTTCTCAGGAACCTGCCAATGAAGAATGACCAGGACAAATGACATTCTAAAAAGATTTTGGAGATTTCCTTACCGAATGAAGTATGTTTAGAAAGTTAAGACCATGGTGTTTTCTAAGTATGTCTAATCAGAAGATGACTGTAGCAATCCCTACTCCATTGGAGAGCTATGTGGTCCTCAGTGTTGAGCTAAATGGGGACAGTGGAGAGGGTGTGCCATAATTTATTCCTTCAGAGAGCAAAGTGGAAACAGGGACCAATTTATAGATGATATTCTTTGTGTTTGGAGAGCTAGTTCAGCGCTATGATGAGGAGTCAAAATTCAAAGACAGTTGATTGAGAAAGCCTTCAAAAGGAGATGTACATTTTAAAAGTGTTCATCTCGCTGTCCCCCTGTGTGTAGGCATCTGCATGGAGACTTTCTGGGTTTATAGCACACATGTTGTTCTGTGCAATGGTTAATGTAGACTGCCAACTCCATTAAGATCTGGAATAACCTCTGAGACAAGCCTCTTGGCACACTTGTGAGGAGTTATCTAAATGGGTTTTCCTCTGGTCATACCTGTAAAGAATTATCTAGATGGGTTAGCCTCTGGGCACATCTGTGGAGAGTTATCTAAATGGATTAGCTTCTGGGCATGCCTGTAAGGGTTATCTAGATTGGTTAGCCTCTGGGCATGCCTGTGAAGGGTTATCTAGATGGGTTGATCTCTGGGTTTAGCTGTAAGGGTTATTTAGATGGGCTAGCCTCTGGGCATGCCTATAAAGGGTTATTTAGATGAGATAGCCTCTGGGCATGCCTGTGAAGAGCTATCTAGATGCGTTGATCTCTGGTCATGCTTGTGAAGGGTTATCTATATGGGATAGCCTCTGGGCATGCCTGTGAAAGGTTATCTTGATTAGGTTAATTTAAGTGTCAACAGGGGTAACAACATCCCATGGGGTTGGGTCTGGACCGCAATACAGAAATGAAGCTGGATGAGCAGCATCATCTGTTCCTTCCCGACTGTGGATACAAGAGAACAGCTGCAGCAAGCTCCTGCCACCACAGCTTCCCTACCATGAGGATGCACCTTCAAACTGTGAGCCAAATATAACCCTTCTTCATTAAGTTGCTTTTGTCAGTGTCTTTTATCAAGTAATTAACACATTATACAACTTGCTTTTTCTTTTAAGTCTCAAAACAACACATTCATCTTCCTGTGCATACATATAAAGCTCAATTTGTCTGATAGGTACATAATGTGCAAGGTGTACATTTTCCCTTTGTCATTGCTAACATAGTCTGGAAGATAGTCTCTCCCTCATTATGGTCTTTACAAGGAGTGCTATTAGTTGAATATGTCCCCCAAAAGTTCATACTTAAAAAACCTAATCCCTAGATTTGTATGCTGATGCTCTTTAAAAGTTAGGCCTTGGAGAGGTAATTAGGAGCAGACGAGGCCATAAGGATGAGGCATCCCTGGCAGCCTCGTAAGAAGGTAGAGACTGGAGCAAGCTAGAAGATGGCTCTGCCATGCCGTGTGTCTCTACCATACTGTGATACAATACAATGCTAAGCAGACACTGCTTCCATGCTGTCTGGTTTTCTAGCTTCCGGAGATATGGGCCAAACAAACTTCTTTATAAACCACTCAGAGCCAGGTATTTTGCCATAGTGGCAGGAAGCAGGCCAAAGCAGGAAGTGCCTGGCTGCCTCCTGGAGGGGAGTCATGATGGGTCCCTGAGATTATTCCCAAAACTCCTGGCACTGGGTCCGCAGTTGCCTGGCACCCTGTTTTCCTGATGGATCACAGCAAGTTGACTGGTGTTTTTCAGAAGACCAGGACGAGGACACAGAATCTTTCAAAAGAAACATGATTCCCCTCTGCTTTTTTTTTTTTTTTTTTTTTTTTTTTTTTTTTTTTTTTTTTTTTTTGGTCAAAGAGACAACTCTCCGCATAGATGCAAGATTAAGACATTTTCTGAAAGAATGGTGCATGGCCCCAGGTGTTCTGGAATCTCTTCGAGTTGGTGGGGCAACTGAGGGAGCTGCGGTCATAGATTGTCCTTTTGTTTTGTTGTTCCACACAATGTCCCTTGGATCTGACCACTCATGAAGCAACCTTGACTCCCCAAGCCTCCTCTGATTTCCTAGTGTCCAGTCTCCTATCTGCACCCCATGTCAAGAGACCAGGCTCCATTCTGGAGGGCACAGATTTGGCCCCCTGAGTTTTGAGTAGCTGCCCTTCTCTGTGGCATGCTTTAGGAGGATCATGCTGACGGAAGAACTGTAGACAGGAGCAGGCATGTCTCAGTGCTTCTCCACCAGAAACCTGAGTCTGGCTAATCTCCTCAGGACTTGAAGAAAATATAGTTTACCACTAATCTGCACCTGTGCAGGGATCCATAATCAAGCTGATGTCCCCTCCCACTTGGACTCATACCCCATTCCTTATAAAATGATGACCCTCCTGAACTATGTCAAAGGTGCACTGACCTCCCCCACCAACGACCCCAGCCTGATTCCTATGGCAAAGATCTCCATGGTAGAGAAAGCAATGTGGGATGTATTTATGTTACTTTATTGGTTGACAAATAAAGCTGTTTTGACCAATGGCTTGGCAGAATAAAGCCAGGCAGGAAATCCAAATGGGGAGAGAGAGAGAGAGAGAGAGAGAGAGAGAGAGAGAGAGAGAGAGAGAGAGAGAGAGAGAGAGAGAGAGAATAGGCAGAACAAAGAAGAAGACACCAGGTAGCTGCTAAAGGAGAAAGATGCTAAAACCTTTCCAGTAAGCTACAGCCTTATAGCGATACACAGATTAATAAAAATGGGTTAATTCAAGATGTAAGAGTTAGTTAATAAAAATCCTGAGTTAATTGGCCAAACAGTGTTGTAATTAATATAGTTTCTGTGTGATTATTTGGGTCTGGGTGGCCGGAAATGAATGAGCAGTCTCCAGCTGCAAGAATGCCTCAGTGTGAGACATCAGAGTGAACTCCCAATATTCTCCCCCCCCCCCCAAAAAAAAGACAAAGTTGTGGTTTCATCTGCCAAACAAATCATGACAGAATGGACATCCTTCTCAACCCTTCGTGCACAGCAGCTCAGAATCTCAGTGAGTAAGTACAGCTGTCGATTCTTAACACTTGTATGAGCCCCTCACCTGGGCATATCAAGCACCCATGTCCCTATGCATGCAAAGTTCTTCAGAGGAAGAGCAGAGGCTGGGGTTTGGTGACAGGCCTGCAACCCCAGAACCTGGGAGGCTGAGGTAAGGACATCAAAAGGTCAAGATCAGCCTGGGCTATTGGAACAGGGCTTCTAAGGCAGAGAGGAGAGGAGAAGGCCAGGGTACTGCTCAAAAGACAGGAGAAGTACCTGCATCAGCTCTGAGGAGAACACAGGGAGTAAGGGTCAGCTTAGGAGATGGGTCAGCTCTGGGGAGGGGGTCAGCTCTGGGGAGGGGGTTAGCTCTGGGGAGGGGGTCAGCTCTGGAGAGGGGGTCAACTCTGTGGGGGTCAGCTATGCAGAGGGAGTCAGTTCTGGGGAAAAGGGGTCAGTTCTGAGGAAGTGGGTCAACTCTGAGGAGGGGGTCAGCTTTGGAGAGGGGTCAGCTCTCGGGAGCAAGTCAGCTCTGGAGATAGAGTCAGCTATGTAGAGGGAGTCAGTCCTGGAGAAGAGGGTCAACTCTGTGGAGAGAGGGGGTCAGCTATGGAGATGGGATTAATTATTCAGAGGGGCCCAGTTCTGGAGAAAAGGGGTCAGCTCTGGGGAAGGGAGTCAGCTCTGGGGAGGAGTGCATTACTTGGTTTTGCCTTCAGTGTATAAGCCGAGTACCCAGGAAGCGGCTTCATGACTTGATGCTTCTGTTCAGTACAAGGAGACCCAGTTCAGAAAGTCAGTAATCTTAACAACAAATCTAGAAATCTAGAAAACAAGTACAAAATGTTTTTTCTACATTAATAAACGGGAGTGAATACTGAAGAGATTAGAAAATTAAATTCTAAAATAGAAAGGAAAATCTATAAAACACAATGAAGAAAAATACAGCTTCAAGCAACCCTATGCTACAGAATACACCAGAAAGGTGCTGGAAAACTGCTCTAAGGGCTGGAGAGATGGCTCAGCGGTTAAGAACATTGCCTGCTCTTCCAAAGGTCCTGAGTTCAATTCCCAGCAACCACATGGTGGCTCACAACCATCTGTAATGAGGCTTGCAGGAAGAATACCGTATACATAATAAAAAAATAAATAAATATTTTTAAAAAAACTGCTCTAGATGACAATGGCGTGTACGCAAGTTTAAAACGCAAGCAGCAGATCTGAAGAGAGTTTTTGCAATATAGTAGACGGATTGTTACTTATAAAAATCATTTCCAGTCAGTACTAGCGTGTTAACTGATCTGGAAAGAGAAGAAATGAGAGCAGTGGGAACAGAATGGTCCGGGACTGTGGGCGCTGTCTAACCTAGCAGAAGCCACGAAGAGCAGAGTGAACCGTGAGATCCTGTGTCTCACCTAGTGGATGAAAAAACAGAAAATGCCAATAAAATTCTGTGCTGGCAAAGGAAAGAAAGGAGCTCGCTTTCCTCCTCAGTGCCGCTGCCGAGGATCTGAGTTCACTGGTGACAGTGACATGTCCATTCCCCAGCACTGAAAATGCCCCCATGTTTGCTCCAGTCTCCTAGAAGCCTTCCCTAGGAGCAAGCACATACATGTTTGCAAGCAACTGTGGCCCCCAAACGCATGTAGGATGCAAAAACAAGCCAGACAAAAGATGAGCGTTAACACAGCACAACACTGTTCTCTTGAAAACACAAAAAAACAAAAACAAGAACCCAAAGTGTACCATGTATGTCCTTGCACATGGGTAGTGTGTGTCTGTGAGTCACGTGGGATGTGCGCATGCATGTGTGTGTATTTCTGTGAGATATGGGGAGGTAAAAGCATTTCTGTGTGGTTTCTGTGTGGCATGTGACAGAAGTGTATTCGTGTCTGTTTGGTATATGTGTGCACATGTGTGTGTGCATACGTGATGTGTGTAAGGTGAGCATGGTAGGGATGTGTGTAGTGTGATATGTATGCTGTATGTATGGAAGGTGTGTGCATATGGTGTGTATATGTGCATGTGGGTGTGCGTGAAGCATGTGTAGTGAAGGGTGGTGTATGTGGTGTGCGCAAGAGTGATGTGTGTACTTAGAATCTTTGAGATATATACAGTATAGTATTGCATGACATGTATGCAGTATCTCTGCTATGTATGTGTGGACATGTGTGTGGGTAAGGTGTATCTTAGGCATGTGCATGAGTGTATGTTTGAGGGTTGTTTGTGGGAAGTGCAGTACATGGTGTGTATGTAAGGTCTGTGGTATGTGTGGTGTGTATGACTTGAGGTGTGGGTCTCTGTGTGGCTTAACACGAGTAGTATGTCTGTGGTGTGGTGTGTACAATGTGTTGGAGGTGTATGCTTTGCAGTATGCCTGTGTTTGCGAAGGATTCATGCATGAGATCAGAATGTGTGTATGGTGCATTGTATACATAGGTGAAGTATGTCAGTGTAAAGTTTGTGATGTGTGTATGGTGTGTTGTGAGTCGCATTGTGTGATGTTTGTAGCATGTATCTGTGTAAGGTTTATTTCAGGTGCAATACAAGCATGATATAGGTGTGTGTGTGTGTGTTGTGAGATATACATACATGATGGAGGAGAGTTATCTGTCTATGTTTCTTTCATTGGTTAATTAATAAAGAAAACTGCCTTGGCCCTTTAAGAGACAGAAAATTAGGTAGGTGGAGTAGACAGAACAGAATTGTGGGAACAAGGAAGCAGAGTTGGGGAGACGCTTCAGGCAGTCGCCATAGGAGTCTCCATGCTGCTCCTCTCCGAGATGGACGCAGGTTAAGATCTCTCCTGGTAAGCCACACCTCGTGGTGCTACCCAGATTACTAAATATGGGTTAAAGCAAGATGTGAGAATTAGCCAATAAGAGGCTACAGATAATGGGCCAGGCAGTGTTTAAAAGAATACAGTTTCCGTGTAATTATTTCGGGTGTAAAGCTAGCCGGTGGCGGGACGCAGCCCTGCCGTGTCACACTACACATACATACATATATATATATGTATGGTGTGGGTGTGTTACGCAAGGCATGCATGTGTGAGGACTGTTTGAAGACTGTAGAGCATGCGTGGTGTGGGTACATATGGTGTGAGGTGTGTGTGAGGCATGGCCTCTGGTGGGACTCTCCCCTAAGTCCCTGCAGGTGGGAGGAATAGGCGGCATCCGTCCCTTCCACTGTGCCCGGTCTTGCAGTTTTCCCAGTGGACACTGCATGTTGCTATTCCACCCCTGGAGCTGCTCTCATGCCTTCTCACACTGGCCGCCCGGGAGGTGGGGCTGTCTCTCTCCTCAGCCTGACACAAGACACCTTTCTCTCAGAGTCCCTTAGTGGTTGCTTCTGTCTTCTTGTGCAGCCTCTTTCCTGGCATCGGAGAGGTCTCTACGAAAAGAGTGATTGTCGAGCTGGAGGGACAGCTCAGCAGTTAGGAGCAATGGTTGCTCTTCCAGAGGACCCAGGATTCAATTCACAGCATCCACTGGCGGCTCATTCCTGTCTGTAATCCCGCTCCAAGTGGTCTGACACCCTCACACAGACACGCATGCAGGAAAAACCCTAATGCACATAAAAATGAGCGATTGTCAGCCATGTCTGTGGTAAACACCCTACCTGATAAGAACGTGAGAGAAAGTGCTGGCAACACAGTTCAAGTATTAATGTCACTGAAGGAATTGTCCCCACCCCACTCTCAGCACCCAGGACAAAACAGGTGAGGAGGCACACTTCCGGAAGGGGCAACCTTCTTCTTTATTCAGAACTTGCCATAAGAAAAGAGGCAGTGTAGGGGTAGAGCTGGGGCAGAGCTCCCAGCCCCGGGTATCTGTCTTGGAAGGGGTATCTGTCTTGGAAGGGGTATCTGGCAGTGGCACTCTGAGAATGGTGGGGAAACAAGGCTTCCACCTCTTTAATTATTTGCAAGTAAACCGTTTCTTAAAGATGAATAAGAATTACATGTAGCAGTCTTATTTTTATATACTTACCCACTTCTGCCAGTATCCAGAAGAAAAACCAGAACTTGAAAGTTAGTGATTTGTATCAATATACATAGTTAAGACTTTATTTATTTACAAGGAGGAATGTAAATACTGAAGATAAAAGGCTTATCAAAATGCATTACACAAGGGGCAAAAATGAAAACAGCACTGAAAAAAAAAAAAAAAAAAAAACTAATGCCGGGCGGTGGTGGCGCACGCCTTCATCATAGCACTCAGAAGCAGAGGCAGGCAGATCTATGTGAGTTGAGGCCAGCCTGGTCTGCAGTGTGAGTTCTAGAACAGTCAAGGCTATTACACAAAGAAACCCTGCTCCCCCCCCCCCAACACCACACACACACACACACACACACACACACACACACGCTGGGCGGTGGTGGCACATGCCTTTAATCCCAGCACTCGGGAAGCAGAGATAGGAGAATCTCTGTAAATTTGAGGCTAACCTAGTCTATACAGAGTGAGTTCCAGGACTGGCTCCATAGCTACTGAGAAACCCTGACTAGAAAAACCAAAAAGAAAGAAGCACACACACACACACACACACACACACACACACAGATACGACACCTAATAACCTTGAGGTTCATATGTCTACTGAGTGAAACAACATGACTAGCAAGGAACACAGTGGGGTACACAGTGGGGTACACAAAGGCAGAGGCTTCACAGTTCAGGACGACCTCAGCTCCTGGCCCTGGGCGTCCAAGCAGCCCAGTAAGTTAATGGCTGCAAACCCTTAGTTGGCACTTAGTGCTCCCCACATTCCTATAAAAACTGCTGCGTTTGAGAAACATGTTTGTCAGACAAGGGCGCTGCAAAGTGGAGACTCCAAAGGTGGGTTTACTTCCACGGCCCTGCAAGGTGACTTAGCTTCTCTGCCCCGGGCCCCCTGCCTTGAGAACCAGGAATGCTGATTAAGAACTAACAGAGCAGGGCCTAGGTGTGGAGTGTTAGCTTAGTGGGGGAGGGCTTGCTTAGTGTGCAGTAGCCCCTGGGTTCCAATCCGCAGCCCTGCAAAAGCAACAGACCCCAGCATAGCACTGGGATGCAAGGAGACCTACTTTTAGGAACCTATACACTATTCCAATCTCCAAGACATGTGTCAGCTACCTAATTGCAAAGCAGGCAAAGAGACCTTGGTGCCTGCTGAGCTCCCAACCCCCTGGGACCGAGGAAGAGCCCTTCCTCTCTCTCTACGCCTGTATTCGCTCCGCAGGTGGCTTCCTTCTCTTCTACGGGCACATTTTTACCTACTCCCCAGTCCCGCCCCCCGCCCCCGCCCCGCTTCGCCCACCCCCCACCAGCCCTTCGCAATTACAGGCTTTGATTAGCACAAGAATCTGTCCTCCAGGCCAGTGACGTGGCACACTACTTTAATCCCACAGCTCCAGAGGCAGAGACAGTCGAATCTCTGTTTGAGACCAGCCTGGTCTACAGAGTGAGTTCCAAGACAGCCAGGGCTACACACCTCGTCCCTAGACCCTTTCTGCCCGCAATGCTCTGGATTGCTCTGTCGTACTGCAGATGTCCCTCCGTGGCACTCCCACTCTACCCTAAGCTTGGGAACTTTTGAAAGAGCAAGCATCTTCTCAGACCCTGGCTCTCTCTGCTCCGACGTTAGTGACTCTAGACAATGGCTCATAGTTTAGTGACCTGCCTGTACAGGAAGCTGTTCAGTCACTGAAATTCACACACAGCTACCCACGTGTGCATGTGCATGAACACGCACACACAGACACACACAGACCACACACACACACACACACTTTACGCCTTCATTTGAGAATTTCACAGGTTCATCTACAGAGTGGCTTAAACCTAATCTTGAATTCTAACATAAGTGAAATGTACCTTCTAGAAAAATTCAAAAATCTCCGGGATTTTTCAGCTCTGTCTTATCAAAGTATCCTTTTCATTTCTGGGGAAAAAAATTCAGTTTTCAAGTTTGCTGTGAGGTATGCTATATAGAAAGTGTGTCGTAGACTCTCTACACTTCAGGATGAGAAACACTTGGGAAGAGTAGAATACGGTGGGTGGTTTTATATTTCCTAAGGGAAACAATGTTTTTCCTTACCCACTGAGAATGAAAAACAAAGTCAGGGCTCAAAGTCATTTTTTTAACCAGGGCTTTTTAAGTGTGCAGTGCTGGGAATTAAATCCAAGGCCTCGTACATGCTCAGTCCACCCTCTTGGAGCTGCATCTGAGCACATTCTTGACGCTTTAAATGGCTGGTTAGCGTGCTGCGTGCTTTCAACATGATTCTGATCTACAGCATGTGAGAACCCTATGAGATAGGTACCCTGCTACGGTTCTCATCTTACCCTTCCCCTAAGCCTGTGTGTTAATGCTTGACCCCCAGCATGCTCTCCTTGAGAAGTGGTAGCGCCCTTAAGAAGTAGGACCTATTGAGAGGAAGTCAGGTCATTAGGGCCATGCCCCTGAACAAGCTATTGGTACCCATCCCCATCTCTTCCAACATACATTACCACCCAGGATGGTGATGCTAAGCAATGTTAGGATCTTTTTTTTTTCGAGACAGGGTTTCCCTGTAGTTTCTAGAGCTTGTCCTGGAACTAGCTCTTGTAGACCAGGCTGGCCTCGAACTCAAGATCCGCCTGCCTCTGCCTCCTGAGTGCTGGGATTAAAGGCGTGCGCCACCACCGCCCGGCTCAATGTTAGGATCTTTTTTTTTTTTAATATTTATTTATTTATTATGTATACGATATTCTGTCCCCATGTGTGCCTGCAGGCCAGAAGAGGGCACCAGACCCCATTACAGATGGTTGTGAGCCACCATGTGGTTGCTGGGAATTGAACTCAGGACCTTTGGAAGAGCAGGCAATGCTCTTAACCACTGAGCCATCTCTCCAGCCCCTCAATGTTAGGATCTTTAAGACATCATTGGGACATTGCCCTCAGAAGAGAGCAATCCACTATTTCCTACAAGAATGGGTTGTAACAGAGCTTGCTTGTCCCCTAAATCCTCTGGTTCTCTGTCTTGCCTGTGATCTCCTCGACACTGGCGTCATTGTGACACCGTCTGCCACAAAGCCGTCGTGAGAACCGGGCAGAGGCCAGCGCTTTTAAATAAAACTATGAGCCAAATTGACTTACTTTCTTCCTACAACACTGAAAGCCACGGGTTTCGTCACAGTGACAGAACGGCACTTTCATCTTCTCTGTTGTTGGACTCACTAATTATAACTGACTTCAAAACTTCCTGAAGGGGGCAGATTATCTAAACCACTAGCTGCTTCAGTGTCTTGTAATTATAGTTAATTGAGTCTCCTTTCTAAGCTTATACAAGGGACATTTGAGGGCTGAAGTTAACGGTGCTGCCGCAGCCAACGTGAGATAAGTGTAAGAGGTCACCAAAGCCAAGAACTGGAGCTGGGCACAGAGGCTCATGCCTGTAGTGTCAGCTACTTGGAAAACTGGGAAAAGAGGCTTACAGGAGTCTGGGCATTCAAGACCTGCATGAACAACACAGAAAGTCCTATCTTTAAAATGCATTTTAAGATTAATTCCTAGAGGCAGAAGAGATAGCTCAGTGGTTATGAGTACTGGTTGCCCTTCCAGAAGACCCAGGTTCGAGTTCCAACACCCACCTGATGCAACTTATGCCAAGGGACCTGATGTCCTCTTCTGGCCTCTGAAGGCACTGTACACACATGATACACAGACATTCATTCAAGCAAAACATCCATACAGGTAAAAGCAAGTAACAAAAATGAAAAAAAAAGCCCTTGCACCGGGCATAAGTGAAATGAACAGTATTGCTCTAATGGCAGATCAGCCGTCCTTTAAATTAGACTCATGGTACAACGAATTTTTGTGTGTGCGCACATGCGTGCATGTGTTGCTTTAATGTGTATATGCATACTCAGATGAACGGAGGCATGTGTGTATGTGAACACGGAAGCATGAAGTTGCCATGGAATGTTTCCACCATCGTTCTTCCCTTTTCATCCATCACTGAGGCAGGGTCTCTCAGTTGAAAGTCCAGCTCACCCATGCAGGCTGTCAGGCCAGCCAGCTCGCTGCAGGATCTCCCACCTCCACCTTCTAAGCCGCTTATGCCAGCTACTGTCCCCGCATTCACATAACAAGCACTTTATTCACCGAGCCTTCCCCTCAGCCCGTAATGACATGTTATTAAGGTCACAGAGAAAGCCACAACAAATCAGAACTTGAAATAACACCATTCCCAGTATTTGCTTCAGTTTTTGTACCAACGGACTTAAACCGGGTGTTGATGACTAGGAACGAAGTGTTGATGACTGAAACTACACGTGAAGCACATATCAAACTGAAAAGTGTTATCTGGGTAATACTGATGATTGTGGAAGCACTGTGGCGTTCAGAGGACTTCCGGTTCCCACGTCTGTGTGTGAAGAGCTTGGAATGCATCACCCCAACCTCACAACACAAAACAAAAAGCTGAAAGTCACTGATTTTTTTTCTAGAATCACCGACAGCTGGGACTGAGTTCACAGGGCAAACCTGTTTCCCCAGTCTGGTAGTCTATGTCAATGTGGCCTCACCACCACATCAGCATAACTGAGACCCAAGTCATCAGAGCCAGGAAGTCACCTAAAGGATGACTGGGGTGACTTCCAGAAGCTGTGTGTAGACTCCTGTGCATTAGAGACCATTGAAGGATCGGGGAGACACCACACCTTCATGGATTTTACCTCTAGAAACCCCCACAGGGTTCTCACAGAGACAAGAGAAACCCTTTGCATTGGGGGGATGGTGGGGGAGGGGAGAGAGGCAAACATCAGAACTATGGACAAGATAATCCCCATCACACAGCCTGCCTTCTGAAGATGCTGTCTTACCTGAGCCTTACCTGTCCCAGAGGAAGAAGAACAGCCCTCCTACTCCTGCCATTCCTTTGAAGACTTTCCTAAAATCTCCAAAGAACTTTTGGAACTCAGAGTGCAGGGATGGGGCCGGCTGACACCTGGGCTCTCACGGTGAGACACAGGAAGCTTCCCACCACATCAAAGGCAGTGGGTTACACAAGAAAGCTGTGAGATTGCAAAAGGAGTTCCTGGGGATACCAGGCCTAAGGGGGAGATGGGGGTGGCAGGGACAGGCGGGGGATGGGAGGAAACTGAGTCTTGTGGCTGCCATAGGAAACACTAAACAGATTCTGCACCAGCAGAATAAAACCTTGTGCTACAAGCCTCCTCTCCTCCCTTTATCACCTCACACATTGTGACCCACTTTCAGTAGTTAATTAGTTGATTGATTGAAATCACAAGGCATACTTCAAGAAAGAAACAGTCTGAAGGAGACACAGCAGTATCGGAACCAGATTCCTGCAATTCAAGCCTCGTTGTGTAAAACGACCGCTCAAGTTATGACAAATGGGTAGTGGGGATTCTAGAGGAGAGAAAGGCAGAAGAAGCTTTTAAAATAGTAGTGGGCACTGGAAAGATGACATGGTAAGAGCTCCTGCTGCTCATGCAGAGGACTGGAGTGCTGTTCCCAGCACCCACAGGGTGGTCACAATTGCCTGTAACTCCAGCTCAACGGGATCTGAACCCTCTCTTGGCCTCAGCAGGCATCTGCATTCAAGTGCACCCAGGCAGACACATACACACACACACACACACACACACACACTTAAAATCAAACAAAATAAAACCCAAAAATCTTTAGTGAAGGCTGAGAATTTTACAAAATTAACAAAAACTTCCAAGTTTCAGATCCAGGAAGCTCAGACGCTATCTGCCAGGAACCAAACAAAACAAAACACTGGAAATATATACACATTGGCGTGACTCATTCAAACAACAGAAAACCAACCCAAGATAAAAGAAAACAGGACATGTGTGCATGCTGGGGACACTTGTAATCTCAGTACTTGGGAGACTGAGGCAGGAGGAGCCTGAGTTCCAAGCCAGCTGATGCTACCCAGAGAGACCCTGTCTAAAAATCTAATCTAATCTAATCTAATCTAATCAAATCGAGGCATGTGATACTAACAAGGACACCTTTTCCTGCTGAGGAGCAAAGGAAGGACACAAGCAGAGCATGGAATTCAAGGTGCAAATAAAGCCAGACAAAAACATGGAGCTAGGGTTCTGTGTAAAACAAACCCCTTGAGGCAACTGAAAGGAGAAAGAACTTGGCCAGGCAATCAAAGCTGAAGACATTTGTCACTAGTAGGGCCTGGCGATGGGGTGGGTATTCAAGGTTCTTCCAAGAAGGGACAATGACAGGGGTCAAAAATTTGACCTACATCAAGGGAGAGAGAGTAGAGAAATGACAAATCTTCAATTTTCCTTTTTATGGCTACCTGAGTCTAACATTTTTTAAGCTACACTCTTAGTGAAACGATAGGAAAATGGGCCAGTGGAAGCAGACACACGGGAATATAATCATCTGGTCTCAGACACGGAAGACATGAAAACTCAACAGAAAAGGAGTCTCCACCCTTCCCCCAAATTACCTAACAATGGGTCTCAAATCTAAATACACATATTCACACCAAATTTCCAGCAGCCTTATTCATGGATACAAAGCTGAAGCAGATGAGATGTTGGTTCACCAGTGAATGAACAAAGAAACAGGGGAATGCCCAGACAATGGGATACTACTAGTCAGTGATTTTAAAAACAGCCCGGTGCTTCTTTTCTCATAAAGATTTCTTCTTTGTACTTAGGTATCCTCTTCCCTGCTCTCTCTTTGGGTGTGGTTGTTTGAATAAGAATGGTCTCCAGAGGATCATATATGTAAATGCTTAGTCATCAGGGAGTGGCACTACTTGAGAAGGATTAGGAGATCTGGCCTTGTTGGAGAAAATGTGTCACTGAGGATGAGCTTTGAAATTTCAAAAGACCAAGACAGGCCCAGTGTCTCTCTCTTCCTGTTGCCTCTGGATGCAGAGGTAGAACTCTCAGCTACTTCTCTAGCATCATATCTACCTGGGTGCTGCCATGTTCCCCTGCCATGATGATAATGAACTAAACTTCTGAAACTGTAAGAAAGTCTCAATTTAATACTTTTCTTCTATAATAGTTGTTGTGGTCATGGTGTTTCTCCACAGCAATAGAACAGTGACAGAAAGGAACAAGACAGAAGAAGTTGGTTCCAGGTATTTTTAATGACAGGCCTGATTGTGCCATTTGTTGGAAGAATATGCAAGACTTAAGGGCTCTGGATTAGGAAAGCAGTTGAACATGTTTAGCAGAGTTTAATGAGCCATGCTAGTGGGAGCAAGGAAGGCAATGGTGCTGAGAGCAATGTAGATCATGATGGCCCAGCTCAAGAGATTTCAGAAGGGAAGAATATTAGTAAGTAAGAAATATTATGATATTTGGCAAAGAGTGTGACTGCTTTTTGATCTTGTTCAAAAAAATCTGTCTGATGCTAAATTAAAGAGTTTTGGCCAGGTGGTGGTGGCCCACGCCTTTAATCCCGGCACTCAGGAGGAAGAGGCAGGTGGATCTCTGTGAGTTCGAGACCAGCCTGGTATACAAGAGCTAGTTCCAGGACAGGCTTTAAAGCTGCAGAGAAACCCTGTCTCGAAAACCAAAAAAAAAAAAAAAAAAAAAAAAAAAAAAGAGTTTTGGATTAATGATGTTGGCAAAGGAGATTTCAAGACAGCTTAGTAGTAATTGTTTTGTATGGTTATTTGTGGACACTCTGATGAGGAGAAAAAGAGCACCAGGAAGTATATTGGAGCTAAGTCCAATGCTCAAGGAGATAAGAAGTTTAAAGAAAAATGTGATGCCAAATGAAATAAAGGGAGTAGTGACCTCAGGACAAGACCCCATCCAGATAAACTACTAACTTGTAAAGGAATTAAGGAGAAGCTTAAGAAGTGAGGAAAACAATCACAAAAAACAGTAATTGAAAGAGAGGGACATGTTCTACTCGCAGCAAGCCACAGAAATTTGTCAAGTTGGCCATGTGGTACCAGATTTAGAGTCAAGGATACAAGAAATCTCTCTCTGTAGCTTAGGAAAGTCACTGAGGACAGGCATGATCAGGGGTGGTGTCCCTGCATGGAACCTAGAGAAGCCATTGGTGGTGAAGCTGTGAGGTGAAGCCTGGATTACCTTGGAGACCCCAAGATGTTGGAGATGCCAGGTCTTGGAATACTGCCAAGGGAGCTGGCTACAAGGGTGTGTAATCAGGTCCAAGCAAAAGAAGTGTGTTGCAGGCAATAAGCTGGAAACAGCTGGGGTTCTGAAGGAGAATTTTGACATCAGGCATAAAAAATACAGAATTTGGAGTTTCTTGCTTTGCCCAGTATTCTTCATTAAACTCCTTTTCCTCCATCTTAGAATGCAATGTATATTCTATGACATTATATGTTAGAAGTAAGTGATATAGAGATGAATACTTTGCATTGGTATGGATCTTGGTTTATTGATACAAATTTAAGATCAATTTTGTTATTTGTATATTTCTGTTCTTATTAAGGTATTGTGTTTTGTGAAGCCTCATTTAAAAATATAACATATAATTAAGAAATATAAGTTAATAGTGTAATGATTTATCCTGACTCTTTAAGAGACAAGTCCCACCCACCCCCTCTCTCCATCTGCTGAGGCAGGCAGATCTTCCTTCCTGCTTGCAGCCTGACTCTCTTCCCCCAAGGAGGCAACTTCTGCCTCTCTTCATTCTCCAACTTCTCCCCTTCCCCTTCTGTTTCTTTCTCTCTCCACTCCTCTCTTGCTCTTCAGCTCCTTCCCCTTCTCCCTTCCCTTCCATAACCCACTAATAATATCCAACCTCATTCTGCATGGTGTGCTATCTGTCTGTCTCTTGCCTGCAGGCCGCGTATCTCCTGCCCCAGGAACCAGCCTGTGGTGGTGGTCTCGTGGCATGCCTATCTGTCTATCTCTCCTTGTGGGACTGGCTGCCCCATCATGTGGCTCCCTGCCTGGGACTTGCCTGGGACTTGTGGCTTGGATCCATTGCAAATAGATAGTCATTTATAATAGTCAAGCTTGTAGTCATGTTAGGTTTTCTAGATATATAGAGATATATTTCAGTTAGATAGGCATTCTTCAAATCTTTCAAAGACCATAGAATGTGGCATTTAAAATGTTTAAGAACTTAGAACTTTTCATGACAGTGAGATACATCTGCTCCTGGCAGCACCAAGCTACTTCAAGAGGATGATTGGCACTGAAGAGGTTCCTTATGGCATTGATTAGCCATTTGGGTAAGAAATTGCTCTTGCCTGGACTGCTTGATGTTATGCTGTAAGAACTGAACATGTAGGACCCACAGAGAAATGACTGCTGAATTTGCCTAAAAGTGAGATGGTCCTTCAAGGTTCCTGCTTCATAAAAGAGTCTGCCAAACATTCTGCAGGATACAGAAGAAAGTGACTGACAAACTGCCAATATAGTCAGAGATGTCTTTGAAATTTCCTTCTTCATGGAAAAGTCTGCCAGGTACTATGAGCCTGTAGGCTGAAGATGGATGCCTCAATAGTACAGAAGAACCTTGGGTGACTATTCAGACAGCAAGATGTCTCTGTCAACTCTAGAATTTTGGAAGTTGCTTACAATGCACTTCCTGTTTACTTAGGTAATATTATATCCTTCTGGAGTCTTTGATGGAGTTGAAGAATAGATAGTTATAATTATAGTTTTTCTTAGTTATGATAAAAGATTATATATAAATGTTGCAACTGTAATTCTTGCTTGATACCTGTTTTATTATATGTAAATTTGCTATGTTAAAGTTAAAACCTTCCTTTTTATTTAAACAGAAGAGGGGAGGTGATGTGGGATTTTCCTCTGTATGCTGTGATTACCACTGATTAATAAAGAAACTGTTTTGGATCTACAGCAAGATAGAACAGAGCTAGACAGGGAAAACTAAACAGAATTCTGGAAGAATGAAGGAGGAGTCAGGAGACACCATGTAGCCACCAGAGGGGGAAGATGTGAGCTGCCAGCTGGAACCTTGCCAGTTGGCCATGAGCCTCATGGTAAAATATAAAATAATAGAAATGGGTTAAATTAATATGTGAGAGCTTGCTAGGAACATACTATAGTGATTGGCCAAGAAGTGATTTAATTAATACAGTTTCTGTGTGGTTATTGTGGGAGTCTGGCAGGCTGGGAAACACACAAGCATTCTCCTACAAAAAGTAAGTTCTTTTTTTAATTTTTATTCTAGAGGCTTTTATAGTTGAGAGATTGCATTATAATATAGCTATAAACCTATGGTGGTTTGAATAGGTATGTCCCCACTCATAAACTCGTGTGTTTGAATGCTTGGCCCATAGGGGGTGGCACTTGTTGGAGTAGGTGTGGTCTTGTTACAGGAAGTATATCACTTGAGGTCTCACATATGCTCAAGTCATACCCAGGGTGACAGTTCACTTCCTGTTGCCTGTGGATCAAGATGTAGAGCTCTCAGCTCCTCCTCCAGCACCATGCCTGCCTGCACGCCACCATGCTTCTCATCATGGCAATAATAGACTAAACTTCTGAAATTGTGAGCCAACCCCAATGAAATGTTTTCCATTGTAAGAGTTGTCATGGTCATGGTGTCTCTTCACAACTAATAGAAATCCTAAAAGACACTTTCCCATCGCATAGTCCAGTGACTGAAGCGCATCTTTGTAAAGACAGTAAGAGGCGCCATTTACGCTGGGACAAGATCCTAGGAGTCAACAATAAAATACTGTTCCTAAGACAGTATTGTCCCAGAGTGACAGTAGAGTCAATGAGGGACAGCAGGTGTGAGGTTGGAATTTCAAATCTCCTATAGATGTTAGAGTAACTTGTCACTCGTGTGGTATGTGCATGTGTCTGTGTGTTGGGGGGGGGTGATGCTGGTATGAACACAGTATGCTATCAGTTGCATAAAAAACAAAGCCATCAAATTAGGGATATTACATAAGATTATTAATTGTAACTGGCAACCATGCTACTGGTTCATGTATTTATGTTTTTTTTTATTACGGGGAGTATAGTTTTCTTATGGAATTTTTGAAAGGACACTGTAGCACAATAGGACTGTCACTCGGCCATAGCTTTGTGCATCTCACATCCACCATACCACTGTCTCTGTGTTTTGAATTTAATATTGCTTGGTTCATCATGAACAATATGCTAGACTGGGAGTGTGTCTGTGGTGTGTGTGTGTGTGTGTGTGTGTGTGCGTGTGTGTGCCAGATTCCCTAAGTGTAGGGTAGATGACCCTGAAGGGAATAGTATCAACACAAGACACCCCAAGACCAAATTCTCAGCACAAAGGAGATTTATTTTCCTCAGAGGGACAAAGGGCGGGGAATTAGAGACAAAGACAGGAGACAGAGGAAATGGAAGAAGGAGAAGGGAACAAGGGAGGGGACAAGGGGATATTTGCACCAGAGGGACAAAGGGCTGTCTCTGGACAGAGAAGAGACAGATGTGGACCATAGGGAAATGGTGGTTTATAAAGGGAATACAGGAAACCCTGTGTTAGGAGGAGTTGGTTTGTTTTGCTTGGGCATGTTAATTAGGTCAGCCAAAAGGGGGCTTTTGATTGCTGGACTTCAATACTTCGATAGCTGGACCTTGGTAGTCAGTTCGAAGAGGAGGAAGTGGCCAAATATGGGAATAGATGTTGGTGACTAACTTTAGGAATGCAATCTAATGTATTTTAGCAAGGCAGAAAGAATGGGGGAAGGGCGAGGCCTGCCAGAGTCATACTGACCATGTTTGGGCCAGCTAGAGTCCCTTCAGACACTGTCTAGATTTGTGTAACACATTCTGATGTTTGCCTGACACATTTCTCAGAAGAAATCCCCATGGTTAAACGGCACATGACTGCGTGTCAATAGTCTTCTTGTCACAGAGCATCTAATTTTATTTCACTTATCTGTATTCCCTTTTAATTTTTAAAATTATTTTAAATTTTTTTAAAGTATTGCATTTATTTATCTGTTTTATGTGTGTGCATGTGAGGTCAGAAGATCACTCGTGGGCCCTAGGGACAAACCTTAGGTCATCTGATTTGGTAGCAAGTTCCTTGACCGGATGAGACATCTTGCTGTCTCTCTTCTGTACCTCTTGGAGGTAAGGGGCAAAAGCCTCCTAATCAAGCCCTTCACAAAGCTATTAAGGACTGCAAGGGCCGGGCCAGGTCTCACACTGAGGGGAGTTCAGTTAGTTGAGCAAAGTGCAGACAAGCTTCAGGCCAAGAGGTCATTCTTCCTTAGAGGTCAGGTTTTAGCTGCCGTCTGCATCTGGGGACGGATGAGGCTCTGACTTCAGGCCTTTTTCATTTCCCACAGGGATAGTTCTTGACTCACAAGGACCAACTGAGAATACTTCTCAGTGCACAGGGCACAAAAGCAAAGATGTTTGAACAACCAGTGTTTGTGAGATTCATGTAGAGCTAGTTTGGCTGGTGTGTCCATTGAAGCTGCCTTCTAGATGCCTTCTGGAAGCTTCTAGAAATCTAAGAATCTGAATCCAACCGTCGCCCATTTCCCATGGGTGGTAACTGTAGAGTCCCATGATCCACCTGCTCACCCAGAGGTAAAGGCACTCAGTTGTTTCCATTGATGGTGTATAGGGAACAGCACACCCGGTGCAGGCTGTGGACATGGTCCCCATGCCATGCGACAGCTGGGTGACCTCAAAAAAGAGTCAGCCTAGGCCTTCTTGGAGACAATTTGTCCCTGTTTTCATGAGTTCCAGGACCTGTGTAGGTACAGGTGTTTCCGGATGGCATGCAGAAGTATACCTGCTATTTTAGGGCTGTGGGGCCAGGTACGTGGTTCAGTTGGTAGAGTGCCTGTCTAATATTCATGAAGCCCCAGCTAGGTTCAGGACCCACAATCACTTAAACTTGCTGTAAATCCATGCCTGTAATCCTAGCATCTAGGAGGATCGAGTGTTCAAAGCCATCCAGGCCAGCCTAGGATACTGGAGACCCTGTCAAAAACAAACAAACAGGGGCTGGAGAGATGGCTCAGTGGTTAAGAGCATTGCCTGCTCTTCCAAAGGTCCTGAGTTCAATTCCCAGCAACCACATGGTGGCGCACAACCACCTGGCCTGCAGGCATACATGCAGACAGAATATTGTATACATGATAAATAAATATTTTTTTAAAAAAAAAACAAACAAAAGGCACAAAGTAAGCCCTGTGTGTCTCAGGTAGAACCTATCAAAAAATCTAGACTGGGGTTCAGAGATGAAGGGCTCACCTGACATGAGCAGGCCTTGGGGTCCAGCCTGGACCACACTGGGAGAAAAAAAGAAAAAAAACTATTGGGAACTCAAGAGCCCTATTTAAATGCTACACTGAACGCACATGCTGTTCAACCCAAGTGTCTTGCTATCAAGATTTACCCAGGAATCAGAGACGTCTGGAGATAGACAGATCGTAAACTATTTTCAAGTATCACATCAGGAAAAAGGAGATGCCACCAATAAGAGAAGGGAGTCATAGGAAGGAAGGGCATTCTGTTGTCCACTGAGCGGGCCATAAAAGAGTTTTCACTGCCCTTCTGCAAAATGGCATATTTCCATCATAAAATGAAAATCTTTCTTCCAGAATAAACAGCTCCAGGTTCGGAGCCTGCCACCTTCCCACTGCAGGGCTTTATCCACCACTGTGGGTATTCTAAATAACAGGCAACGAGTTTCATTATGCAATAAGGAAAATCAGGCGGCGATTTCTTCGCTGAATCCGGACTGTGGGTTTGTGCCGGGACTGAGACAGAAGCTGTAGCATGATTGAAAGCAAACTCTTTCCTCTAAGAAACGCCTTTGTGAATTTTCGAATTCGCAAGAGCTGTCCATGTATTATGTCTAAGAAGGAAGCATCCTTAAATC
Organism: Arvicola amphibius; assembly: GCF_903992535.2. Classification (NCBI taxonomy): domain Eukaryota; kingdom Metazoa; phylum Chordata; class Mammalia; order Rodentia; family Cricetidae; genus Arvicola; species Arvicola amphibius. The sequence goes on from NC_052059.1 coordinate 53,121,873, forward strand.
AGATAATTTGGGGGTTTTTGTTTTGTTTTGTTTTTGTTTTTTGAGGCAAAAGTTTCTCTATATAACAGATCTGGCTGTCCTGGAACTTGTTTTTTAAACCAGGCTGACCTTGAACTCACAGAGATCCGCCTGCCTCTGCCTGCCAAGTGCTGGGATTAAAGGCATGCACTACCACCACCTCCTGACTTGTTTTGTTTTTTTAAGGACCCCAAATTTAGATTATGAGGCCTTTGACTCAGGTGTCCTGTGAGGATGCAGTGGTCTCCTGATAAGTTGTAACCTGGGCGTTCGCTGCTTAATGAAAGCCACTACTTGACTGACGCCATCTGTAATAATTTATTTCACCAGGAAAGACAAATTCTTAAAGACCTGTCATAATATGTGTGAGGTTGGGGTGGGGAATGGGGAATCAAGCTTTTAAAAGGCTTGCCTATGACCCTAGCAGTGTAAGGCAGGTGTTTCGGAGAAACAGCCTAATTAAACACTGTTGCGAAGCTCTACAGCGTTTCGGACACCCTGAACTGGTAGGACTCCGTACATTTTGTCACAGGCAGCGGGCCGATGCTGTCCTCGGGAACCTGCACGGGTCCAGGACCTTACCGGCCAGGAGCACAGCGACAGCAGTCCTGATGGGTTCTTCCCATCCAAAAGACAGACTGCAAGGCTATCGCGGGCGAGGCACAGACTAACGCGACTAGAAATCAGGCTGTCTGGCTTCTCCCGACCAGCCCCACGGCACGGCATGATGTCATGGGAGCTGCCACTCAGAGAGATGAAAGGGATACGGCACAGCCCGCTGGCACTAGGCAGCCCCGCTGGGGCACCGCGAGAGAAAGCTGCAGATCCAGCGGCTCAGCCCAGGCCGGGGGGGGGGGGGGGGGGGGGGGGGGGGGGAAGCCTGTTCTCCAGAGCCGAGGCAGAACAACGTGGCCCACGTTTAACAAAAGAACTTGTGGCCCGGGAGGCGGGAGCCCAGCTAAGAATCCGAGGGTAGCGAACTTTCTAGATCTGCGTGCATACTGAGTAAGTTCATTCAGCCTTGGCTTTGATGCGCAGCAACTGATCGGCGATCAGATTACAGGCACTCCGTCTCCCTGCCTGCCTGCCTTTGATCTGCGCGGGTAATCCATTTTCCTGGATTTGAAGTTTCGTCTGGGCTTGCGCCCACACACATTTTTGGGAAGGTAGAAGCGTTTGGCGCGGAAGTGCTACCACACTGCCGAAAGCGTGGGGCTGGAGCACAGGCGGGTAGCAGGTAGGCGTTTGTGTGTGGTTGAAACTTTCACTGAGGTTTTCTCGCGTGTTCAAAATTGAAATGGCTTTCTATCAACTCCCAGCAAGCATGCCTGTGGCCAAGTCCTGCACCAGGCTGCGTGCGTGCGAGACTCAATTTGATTCTTGATGCAATTGTTTCGCGGTTTGCACGAGAGTTTTCGATCTGTCATGCAAATGTTACTTGGAAGTGAGTAGCTCTAACAGGACAAAAACAGCCGCGCTAACGATTGTTGGAAGCAGGGTTTCAGACTGAAACTGGGCTGAAAAACGACTTTATTTAGTAAACCGTGGGACTTTGATGGAAATTCTCTCTGTCTCTGTCTCTCCCCCTCCCTCCCTCCCTCTCTCCCTCCCTCTCTTCCCTTCCGCGCCCCCTCCCCTCTCTAGCAACAAGATCAGTTTATTCTCTGGCCTCCAAGATATGAATCTATCACACGTGTGTCCTTGCCATTTGCATTCCCAAGGGAACCTGTGCAAGGCATTTAGGATGGAAGCCTTTCAAGTGGAAAGCGGAAGAATTTAGAAACATCAAGGGCCAAGCTGCCCTAGGTTTGGCTGAAAATACTCAGTCAGTCTCTGTAACCTTTGAAAATAGCCGGAGCTTTGTTTATAGAAACACTCACGAGGTTAATATTCTTAAATTAACATTTACTCTAAATATATAGTGACAGCTGTTGTGAGTTACAGTTTGCCAAGTGTTTACCAAAACTATCTGGCAATCAACAGTTATTATGTTACGTGAAGTATTTCAGCCACATTTTCACTTCAATTAGTGCCCTACAAAATCAAATTATACAGAGCTTGCCAGTTAACTGCTGCTCGTGAATTCATCACTTCTATACACACACACACACACACACACACACACACAGAGAGAGAGAGGGGGGGGGGGGGGGGGGGGGGGGGGGGGGGGGGGGGGGGGAAAGGGGAGAGACAGAGAGAGACAGAGAGGCAGAGATAGACAGAGACAGGCAGACACACACACAGAGATAGAGACAGAGAGACACACAGGCAGAGACACACAGAGAGATAAAGACAGAGAGACAGAGAGGCAGAGATAGAGACAGAGAGACAGACAGGCAGAGACACACAGAGAGAGACAGAGAGAGAGATAGAGACAGACAGGCAGAGACACACACAGAGAGACAGAGAGAGAGAGACAGAGAGACAGAGACCTCAGACAGGCAGAGACACACACAGAGATAGAGACAGAGAGACAGAGAGAGACAAAGACACACACAGTGATAGAGAGACAGAGACACAGGCACACACACACACACACACACCTTTACACTGGACTGCAGGCACTCAGGACAAGGAGTCAGAGCTCTGGACCCACACTGGTCTATTCTAATGCTCTGGCCCCAGGTTTATTTGGTAAAAGGCTTCCTTATTGTCAGAATGGTCTGTTTTGTGTTAGCTGGGCAATGAGGGAATGTAAATGATAAGACCAGTTGTTCTGGATTCTGAAATTCTGATGAAAGGTCTAGAGACCCACTTATTTTTGTGATTAATTTTTCTGACCCAACTAATTAAACTACTTTCACAACTTTCCTCCTGATAATAGGCACTTCTCATGTTTGGGTTAACTTTAAAACCTTCGCAGCTATGAAGCGGAGATTCTTTAGAATCACGGCAGAGTTACTGTGTTTAGAAGCCTAGCAATAGGAACTGAACCCAAAGTTCTAACTTGTGTTCAGTTGCACCAAGAGGACGTTTGCTTTTTCTTTTTCTTTCTTTCTTTTTTTTCTTTTTTTCTTTTGTGAGGGGGAAGGGAGTGCTGCCAATCATGCTTACAAGAGCCTGATTTTTAAACGTTTGATTAGAAGGGTCTCCCAAATAATAACACTAAAGGTAGTATTTTAAAGCAGTGGCCGAGGCGGTGTGCTTGGAATGTGCTGCCTTGGTTCAGTTGTGGGGCTCGGAGAGTGTTCTAATGACTGTTTATTCTGCTGCTAGGTTCATTTTAACAAACAGACTCTCCTCGGTGCAAAACAAAGGGGAGAATTAGCAATTATCTGATTTATTTAGGCTTTGTAGAAAACTAGCTTGGGCAAGTCAAGTCCTTGAAAATCCACTTCAGCGCCTGAATTAATTCAGTTAATTGTTTACTCCTTGTGTCTTTGTTGGGAACTGAAACCTAGCGCATTTGGTTTTAAAGAGAAGACTTCCAATGGCACCGGGGTGCTTCAAAAGGCCTTTCTTAATTAATTGCCACAGATGCCCCTGCTGGGGATTTAGTGGCTACGTCCACGACAGTTCTCCCTTACAATATCCCAGTTTTTACAAAGCATTTCCTACTCTTGTGCTTCAATGGCTGCTTTGTTCTGAGAAAGGCCACGTCTTCAATGGACTCCTCTAGTCCTGATGCTGCCACTAATTAGCTCTGTGACCTTAAGAGAGCCTGCACACTGTGTGAAGTGAGGGCCTTGACGGAATCGTTTTCTTTTCTTGGAATATCTTCAGCCCTTTCACACATGGGGAAACTGAGACCGGAGGGTGCTCTCGGTCTACCGAAGTTCCATGGCTGACTTTCTTAGCCCCATGGTCTACTTTCCAGTCGTTTCCAGTTGCTTAGATGAATGTGCTGTGGGGCCAGTCAGAGAACAATGTAGGTTTGAAAGGTAGAAATAGCCACTTCCTACTGTAATCCCTTTCTTTGTCCCCATGAGAGGTATGTCAGCTGGATCTGCAGGGACACTTCTCAATATTCCTCCGCCACTTCTGTTGTCCTAAGGATTCCTGAGTCGTCAAAAGACTGGTAGCCATCATTTTCTTTTGCCTTTTACTGTGTGTGTGTACCATATATGTGTGTGTATATGTGGTACATATGTACATGTGTATGTGTGTGTGTGTGTGTGTGTATGTTTAGGTTTTTGGTTTGTTTGTTTTGAGGGTGGCCATGCCTGATCATCTACCCCCATTCCTCAAATGCTGAGATCACAGACATTTGCTACCATGCCCGCCCTCTATAACATTTCAAATAATTCTCATGTATCAGTGGTATATGGAAAATGTGTGTATCTTAGCAGTGGGGGCAGGAAGACTATATATATATATATATATATGTTGGCATCTAAACTGTATCTTTGGTATTTTCTTAGGAGGTGTCAGTAGGATCCATGAAAAGTTTAATAGTTAATTAAAAATTATCACTTCTAGATGGAGATTTGTCGTGGGATTTTGTGAGCTCAGTTTGTAAATCCTGTACAGCTTCACATATGACGGACTGACCTGTCCCACTGCCATACTGAGAATCATGGTGTGCATTCTCATGTACCCTTTGGCTTTCTTGGGAAGGTTTTGTTGTACAAAAAAATTAGACTACTGGTTACATTTTATACCTGTCTATTGCTTTCAAAGCCAACTAGCTAGCTGTTCTTAGTATTATTTCTTTTTTAAGACTTATTTTTAGTTTTGTTTGTGTGTGTGTGTGTGTGTGTGTGTGTGTGTGTGTACAACAATGTGTGCTGAGGCCAGAAGATGGCGCTGCATCCCTAGAGCTGGGCTCTAGATGTGGCTGTGAGCCTCCCAACATGACCTAGGTTCTGGGACCTAAATTGGGTTCCCTGGAAGAGCAGGAAGTGCTCTTAACCACTATGCCACTCTCCAGTCCCCTTTGTACTATCTGTCATCAATCTATAAAGGTCTATGTAACTCTTTATGGATTGTTCCTTCCATTTATTATTTCAATAATTATTGATGTAATAATATCAAGCATTCCAGCCACATGAATAGTGTATTTAAAAACTTTATCATTCAAATTAACAACTAATAAAACTGCGACTTCCCCCATTATACGCAGAGGCAAAGTGAGTCTGAGAGGAGTTGAATTACAAGTTCAGGGTCACGGGATTAATTCAGTGGGGTGCAAGCGTCTATCTAACTTCAAATCTTGCATCCTTTGTTCTCAGGCTAGGCTGTTCATCCAGTTACATAAAGCTGAACTCCACTGTAAGCAAACACTGTACCTAAAATTTTGGCCAAAACAAACAAATGAAACAAAATGAGTCCTATTTTTTTCTGTCTTTCTTTAGACATATTTTGTAAGAATTAGCTGGCCTAGAAACTGTCAGTCATAAAGGGATTCTGAACATAAACCTTCCCTTTAAGAGTGAACTGAACTCAGGCACCCACCCCCACTGGTTGGTCAGACACTGTCTCTGTAACGCCAGTGCCTCTCCCGGACATTCTGGGAAAATTTAGGATTCTGGGCTCCTCTAAAGATTGATCCCTTAACTTGTATTGGTCTGGTTTAGAGGAATGGATAAGACGGATCAAGAGAGGAAACAGGGAGACTCCCTGGCGTCTTCTGTGCCGTCACAACCCATTAAGTTTGGCTTCCAAAGCTATCCTTGTGTAGTTTGCCTGCCCAAGGCTCACATCCTAGATTAAGAAGGTACTTACTATCACCCTCGGTGACTTCCATCTTTGATGAGAAGGAAAGGAGAGGCCAGGAGGAGGTCAAGTGACTTTAAGAAGCATTTTCTTCCAATAATAATATGCTTTCTCCCACCCTGTTGGCTCTCTCCAGTATACTAGTAACCCAATAGCATGGCACCAATAGGCTGCAGCCTGGCCAGCCTCTTCCTTAATCTAGCCTTGTGTGGTGAAGGGCAAGGAGCAGAGTGAGTGGACGTCCAAATTTGGGGTTAGAGGGTCAATGAACTCATGATTATCCGTCCAAGGGCTCCAACTCACTTGAAACAAGTTTTGCCCTGTGAATGTGCCAAGGTTGACTAAATAGCCTCTTTCCCCTTTGCGTAGATGTTAATGGGTATGGGGAGATCAAGTTAGGATTCGGGGAGCCCAGAATTTGATCCTGGCTCTTAACTTACTGTGTGACTTTGAACATGGCTTCCACCTCTGGGCTTCAGTCCTCCCAATTTCCCACTTCAATTGGCAGCGGGTTGTTAAAAAACACATGTATAACTGCGTTGGGAGTCCCATCCCCTTTTATTGCCTGCTTTACAAACTGCCAAATTAATTCATTCAACAGTTATTTCAAACCCGTTTTGCTTATGTAATTTGGTGTCCACGCGTGTGTGGCAGAGTGGTGGTGGTAAGGCGCGTTGCCGCATGTGTGGTGCGGTGACCAAGGGCAGCTTGCTTGACTTGGTCCTCATCCTCTCCCATGTGGGTCCCGGGGCTCGAGGTTGGGTGCTCAACCTCTTGCTGCCATTCATCCAACTGATTTTCAATGAATATCTGCTGCTATGTGCCCCCTGCCGTGAAGTAGCCTGGTAAAAACCCACCGTTTTCATGCAACTAGCATTCTAGTCTGTTTTCCCACGGAGTCAAGTTTTATAGTGGAAACCACAGGAGTCAGGCAGCTTCCCATGAGCAAAGAACGGTGTGGTGTCAGTGAGCCAACGGGGCCAGTGAGTGGTCTTCCTGAAATGTCACAAGTAATGTTACTCCAATACTTTTCATTTTGGATGAAGAGATCCTAAACAAGTGTGCTCTATGACACTTGGATGTTGCCAAACCTAGATGTAGAAGCCAATCATAGAATCTGCTTGTGGTGGCATATGCTAATAAACCCGCTACTTCAGAGGCCAGGCTGGGAAATGCTGCAGACACAAGGCTAGCCTGGTCTACATAGTAGATTCTAAACAAGCCAGCACTATGCAATGACATAACAGGACCCTGTCTCTAATAACAACAACAAAACCTATATTAAAACTAATCTTAAAAACAGTACCTTTTTTTCAAGATCCTCATAGTGACTTAGCTTTTCCACTTAAAATCTCAAGCTGTTGAGAAGATCCAGTGCTTAATGAGAGGAAAATGTTCCCAGCCCGGATTCAAAACATAAGTTTTATTCTGAAGGAGCCTAGCAATCTCTTCTCGTTCTCTCTCTGTTTTTGACAGGGTCTCACTGTGTGGCCCAGGTTGACTTTGAACTTCCAACCTTTCTGTCTCATCCCATCATGACCCCACACTCAGCTAAAGCTTGTGATTCTTTAAGAGGGCCATCGGTGCTCGGTTGTGAGCCTGAGGGCTGACTAGTGCTGTTAGTGGGTCTTACAAACACTCAAGCAAAGCAAAGGAGAGAACGCTGTTTAACTTCATGGGCGTCTAAGGGTTAGAGTGCAGAGGTTCATGTCCCTCTTCCCATTGTCAGTTGTCATTTTAGTAATTTACTGTTATTTTATTGACCAATGTCCTACCTGTGAATGGTGCCATTTACTAAGCATACTCTCTGCCAAGTACTAGCCTAGGAGTTTTAATACCTGGTGTTATTTACCATCCTCCAGCGAAGTGACTTGTTTTACCGATGAAGGGAAATATCCAGTGGTTAGCTACTCCAAGGTCATACAACTACTGGGTGCCAAGTTGGCATTGAGACCAGAATGTTTGATCTTGAAGCCTGTGTATTCACAGTTGGGCCTCTCTGCACAGTGAGCTAACAAGCTAACTGGCAAGATCAATCAAACACGCAAAAGGATCCAAGAACGAATTAGCTGGATAATGGGTTGCTGTCTCAGAGTACAAAAGGAGGGCGGACAGGACAGAGGCACTTGGCTGAAGTCGGAGAAGGTAGTTCCTGGTCAGCAGGTTAAATTCTACCCAAACCCATTTAGCTAGCATCGGTCCCAGTGGTTGATGCTATCAGAGGCGCAAGCTGGGACGACATCTGCCTCTTCTCTGGAAGTGTTTTAACTCCCCAAGGAAGAACACGAAGTCCACAGATCTTGCCACAAGGATTGTGACAAGTGCTAAAATGATCACACACCTTGGAAGGGAGGAAGTTGAGCTAAGGATCAGGAGGAGATGTGGGAGTCAAGACCTCGTGAAATATGAGGAAAGAGTCAGAGAGGTAAGCAAGATGCAAGAGCATGGAGAGGAAGCTTCCGGAGCTCAGAAAGGGCAAACGCAGGACACAGTTGAGGCCAGGCAAGCAGACCAGTTTGGTCAGAATATAAAGCTAGAGGTCTAGAGGGAGATAAGGCTGCAAGCGTGGGTGGAGCCCAAGTGTGGAAATCTTTACATGCTAATCCAGGGAGGATAGAAGGGCCCCCTCCCAACAGGGGCAGCTGAGAAAGACAGACCGCAGACTGGGGGACTGTGGGGTGGCCCGTATTCTGGAGGAGTTGGGGTGGGGGTGGAGACACCGTGCTGTGGAGGAGGTGGTAGCAGGAGGTAAAGGAACAAGAATAGTGAGTGCCAGAGATCTTGCGAAGGAGGAAGCAGAGGTTTAGTTTGGTAAGGATGAACTGATTATACTCTGTGAGGCTCTGGGCTATCAAGAAAGTAAGACGTACCCTCAAGAGACGGAGGCTTGGTGGGGAAAGAAACACTCTGTGGATGGCTTCACCACCTTAGCAGGGTGCTCAAGAGTGTTAGTGTTGCACGGGTCAGGGACAAGCACCCTTGCCTTGACATTCAGATAAACTCAAGCACATTCGCTGTAAACCACCTACAAATAAATCGTTCCTGGGGTTTATGTTCCGAGTGTGTTACATTCAAAGTCTCCACCTTTCAAGCTGACGCTTAGGAGTGAGTGGTAAGGTTTTCTTCACAGGTACCTAGTACTCCACCACGTTGTCTGCAGTGTGGGGTCACAAGCTGTGTTTTGGGAGATAAATGATAAAAGCTACCCACTTTTACCTTCACTCAGCAAGATAGCCAATGAGGTTCCAAGAAGCAAATTCCATACCAAGAGAAGCACGGTTGACTTAGGGAAGGTCAGATCAGCAAAGAAAACAGCAATGTACTTCTGCGTTAAAGTCGTGCAGGGTTTCTTGGATCTGAAGGGCGTTACACACTGAACCAATCACTGAACACGCAGGGCAGTCAGTGGTGGCTCACATTCCTGTAGCACAGCACAGACCTATTTTAATATAAAGTGGGTACCGCTCGCCCCTTCTTCCTAGATGCTCAAACTAAGGCTCAGAATTATAAACATTACCTCGTCACACAGTACATGGAAGCCACTGAGCCTGGACCTGCCTTCTGCTATGTCCCATTCCCATGGCCAGTGGTAAAGGTTTAATGGTGATACTAGCCCCTGGACCAGGTTCCTGAACAAGGAGGAGAAGGAGTCCTTGCATTCTGCAGCACCCAGGCCCAGGCCCTAAAGGTTATCATGCAGTTAACTGGTTCCTGTTAATGTGAGTCTGAGTCCTCATAGTCTTCGGTGACCCAAGCTGAGGGGTCACAACTGTAGATCCAGCTGTCATCTTCTCTGGCCCCTCCCCGTGAAGAAAACAAGCTCAGCGTGCGATGTGATCAGGCAAAGGAAAGTACAGAGATCCTGGGGAAATAATCTAGAGTGAAAGGAAGGCCTCCTTCCTGCTCCTAAGGAAACCTGATGGTCTTAGTTCCTCTACTCAGTCTTCCCTGTTCATCCTGCATCCACTGGCCTAAGCAGCCTGATGCGAAAAAGAACCCATAACTAGAGCCAGGGCAGGGGTTGGGAGAGCCAGGGCATGCCTGTCGCAACTGTGGGGCCGTGCTGGTGAGACCCAAGGGTTGTCCTGGGACTGGAGGGGTGGGCATGGTGACAGATTAGAAGCGGGGCGTCGTCAGTAGGAATGGCTAGCTTTGGGCTGGGAGTGTGGTGAGGCACCTGGGTTAGGCTTTTAGCACCGCGGGGACTAACTAGCGGCGGGATGAGATTCTGGGAGGAGAGCGGGATCCGGGGGCGGGGCTCCCGGCGAGCAGGGGCGGGGCAGGTTCCGGCAGCGGCGGTTGCCGGGCTACCTAGCGGAGTGGCGGCAGGGCTGCTCTGGATCCCGGTGCAGCCTAGCGTCCGCACCTCGCACCACCCCAACCTCGGACTGCAGTCGGGCGCAGCAGGGCAGGATAAGGGAAAGGTAGGTGCCTCTGCAACGGGACTGCAACGCTGCGGGGCCCAGCTGGCCTGGGGGATCCGAGCCGAGGGGAGGTGGATGCCTGAGGCAGGAGGGCTCGCAGCCCAGCCGAGGCGCACGTGCCGGGAGAAGCACCCTGCATAGCCAAGTCATTTGGGGGTCGAAAGCATGAGTGACAGGACTTAGCTAGGGTTTAGTCCGTGAAGGATGTGTTTGTAAGGCACATGTTCGTGCGTGTGCAGATAGCGCCTAGCCCACCCACCATCTCACTTTTCCAGCGTCCCTGGGCAGGCACCCGGAGCCCCCAGCTGGCGCCCACGCCCTACTGCGCAACTGCGGGGGAGAGGGCCGTAGGGGAACGTTTAGAAGATCCATCTGTAGCCCAGAATCATAATCATTCCGTGCAAAAAGGATTGAATGCCAGAGTTGCTAGTACATGTGAGCAGAGCATGCCATAGATTGGAGGAGAGGAGCCAGCTCTCACGGGCTTGTCAGCGCCCCCTTGCCATTTCTTGAACTATGAGTTAGATAACATTATATTCTGTTATTTCAGGGGTCTCTTCATGTAGCTCAGCCTGGCCCCAAACTTTTGTTGCTCAGGCTGACCTTGAGCTGAATTTTTCCGCTTTCCGAGTACTCAGTACTGGGGTCACCAGATGTAGTCTCAGGTTTGGCGGCATCCAAAACCTATTATCAGTTTTAATAGTAGTAAACCCTAACCATAAGCCTAGGACTCAGTTGGTAAACAAAGCTGTAAACACTGTTGGGTATTTCTCTAAAACGAAACAGTTTAATTCAATTTATTTCTGGAAGATATGATTTTTTTACTCATTGACATGTCCTTTGACAAGGCAATTTATACACACAGGAAATGGGTATTGTGAGACACAGCGTATGTAAACAAGAATTTATTTTTGTGTTGTCATTTTAGTGATTAACCTTCTTGTATGCACAGGGAGGATTATATTACATTAGTTCAGGATTTGCTCGGGGTCTTTTCTGCGAAGGAAGACATGTAGCTAGAGGGGTGAAGAATTAAGTACTAAATGTAGAAGACAGTTTTGAAGGGATGCGGAGGTACTGGTAAAACAAAAACGAAACTTTGCATGTTGAGTTGTGTGAAAGGAACAATAAATATAAAACTGTGTTGTGAAAATATTGCCTTAGCATTAATGCCTTATCATAAGCTCTGTAAGTTCTTTTAATCAATGAAAATGTCTTATGACGTCTACTTTATTATCAGGGCCGCATGACTTTATTGACTTTAGCATGTTCTTTTCCGTGGTAGATGTTAACTCATGAGATGGTAATGCTAATATTTTCTGCACAATTGCAGAATTGTTTCTTTTGTGGTGGGAGGGAACGAATGGTGAGTCAGGCTGGATTTTAATCTGAAGCCAACAGATACGAACTCTTACGCACTGGAGATGGCAGGTAACCATAGTGTAAAATGCCTTTCTCAGTAGACTTGGAGGACCGCGAATTGCTAATGTGCAAGTATTGGGTGTGTGTGTGTGTGGTTTGTGTGTCTTCCGTGTAGACTTGCAGAGGCCAGAAGACAGTTGAATATCTTTATTGCCATTTACCTTATTCCCTTGAGACGTGACCTCTCCCTGAACCGGAAGATTGTTTTTTCAGGCAAACTACCAGACAGCTGTGATCCACCGTCTCCGATCCCCACACTGGGTTACAGGGACTTGTGGTCATACCATGTGTGTGTGTGTGTGTGTGTGTGGGTCTGTGTGTGTGTCTGTGTGTGTGTGTGCACGTGCGTGCGTGCGTGCTAGGAATCTGAAACTCAGATCCTCAGTTGGCAGAGCAAGCACCTCTTACCTAATGAGCCATCTCCAGACTCCTATAAAAAAATGTTAAAACTTCTTTAACCTTTGTTTTATTTTATGTATGGCTGTAGGGGTGTTTTGCTTGCATGTAGGTCAGTGTAGCAGTGCATATTGTAGTAACCCGCAGAAGTCAGGAAATGGTGTCAGATCCCCTGGGACTGGAGTTACGATAGTTTGAGAGCTGCTATATGGGGGCTGGGAATTGAACCCTGGTCCCCCAGAAGAGCAACCAGTACTCTTAAGTGCTCTTAACCACTGCTAAGCCATCTTTCTAGCCTCTAAACCGAGTTTTTAAAGCCCTCCAAAAGCCCAGAAAATTAATGCAGATGATGAAATGATTCAGAGCTTAATTCATGTATATTTGAGAATTCAAATGAACTGTGAGCCCAAAGACAAAGAATGACTTTGTATGTCCTCCTTAGGACATTAGTGTAATTTACTTATTTAAATCCGTGAGCCCAGGCTCACTCTAGTTCAATCCTCTAGACCAGTTAGTTCCACCCCACACTTGGCCACCGCACAGCCGGAAAGCTCCGTGCATCTTCAATCACAAAATTCCAAATGGTTTTAAATCTGACAAATCAGTATTGAAAACCGTCAAGTTCCTCCGGTGCTGAACCCAGCTGACTAGGAATGTCCTCCTGGGCTAAGCGGACACTCCAAACGCATGAGTCAGCAGCTGCCAGCGAGTGGGCAGAACAGTGAAGTACATGTGGCCCACAGCAGGTGACTAGTGGATGTCCGTAGGCTTCGTAGGCTTCATGAAGGAAACTCCAGCTGAAGGGAAAGACAAACAAGGCAATACGGACAGAATTGCCTCTGGTGAGCAGGCTAAGCATCGAGTTCATTCATCATACTTTATTTGTTGAAAGTGTTTACATTTGAACGTACGATGTTTTAAACAGAGCTGGGCTATCTTCTAGTCCACACAATTACAAGGCTACGACTTTTTAAACTATAGGCTTAAAACTCGGGGTTTGAAAAGAAGAATCATCATCAAGTCAGCAATTATATGAGGCTGCGGTTATTGAGATTCTCATAAAAAAATAAAAGAAGTTTGGAGAGGTCTCACGAGGAAATTCTGAATGAACGGAGACAGCCTCTGAAGGAGGACACTCCAAATGGTATAAAGAGACCTTTTGGAATCACAACCCAGGCTTCCTTCCAAAATACAGATTTAAACAGCTGTGGCATAGGGATGGCTGTGCACATCCCGGAAGCAACTGTGTTTGAGCACTGTGGCCAATGATGCTGTGATTGTTCTACTTGTATCTTAGGATAAACAGTCGATAAATTTCAGAAAAGTACACCATTTATTATGGTGTATTTATTGAGTGACATTTTGGGAATCCTGACATCTCCCTAGAGCAAGCATGATTGAGTTTACAGTTCAAGAAATAAGAGAGACTTCATCGAGGAGAAAACCCTGCCTTGGGTCAGTTCTGTTAAAACAAAGCAAACAGAGCTAGAAGCCTGGACAGTGGCCCCTTGTTGGATTTGAACTTGGGAAATTTGAACATTGTATTTGCAGCAGAAAATCTTAATATTTGTAGAGTTTTTGGTTGCAAACATTTTGTTATTTGGAAGAGAAATCCCTCTCCCTTCCCTCCCAGTGTGCACATTGCTCTCAACTTTTACACATCCTCTGCAGACTTCCTCCCAGGCTCCCTTGCACTAAGGATTTTCTGAATACAGGGAAGTTAGGGTGAGATTCAGAGTAGCCACCTGCTGAGGGTTATTGTCCTGCTTGAAAATTGTGTCCTAAATTCTCGGTGTTTTCTTCTGCTAGCATGCAGGACTAGCAGCATTTCTAAGCCCCTGCTCTGTTGTAAGCTTTGCATTTTATCGCATAGGTTCATTTCCATGGTGATTTTTATAAGCAGTAAGCTTGTGGATTTGCTTTCGTCTCCTCCCATTTCTTGAATGTTCGTCTTATTGCAATATTAGAAAAAATTCTGGGTCGAACCGCTTTGCTACATAATGTTAGTACGGTCTTGCTAGATGAAAACTTACCTGTTCCATCCACTATATCTGCGGGTGAAGGAACAAGTTTTCGAGAGCTAGAAAAATAGGGCTGAGTGTGGTGGCTTGTGCTTATACGTTCTGCAACAGGGAAGATGAGGCAGGAGATTTGGCTGTGAGTTTGGCCTACACAGTGACACTTGACCTCAAAAACCAAAAGTAAAATAAAATAAAGCAGAGAGATGGAAGAATAGAGAAAGCCAATGATTCATTCTGCCAAAGATTATGCAGCTTATTCTAAGCATCCCCAGAGGCATACGCTTTGAGAATTTACCAGATTAAATATGCAGATGGTTCTCAGATGCTACTTCTTGTTTAGGCTAGGATATAACTAACAGCCTTCCCTTCCTAAAGACAGCTGCTGCCTGAGGTTGATCATCCCTGGTCCAGAAATCCAGAATCTGAAATTTGCCAAAATCTGAGCCCTGCGTCCAAGAATGAGTTCCTTTAGCTGGAGTTTATCCTCCGCCAGTCACTTCTATTTCGGTCTTGTGTTATCTTGGCATGTATTCTTCACTTATGTTATTTCATCCTTTACAGCTCTGAGAGATAAACTGTTATCTCACCAGGTGGTAACGGCACACGCACGCCTTTAATCTCAGTACTTGGGAGGCAGAGGCAGGAGAATCTTTGAGGTCGGGGATGGCCGGGCTACATAGAGAAACCCTGTCTCCTTAAAAAAAAAAAAAAAAAAACCAGACAAAACAACAACAAATATTATCCCTAATTTTATTCTTCATGTGGCATAGATCAGGTCCATACTTTATGTGAGTTACAGTTCTGGACTGAAATTGATGCCCTGGCCATTGAGTCTCCAAACCCTGACCGGAAGCAAACACACATGGCTGGTAGGTGATGGGATATGAGAAGGGAGGCCAGGCACACAGTGGAAAGAGGAGAGGAGAAAAGGTGTTCTCACACATGACGGACGAGCCGTGCTTGGCTCTGGATCGGCTCACCTCAGTATGGACTGAAGGCTGACGGATTGGCTAATGTTCCAAGGGTATCCTTCAGAACACTGGAAATTGTTTTCAGAAGCCCAAGCATTGGGTCTGGAGAGATGCTTCAGCAGTTAAAAGCATTTGTTGCTATTGCAGAGGATCTGAATTCAGGTCCCAGCACCCACATGGTCGCTCTTGTAACTGCTTGTAACTCCAGGATCAGGAGGCACCAGGAACAGGCATGGTACACATCCATGAGCACAAAACACTCATACGCATAAAGAATGAATATATATATGCACATATATATTCATTCTTATATTCATCACATATTCATTCTTATGCACACACATGCGCACATATATATACATATATATGTATATATATGTATATATACATATATATGTATATATATGTTATATATACATATATATGTATATATATGTGCATTGCCTTGGCTAAAGTAAGTGTTTGCCAGAGACAAGGAAGAGAAGTAATCAATTACGAATGCTGGGAGGTTCAGTCCAGGGTACATCATGCCAAAGTACCCAGACTACATTCACAGGGTTCCAGATCTTTGACAGTTAAGCTAGGGCAGATACTGTTTAGGGACTGCTCTACCGGTCTGTCCAGCCTAGCCAATTTAGTGTCCCCTGGGCATTGCTTTCCTAAGCTGCTGCTTCTAAGGCCCCTTTGCCATGTACACATAGCACAGTTGTTTATAACATTTTCAACGAGCGCCAGGGGTGTGCATCTCCAGCACCTGTTCTATTCCCGTCTCTGCCAAGCTAGGCCAGTTGGGACACATCTGCATTAGTGCCCATTCACACAAATGAGCAGGCCGAGTGACTTCATTTGTAAGAGCCTCCGCAGTGCAGCTGGCGAGCTGTGGCCAGCCCGGCACTTTGGATTCCCGTACCTCCGCGTTTGGTGTGACTAGGGGCAGTTTCTCTGTACCTGTTCCGTAGACATGGATGCTGGGTGGTTAGAAGGTGTTTTCAGCGTGGACATTTTGATAAACCAGAGAATCTTCAGACTTACAGACTATTATACATAAACAGTAACTTGTATTTCTGGGCCTTGATGAGTTCATGTGAGATACATAGAACCCTGAAACATAAATGCTTATTCTCTGTCTTTGAGCAGAACCCTGAAAGCTAAAGTTTTAAAACGTCCAGATGTACCATGTTAGAACCGTCCCCATGCAAGGCACCCATGACTCTTCATTCAAACTGGGTTGAGCAAGTAGAAAATTGACTAAATTTGCTGGTTTTTTTTTTTTTTTACATACCTGTCAGCAGCTGTGTTGAAGCAATTCTACTTTCCCCAGTAGAAGAGGTCACTGGATCCAGCCACAAGTCTCAAGTCTGCAGTGACATGGCTGGCTGTCTAAGACCCCATGTGGGGTCACCAGACGGGGATTTGATTTGGCCTCCATCAGTTATACTGGTTTTGGCTTTTGACCTTTTGCTTGCTCTCCCATGATATGGAGCTAGATACCTACTTAAAAGCAAGGAAGGAGGAGTGTGCTTTTTATAAACATGGGACTTGGCCTTGTGCAAGCTTAATTCAAACTAGTTCTTGTTCTCCACTGGCCGCACTGTGATGGCCCACAGTGGTCTGGCAGGGGATGAGCCTTCAAGGAAAGTTGTCCCATATAAGGTGATTTGATGCTCAATAAAAAGGTCATGATATAGGGAGGGGGACAGTCACACATAAGTAAAATGAAGAGGAAAGAGGAAGTAATGGGGAAGGATGCTAGGTGGAGAGATAGATTCAGATTGGGCAGAAAAGGGAGTTGGATGAGCGATAACTATCTCTAAGGATGTGATACATATCCATATCTCTATATCCATAGATCAGTACAGCCCTCAGACCTCATTGGAGAAGTCTCTTTGTGCAATAGGTGGCAGTTAACACAGAAATAGTTAAGTCTCTGGTCAAAGTACAGAGAATAACTGTCTATGGAGTTTCCAGCCACATTTGGGACATCTGTATCACATAGATTCCCACAAGGCTTGGAGACCATCAAGGAAGACAGAACAGGAAAGCTATAAGAACCGGAGGTGGGAACTGGGGTGAAAAGTGTCTTCTGGAAATGACGGGACTGCCGTACTAGTGAGCGCACAGCAGCGGGGCTAGCCTATGCAAGACCTGCACAAGGGTCATGCCATTCAACATTCCGGCATGGGGCAGGCCTCATAGCCCCCACCTCCAACCATGGAACTATTGCCAGCTAAGGACTTCTTGGAGAGGGAGAGCTGGTTTTCTCTGAGAGTCAGTCCGCTGTCCAGTGGGTGGCGTCACAGTCATTAGCCATGAGCAGCACAAATTAGACACAGCGGATTACTTTTATTTTTAAAAAGACACACAATTGAGAGAGGTGGAGAGTGGGAGTGGATGTGGGAGGAGGGAGGAGTTAGGAGAAGGAGCTGGGTGGAAATATGATCAAAATGCATTTCACACATGTATGAAAGTCTCAATGACATAAAGAAAAGTATTTTTTAAAGCACCATAACAGGATGGAGAGTGGTTGCTAATACTTGATAGCAGTTCTCATGTTCCAGAAGCGTCCTGGATCAGTGACCTCTCCCCCTGTGCTGGAGAGCTCCCTATCCTGCTGGGATATTTGTCTTACAGGAGGATTGTTCCCCGCAGGCCAAGGGGCTTGTTCCTTTTCACACAGCTGCCTGTGATGCTCCCTGTTAGCAATGGGACCAGGAACCGTGGCCAACACTGATTGAAGTTTATCCTGAACTGGGCGTGGTTGAAGCAGACCTCTAATCCCAACCAGTGGGGAGACTGAGGCAACAGGAGATGAATTCAAGACCTGCCAGGGGCAATTTAGCACAGCCTTATCTCAAAATAAATAAAAAAACAAAAGCCTCATGGTTTGGGAGGAGCTGGTTTACTGAGTACATCCACATGAAAAGCCAGCACAACTGTATGTACGACATTAGCAATACTGGATGATGGTGACTGATGGAGATGGGAGGATCTCTGGGACTCGCTGTCCAGCCAGTCTCAGGAACCAACCTGCTGGCTGAGCCATCTCAGTAGCCCTGGGTCCCTGCACTCTGTCCTGTGTTCCCAGCACTCACACAGTGTCCCCAGAGAGCCTTCTGTTGATCGTGACCGTCACTGACTCAGGCCATGCATCCATCTCTTTCTCTCTCGTTTGGTCTAAGTGCTTTGCTTTTTGCAGGTTGGAAGTTTGGTTTGTTTTTCACGCCAGCAAGCTGGGGATCTGGGGATCCAAGTGGGGATTCCACCCAGTGGAGACACTCTCTAACGACACACTATTATTGAAACTTTCCTATAAAGTCACCATCAGGCTACACGTTTAAGTTGTACATGAAGCGAATGAAGTTTGAGTTGACTTGGTCCTCATGCTGTATGTACCAGTTTCCCAGAGTCAGGGAAAATCTGTATCTCAACTCTCTGGTCCTAGCATTTCATGTAAAGGATGCTTAGCCTGTACTTGCTTGTGATGTGTTAGTTTTTAATAACAAATAAACCACACACTTTTCTTATCTTCTTCTCATAGTATTTTTTCTTTTCTTTCTTTCTCTTTCTTTCTTTCTTTCTTTTCTTGCTTTTTTTTGAGACAATGTTTCTCTCTGAAGCTTTGGAGCCTGTCCTGGAACTAGCTCTTGTAGATCAGGCTGGCCTCGACTCACAGAGATCCCGCCTGCCTCTGCCTCTGTCTCCCAAGTGCAGGATTAAAGATGTGCCCCACCACCCGCCCTGCTTTTTTAGTGTTTTCAAGACAGGGTGTCGCTATGTAGCTCCAACTGTCCCTTGACTCACTATGTAGTAGACTAGGCTGGCCCTCAAACTCACAGAGATTCACCTGCCTCTGCCTCCCAAATACGGGATTAAAGGTGTGCACCACTATGCCCAGCTACTAAAATACACCTTATTAACTTTTAAAGAATCACACAATATTTTCCACATCTCAGGACCTGTGGTATATACTTTGGAGAGTGCGATTCATCTCCTTAACCCTCTCTGTGTGGTCATTTTCCCCATCCTAAAAAAATGATATATTAAAGGTCTAGAATAGTGGTTCTCAGCCTGTAGGTCTCAGACCCTTTAAGGGTTTGAACAACTTTGAACACCCTTTCATGGGGATCGCCCAAAGCTGTTATGAAAAATACAGATATTACATTATATAGTTCATAACAGCAGTAAAATTATAGTTAGGAGATAGCAATGAAATAATTTTATGGGTTGGGGTCACCACGACATGAGGAGCTGTATTAAAGGGGTTGAGTCATTAGGAAGGTTCATAACCACTGCTCTAGGAAGGGGTCTCTGGTCTAAGCAAATTAGCATGCTAGAACACACACTGGTGCTTAGAAATGTTGTTTTGTTACTGTTATTTACCCTGTTGGCCCTATTCTGCAGGAAACACATGCATACATAAATAAAATACAATAGTTCTTTAAAAAATAAGTAATATTCAGTGTCTTGTATTAGGGAAAATGGTGGTCATATCACTGTATGAGAGTGCTCCCTAAGACCCTGAGTGGTAACTGTGTCTCCCTTCTTCTCCTTGTCTTGTCCTCAGGGATAAACACATCTGATGAGAGCCATGGCTTCAAGGGTCCTGCTCGGGCAAGGGAGAGTGCTCCTCATCACCACGCTTGTCCTAGGCTGTTTGGTAAGTACACTCTTCTTTCTTTCATAGGAGATGGAGAAAGAATTCATATGGTGGCCTCAGGATTATGAGTCTCGAAATCCCAGCTTTTGAGGGTGAGGCAGGAAGATTGCAAGTTTAAGACCAGCCTGGGCTGTGTAGCAAGATCCTTTCTCAAAGCAAACAAAAATAATACTACCGGGGGCTGGAGAGATGGCTCAGAGGTTAAGAGCACTGACTGCTCTTCCAGATGGTCCTGAGTTCAATTCCCAGCAACCACATGGTGGCTCACAGCCACCTATAATGAGATCTGGTGCCCTCTTCTGGCGTGCAAGCATACATGGAAGGAATGTTGTTGTATACATAATAAATCTTTAAAAAAATTATAAAAAAAAAATAATACTACCAAGACTGTTTTCTATTTATGAAATCATTGTTTTTTAATTTTTTTCCAAATTATGCCTGCTCTCTTTTGTGTTTAGGTAGTGCAGTTGAGCCAGGAAGTTTGCCACAGGTGTTGAAATTATCTCATTTAAGTCTAGATAAAGTCATAACGATAGTTACCACGTAACTCCTCATTTTATATTCGGTTAATGACATTATTTGGGTTTATAGCCTATTTCTATCATACTATATCCTAAGGCAGTGGTTCTCAACCCTCATGCTGAGACTCTTTCCTAGAGTTCCTCGTGTTGTGGGGACCCTCCAACCATAAAATTATTTTTGTTACTACTTCCTAAGCGTAATTTTGCTACTGTTACAAATGGTAATATAAACATCTGATGGGTAGGATATCTAATACGCAACCCCTGTGAAAGGGTCTTTCAGCCCTCCCCTCCCAAAAGGGTCACGACCTACAGGTTGAGAACCCCTGGCTTAGACACTAAGAAGACCATAAATTCTACGCTGATTTCCAGGAGCTACACAGTTAGTGAAGAAGTTGGAATAGTTGGTTGTTGTTTTGTGGGACTGAATTCAGGGCTTTGTGCATGCTGGGCACCTATTGTACCACTGAGCTGCATCTCCAGTCCAGAACAGATGAAAGCTATTTGATGTGGTATTTGCATCTATCGTGAGGTCAAAGAGTGTTAAAGACAGAATTTTTAGTGGTTTTGAAAGTGTGACCCAAGGCCTGTGGAGGTATCCAGTAGAATCGACATTTATTTAATCTGGGATATAATAAGGACCTACAACTATAGAGAGAGTTGTTAACCTTGGAGACAGTACCCAAGGTCTTAGAAGGTGAAGTCAGTGTAAGTCAGCCTGGAGCCTGAGTCTGTGAGGAAGCCATGTAGCCGTGAGAAAAACCTCCTTTCTGGTCTTACAGTTGTCCAGCACTGAGTACATAGCCTGGGACAGAGGTAGAATTCTTCCTCAAGGAATTATATTTATCTGGGCAAAAGAGAAAGGTCTGTCCGAGCTATGGTCTGTTAGACCTCTACCCACAGAGGACTTTCTAGTTCTGAGCCTCCCATGGATTCTCCTTCCCACTGGCCTGGAGGTGGAGGCTTTGACCGAAAGCACTGGCAGACATGATGGGAGCTGTCGCTTCCGGCACCGTGGTGTGATTGGTCATTAGGATGTGTGTGACATGTAGATGTAACGTTGATGGAAGCTGTCTTTACAGAATCTCTAAAAACTTTTAGCTTTAATTTAGAGCAGCAAAATGGTCCTCAACTAAGTTAATGAGGGGATCCCTGCTTAGGGTGAAAGGCGGAGCCAGTGGTCTCCTGAGACACCCTTAACAAGGCTGCCCTGTGTATGACTTCACAAATGTTCATCCTGAGAACCTCTCAGTCAATAAATAATAATTAAAAAGAGAAGTTTCCCGCCTTCTTACGTCTCAGCAGGTAACTGTTGTTTTTGTTATTCATGGATAGGGTCTCCAGCTGCTGTGATGACCTTGAACTTGCTACACCGCTGAGAATGGCCTTGAACTGGTCTTCCTGCCCCGGCGCTTGGGTTGCCAGCACAGCCGGTCACACCCATATCACATGGTGCTAGGGATCAAGCTTGGGTCTTTGCGAATGCTAAGCGAACCCTCCACCATTTGAGCTATGTTCTCATTTAAGAATAGCCTTATTAAGTGTATTTTTTTAATTTTACTTAGTTGTTTTTTCAGCTTTGTACAGGTTATTATATGTTGAAGTCACCCTCCTCCCGACCCTTCCTCTTCTCACCTCCCTCCCTCGCATTTATCCCTTATTACTTTAAACAAATTCACTTCAATTTTCAGTTTTTTTATATAGACACATGATTTTATGTTACTATGAGAGACAACGTTATGTAGCTCAAGTTGGTCTTGAACTCTTTAGCCAAGGATGACCATGAACTTCTGATCCTCCTCCGTGCACCTCTCCAATGCTGCCATTATAGACATTCACCCTACCACACAGGGTAACAGTACTAGGGACTGAACCCAGGACTTCATTCATGGTAGGCAGGCAGTGCTCCCAACTGAGCTACATTCCAAGCCCGATACTAAGTTTCTCAGTAGAACATTGTCCATCAATAAATAAGGGCCAGTGAGGTGGCTCAGTGGGTAGGAACACTTGCCTTCAAGCCTGATGACTTCCGTTTGATGCCTGGGACCCACATGGTGGAGGGAGAGAATGGACTCCCACAATTTGTCCCCTGGCCTCCACATGAGTGCTGTTGTGTGAGCACTGCATACACACACAAATAAATATGTAAATAAATAGATGTTAGAAGCACGTATTTATAGAATAACAGTAACAATGTGAACTTGTTTGTAGTAGATAGATAGATGTCGCTAAATCAATTAAGCGAATGAATTGGGGGGAATTACTTATTGCCTTATTTTTGATCCCGGTGTAATTTTTCTACGTAAGGTCTATGCTCTGAGCTAAAGCACACTGTTCAGGCCCAAGAAAGGCTGGGTGGCAATCAGTGAGGCCCAGGAAAGGCTGGGTTCACACAGCACTTCTGTCTGAAAGAGTCCAGAGCTGGCCGTTTGTCATCTCTGCCACCACCCTCAGGAGGTACGAGCTCATGGTTGTCAGATAGGAGTTTTAAAGAGGGTCTCCAACTGAGCATAGTGCACCTGGAATCTCCATCCAACCAGGTGGCAGTCCTTGGGGAGAGGAGGCATAAGGGTCGGGAGTTTGAGGCCAGCCTGGGCCAGACCCTGGAGTTCTTGGGACTATCTGAATCCGTCTCACTGGTGTATGCATTGTGTATGTTTAGATTCCTTTAAGATCATAAAAGATCGGTTGGTTGGTTGGTTTTAATTCAGAAATTTTCAGGTTCTAAAAGCCCTCGGTTCCCTACAGGGTTGCTTCTTCATATATCATATTAGAGATAACCAGAAAAATAGCAGATGGTTGAGTATTTAAAGTCTAGAACAGGGGGCCCCTGGCTATGGATGATCGTGAACATTCTCTGGGCTGGGAGGATTTGTTACAGGCTGACTTGTCCCGTGGACTCGCTGAGGCAGTGTTTGCTCTCATAGTGTTGTCATTCCTTTCTGCAAGCTGCCTGAGGCATGGAGCTGCATGTAACCTTTTGGGAACTGTTTCTCTTTTCCCAGCTAGGTAAAGCCATGTTGTGAACCAGGGGGGGGGAGAGGTGAGGAGATACTGCAGGCAGCAAGAAATTCAGGATCGGTCTGGAAATTGTGTCCTGTGCAAGCAGTGTGGGCCGGGGCATGGAGTTGTCCAAGGTACAGACCAAGTACATGGTGTGGACTTACGTATGACAAAACATTCTTTTAAACCAGATTCTTGTAGTTGCTTTAGTTAGACTTTGGGTAACAAGGCAGAATTCTTGGCTTACTTTGCTACTTTTATAAGATATTACATAATTCCCTGTTAATACTTCTAATCCCTGTATCTGTTGACATAAGTAGATTCTAACCAGCAGGATTTTGACAAATACCACTGACGTATATAATCTTAGTATTTCACTAGTAGAATATTTTAGGGATTAATTGTAGAGAATTGATATTCTACCTAAACCTGAAAAAGTTAAGATTAAAACACAAATAACTAAGGGCGAATAGGGAAAATAGAAATACTACCATTTTCTGGCCTTCTTTTTCTTGAAATGCGAACAGTACCCCTTGCTGGTCAGTCAGTCAGTCAGGTTCTCAGTAGGGCGTCTGAGGCAGGCCAGGGAGCTGACGGAAATAAGCGTTATAACCTCACCACTGTAAGTGTCTGTCAGCCCCGAGAGAGAACTTTCGTTGTGTGCATTTCAAGTCCTACGCATTAAGAAGTCCTCACAGCTGTTCATATTTCACAGTTTCTCTCCTGGCCTCGTCAAAGATAAACATCCATTCGCTTTATTCTTCCATCTTTTGAAGACGTTACTAGCTGTGGGAACTGTGCAATGTTTTGCTCACAGTAAAGTATCAAAGCCTTCCGTTAGGAGAGAGACAATGGATTCTTGTGTTTATTGAAGTGATTTGGAAAGTCCTCTCCCTGCAGAGCGCTCTTGGGGAAAAACTGAGTCTTATCGTTCATAGATTGTTGATCAATGATCTACAAGCAGCAGGAAGCAAAGGGTATGTCATTCCACAAGTTCCATCCTTGCAGGGGCTTTTCTTTCTGGTTGCTGTGTGAGTAAGTGGTAGCTCTCAGAGTCCTGACCTTCTATCTGGGTTGAAATGGCTCCGGCTCTCTGACAGAGAATTACTGCATCTCACTAGGAAGGCTTTGGTCCCTCTTGGCTGTGCAATGTTGAATTCCAGATATAGGTTCTGCCTTATTGGGTAGATAGCGGGTCCTCTTGTCCAGGGCCAGCAAACAGTGTCAAGTGCCCAGGTCCCCAGGAGGAACATAGATGTGTCTCCCATCCCCTGAGAGCCTTTGCCAACGCCATGGAAAGATGAGTAAAGTTCATGGATTCTGCAATGAGTAGACCACTGCTGAGAATATAAAATAAATATCTAGAGGATCAGACCAGAAGGCGACGTTTCAATCACCTGGAAGTTTTTTAAATGAAAAAAAAAAAAGAAAAAAAAAAAACCTCCTTCCACAGTCTCTGTCTGAACTGATCAGGAGTGCCTCTGCAGCTGAATAAACTCAAGGACCAGTGGGCTCTGAGGTCTCTGAGAGAAGTGAGTCCTTGGAGGTCAGGCAGAGACAAAGAGTCGTAATGCACTCCCAGCCTCACAACCTCCCCCTGGGCAGGAAGCCGGAACTATCATTGGCAATTGCCAGTGCCCTTGGGATGGAGACTAGGAGAAGGTAGAGCTCTGGGGCCCAGAGCAGTGTGGGCTCAGGACCATTTCACCTCCAGGGGATGGCAGGAGATGCTCATGATACAGATTAAAGCGAATTTCCTCTCTTTCAACAAGGTGTGGGGGTGCCTTCTGAAAGAGGCCAGAGCAAAGCACTCTTGAGAAGACCCGCCCTTCTGGGAAGCTGATAGGGATATCACCATAGCCTAAGTGACGGGGGGGGAAGCTGGAGGGATATCACCATAGCCTAAGTGACAGAGGCGATGGAGGGATATCACCATAGCCTAAGTGATGGGGTGAAGCTTGGAGGGATATCACCATAGCCTAAGTGACAGGGAGATGAAAGACCAGTGCCTACTCACTTGGTTATCCCTGTCTCAGAAGCAATGGGAGAGAGGGTGGGGAGGGGTGTGAGGGTGAGGATGGAGGGAACAAAGAGGGAGGAGGGAGAGAAATGGATGAAAAACAGGAAATCAAAAGGAAAAAATGACAAAAAATAATTCTTGATAATTGATTCTTCAGAAAGATAAAAAAAAAAAAAAAAAGACAATCCTCTAACCAGGCTAAGTGAGGATAGGAAATAGGACACATACTACAAACATCACAGGTAAAGGAGGAGGTCACTGCAGATCATGGTCATGAAAGATGTTGACATCTGTAATCTCACAGATAAAATGTACCCAAATCCATGAAAACCATAATCTACCAATAAACATGCAAGCAAAACAGTCTCCGAAGACCTTTACCCACTGAGGGATCTCACTTGTTCTATTATGGTTACACCAAGCAGAAGGAGCTCACCAGTTAAGAAGAGGGCGCCCAGTCTCTCCTATAACACAGAAAAAGCAGAGAGCACAAAATTCTTGCAGTGAGTGTTAGGCTAAGAGCATCTACTATCAAAATCAGATAAGACGATAGCTCTTCATGACCATGAACATGAAAATCTCCAACGAAAGCTCAAGTTCATGCAAGAACATTCCACTTTGTCCTGATGACCTCTCACCAGGCAGGGTCGTATCATGACTGTGTGGGATTTGTTCCTGCCATGCAAGGCTGGCTTGGCATTTTGAAACTCAGTGGGTGTAATCCATCCCATCAACACACCAAGGGAGAAGAATCATGTGTCATTCAGTGGCCATTTGAAATCATTCATAATGAAAACCCCCAGTAAAGCAGGCATGGAGGGGAATTAATTAACCTGGTAAAGAATACCCGACTGGAACAACTATGCTTTAATATTTACCCAGAGGAGTTAAAGAACTCGTGTCTACCAAAGCCTGCACAGGGCAGACTAGAGAAGCAGTTCACTCAGGATCACCAGACCTGCAAGAGTGCAGTATCCTATGGTAGGTGAATGAGAGACCAGACCATCTGGGAAGTGGAATATTATTCATGCCAGAAAAACATGATATCAAGGATGGTCAACGAAATAATATTCTGTACCAAAACTGATATCAAGCTATGAAAAGACTTGTGGAGACCCTTAAATGCATACCGTTGTGGACAGTTTGGAAAATAGCAAAAACGGTTGGCCTTTGCCATAAGTCAGGAAATAAGTGGGTAGGAATACAGGGTGTCAGTATGTAATTGATCACACCTGTAAAATGTACAACTCCAGGACTGAACCCAAGAGAAGTAAGTAATCCTTCAGGGTCGTAGAGCGGGCTGCCTCGGAGCCAGTAGTCTGAAAGGTGCCATTCAAGCCCAAGAAGTTGAAGAAGGAGAGAGAAAATTTGGCTTGTGTGGGACTATGGAGGGATGGGGTAAGGGATGCAGCTGATGGCTCAGCCTACAAACCGGTCTTTAAAAAATGAAGTCGTAAGCCAGGCAGTGGTGGCGCACACCTTTCATCCCAGCCCTCGGGAGGCAGAGGCAGGCGGATCTCTGTGAGTTCGAGGGCCAGCCTGGTCTACAAGAGCTAGTTCCAGGACAGCTAGTGCCTGCTTACACAGAGAAACCCTGTCTTTGAAAAACCAAAAAACCAAACCAAACAAACAAAAAGAAATCTTGAGGGGATGAGGCGATGACTCAGTTCGTAGTGCATTGAGGGCCTGGCTTTGATCCCCTGGATACCATGTTAAAGAAAGAGATTCCTGGCATGATGCTATTCACCTGTGACACCAGCACTTTGGCTGTAGGGACAGGAGGATCCCTGGGGTCGGCTGATTTCTAGTCTAGCCAAATCGGCGAGCTCAAGGTTTAGAATGGGACCCCGTCTCAAACAGTACGTTCCTGAGTGTATGAGGAGGATCTACTAGACTGACTTCTGCCTCTGCACACGCATGCTCATTTCCCACTTTCAAACATGTACACAGTATTGTTTTAAAACACTAACAAAATGAAGACTTGGTTGAGCGTGGTGGTCTGGGCCTATAATGCCAGCTACTCAGGCTGAGGCAGGAGAATCATGATTTGGAGGCTAGCCTGGGTGACAGATTCCTGTTTCAAAAACAGTATAAAATAAGAACAAACAAGAAAAGCAGGAAGTCTTTATAAAATGATCACCAATCCATTTTTTGAGACTTGTTTCTGTATTGAACAACCACCACGAATGAGATATAGGATTATTTGGCCCCATTGAATGGGTGGATGAGTAAATAGCATTCTTCCATTTTTCTCAACTTTCAAAGTAATGAACAAGGTTCCTCTGACATGTCCAAAAACCATCCCACCTTCCCATCCTTGCCTGGTTCTCACTCAAGAAGCCTACTTGGATCCTCATTTTCCCACCCTTCCTCATTGGATCTTCACTACACAGATCTGGACCCTTCGCAACAAACATCTGCTTCTCACCCCTTTACCGATGTCAAGCGCTCTCTGTATTTACCTAATTGATATGCGTGCTGGCCTCTTAGAGATGTGTCTTTTTGGTAACGTACACACATTCATCCCATGGTTTCATCTGCAATGAAAAACTGATATTTAGATCCTACAACCCCAAAGTTATAGAAGCAAATGAGCCGTGGATCTGTCTCAGTGGGAGAGTGCTTGCTTAGGATGCACAAGGCTCTGAGGTTTAATCCCCACCTATTTAAAAAAGATCAAATAAAAAATAAGAAAACAACAACAAAAAGAGAGTCTCTGTATTCAGATTCCCTGTGGACTCTGTTTCTCCGGTCTTGTGACAATCTGAAGGAGAACAGCCCTATGGGTTCACATGTTGAAATGCATGGGCCCCGGTTGGTAGAACTGTTTGGGAAGGATTAGGAGCCATGGCCTTGTTGAAGGAGGTGTGTCACTGGGGATGGCTTTGAGGTCTCAGCAGACTGGTGCCTTCACCACTGCTTTCTCTGTACAGCTTACTTTCACTCTTACTCCGTGGCTGACTGCGTGGCTGGGTGGCTGGGTGGCTGGGTGGCTGCCGCTGGTGTCCTCCTCCCTTCTGTCATGGCTCCCCCCTCATTTCTCCTATTTATTCTCTCTGCCTGCTGCCTGCCCCACCTACCCTTTCTCCTGCCTCGCTATTGGCCGTTCAGCTCTTTATTAGGACCATGGGTTTAGCCAGGGACACTAACACAGCTTCAGGCATTAAACAAATGCAGCAGAAACAAAAGCAACACACCTTAAAATAATATTCCCCAGCATATCCTACGTAAGGACTGTGATTGTTCCCATCTTAGGGATAGACAACAGTCACCCAGAGAGTTGAGTGATTTGTCGTTGTCGTTGGCTAGCTCGTCACCATGTGGCCCAGGGTCAGGAGTGATTGGCCAGGGTCAGGGTGGTTTGCAGCTACCTGAGTTCAGACCCTTTTCATCTTGATGCCGCTTCTGTCTAATGGATTGCTGTCTACTGGTCTGCATCTCTCAATCAACCTGGGAACAATTAGCCACTGTGGCTGTTGAATTGAACAGTTGCGCTTGTGTTTAGCTCGTGCTGCTAGAGGAAAACAGACATTGAGTTTTATCTCATTTGAACAGTTTTCACTTAAGTGAAGCCCTTTCGAGATCGCCTTTATGAATTGCAAGGTTACCGCAGAGAATCAGAAGATGTCTTACAGAAGTTCTGACGGAGGGCCACATTCTAAAACAGGTCTCCAACGCACACCCTGCTGACACCGCGTATGACACAGAGGTGGAGCCACCTTGCCAGCTACCTGCTTCCCGTCTTTCCTCTCCACAGATGTCCTTGTCCTTGCCCCCACCTCACAGAGAAATCCCCAGCTTGAAGTCTCTAACTCCATCCATTCCCCACCCCAGATGTTCCCAGCACCTGGCTGAGCTGTCCCATTTCACTGGTTCTGTTGGTTCCCTCTCGCCTCTCCTCAAAGGCCTAAGTCTCTATGCTCCTTCTGGTTTCACTTGGGTCACATAGCTAATGAAGTCCCTGTAACTATATTTTGGGAAAGAACGTATGACAGATAACTAAGCCATTTGGAGTCGTTTGGGGGAACTTAAAGTC
The DNA here is from genome assembly GCF_903992535.2 of Arvicola amphibius. Classification (NCBI taxonomy): domain Eukaryota; kingdom Metazoa; phylum Chordata; class Mammalia; order Rodentia; family Cricetidae; genus Arvicola; species Arvicola amphibius. Next base: position 53,151,017 of record NC_052059.1, read on the forward strand.
TGCTGAGCTGTGTACACACACACGCACGTGTGAGCATGCACATGCACACCCATATAGATCTCTCTTTTGAAAGTTTCTAATATGGTTGAGAATGTTTTTTTTTTTCCATGTCGGAGTTAAAGTCCCAAAGACTGTTCACATGGCCCCTCGGGTGGGCTACCTGCCAGGCACATGGGGCCGTAAGCGTGATTGGGTGACTACTTGTTTTCAACGCTCTGAGACTCAGAGGAAGAGGGGGACTTCTGTTTGGCCCAAGTAACTACACATCGGAGTTTTTAATCCCTCCTGCCTAGAATCGCCAGCCACTGGCCCCTCCCCCCCCCACCAGAGACCTAAACGCCAGCAATGTGCTTTTTAACACGATCGCCTCGCCGCAGTAAACCAGGAAACTAGTTTTTGCATGAACCACTTGGAAGCAGGGCTTCAAGCCTTCGGCATGGTTTTCAAAGTAAGCTTTTCTAACCAATTATTGGGATGGCTTTCGTCAATGTTAAAAAAAAAAAGGAATTCTTGTAAACAACCCCACTTTCCCTACAGGCGAAGCAGCCAACTTTGGGTTTGAAAAAGATGTCTAATTTTTGAAAATGGTTCTTGTCCCCATGAGTAAGTCACCAAAAATTAATGTAATTTTCAATTCCATATTTTCAAAAAGACTCGCCTCTGTCTCTTAAGTCACTCCTTGTCTTCTTCGGTGCATTGGGGAGCCAGGTGTGCCCCGCAGAGAGCAGCACGTCCCCTTTAAAGCCCCCCAGCCACAGATTTGCACAGCTCCTTGGTGGTTGTTATACTAAAGGAAATGAAAAAGCTGATTTCTGAACATGAGCCATATAAACCTAATTTGACATTTCCATTTTTCATACCCCTTGACTTTCCCCACGAATAACATTTTTTTTCCCATTTAAATTTGGAATTAACATTTCAACTTTTAAAGGTTCAAGGAACTAAAGCAAAATAACTTACTGGCTGTGCAAATAAATAGTGATTTAGGCCCAGAGCCCTAGGGAGCCATTCCTGGACACGAGGGTCTAGGAGGCCCCCTGCGGTCTGGGGAAAGAACCTTTCCTCTGTAGGTGGCACCAGCCTGTGTTTTGTTAAGTGTTGGCTTTTGCAAAGACAGGAAAAAAAAAAAAGAAGGGATTTAGGGACTGTCAGCTTTTGAGTCATCTTGCTACTGGATAGCCACCAAGTGTGGCTTGAGAATCTTGGGCAGAGAGCTGCCAGCTGGGGTGGAAGCAGCTGGGTGGGTCCGGAATACATGAATAGGAAGTCTTCCAGGCTCATCCCACCCAGCACCGTGCCCTGCCTTCCCACAGCCACATCACCCAAGACTCTCGATTGACTGGGAAGCCCTGGCCGCAACCTTTACAGGTTTTGCTCTTGAGAATTTATTTCAGAGGGGAAGCTTTCGGAATACTGCTTGTGAACAGTTTGTTAGCAAGCATTCCCATCTACCTCTCTGCACTGCTGTGGTGGCTGCAAGGACCGAGGAGCGCTGGTATTAAGGGCTGCTTCCCGTACAGTTTCGGAGGGAACAGAACACGAGGGTTCCTGGCGGCATGGCTATTTTATCTAGGTGTATATTTTCTCACTTGAGACGCTTAGCCATAGAACAGTCTGCTCGGGTATCTAAGGATGTGTCAGGTACTTCCTTCAAACTTGTACAACACCACATCATTTTTTTTTTTTTTTTTTTTTTTTTTGGTTTTTCGAGACAGGGTTTCCCTGTAGTTTCTAGAGCCTGTCCTGGAACTAGCTCTTGTAGACCAGGCTGGCCTCGAACTCAGAGATCTGCCTGCCTCTGCCTCCCGAGTGCTGGGATTAAAACCACATCATTATTTTAAAAAATAAAGTTGGCAGGGCATTTTTTAAAGCCGAAAAAATAGAACCCTTGGTATTTATGGGAGAACCTCTCTTAAAAAAAGGAATCCAATTCTAAGTTGGAGGCAAGTGATGGGCTCACCCTCCTCCTCTTCTTCCCTTCACTCACCCCGCATACTCTTCTCTACCCTCCCACCCTGAAAACGTCAAGGAGCATGCAGAGCTAGACAGCGGAGGCTGATGAAATAGATTCTGTGTAGGGTCACCACAGTTAAAGGGAGGACCCTCAGAGCGGAAGTGGACTTCACCGTGAGAGCAGCACAGACAGAGGGTTTGGTTACTGAATGTAGATAGAGGTGCAAGGAGCTAGGCAGGGGTCAAAGACTGGAAAAGGATGGGAACGATCATGCGGGTTTGGGTTAAACTGACCAGACAGGATTTTTAGTAAGACCGTCCAGCATGAACAGGAACCACCCCAGGAGCGGTGCGGGATGTGAGGCCTGATCAGATACGGTAAGGAACTTTGGATTAAACAGACTTGATAGATCCCTTAGACAGCTTAGCTCTTGTAGCCAAGGCCCATCAAGGGCGCTGCTCAGAGGAGCCTGCCAAGCATTTGACCTAGAGGAACCTTGTCAAAAACTAAAGCCGAACACAGCTTGTGCCCTTATCTGCCTGCTGGAGAACAGAGTGTAGCTAGAGAAATTATTTCCTTCTGGCTAAGCATTATAGAGACTAAGATTCGAAGTTGTTTTCACTCGATGGACGATGATCTGATCAGTGTACAGGCAACTAGCCAAGTGTGAATTCCTTCCGTGCCCACCCTGTGGGTGCTATGTGAGGGGGCAGCACCAGCCAGGCACATCCCGCCACATCCCCACCGTTGGTGCTCCTTGTCGCTCACGGAGTACTCCCCAGACATGCCAAGTGTTGCTGTGTCCCTGTGTGGCAGGGATGGGACTTTAGGGACTGAGACAGAAGGACCTACTGTTTAAGTTTTCAAGATGGTGTATGTAGTAGGTTTCAATTTACAAAGGAAAAGACATAGTCCCAAGCTAGGGAGGGGCACGAGTGTGCAAAGATGCGGGTCATGCACCTGCCCGGATGGTGATGGTTGGGGGCTGGGTGGCGCTGTCAGCTGTTCACCTCGTTTCCACTTGCTCCATGTTTCTTGACCTCAGTGGAGAAGACTTCAAGGCATTCGAAGCACCTCATTTCACTGAATGAAATAAAAACATCAAAGCAGACATGTATATTGGGGGTAATTTAATGTTTATGTGCTGTTTACGTCCAGCCTGGATTATGAGTAATTGCGGCGCTCTGTGTTTATGGTGCTTCGGATGTGTGACTGCTCAGCAAGGCTGCTCCAGCAGACGCTGGTTTTGTTCCAATTTCCAGTTCACTCAGAGTTTCTACTTAATTCAGTGTATAGGGTTATACACCGAGCTACCATTAGTTTGTTAGCTTGTTATGAACTACGGCTTTTTAAAAATGAATTTAGCAATAATATTAGGCAAGTTTTCCAGATTAGTTTTGAAAACGACAAGTCTTAAAGAAAATATATTTTAAATAAAATTTTCCCCAGTAAGTTGATAGAGTTCCCAGGAGACTATATGATTCATGAGACTATATAGTCCATGAATGTTATTTTATTAATTATATTGGATGTAGGCTTTCCTTCCCTTCCTTCCTTCCTTCCCTTCCCTTTCCTTCCTTCCTTCCTTCCTTCCTTCCTTCCTTCCCTCCTTCCTTCCCTCCCTCCCTCCCTCCCTCCCTCCCTCCCTCCCTCCCTCTCTCCCTCCCTCCTTCCTTCCTTCCTTCTTTCTTTCTTTCTTTTTTGCAAGACAGGGTTTCTCTATGGGGGCTTGGATGCCTCCAGCTCATAGAGATCCTCTGGCCTCTGCCTCCTGAATGCCAGGATTCAAGGTGTGTGCCACAACAGCTGCCAGGGATATAGGTTTTCATTGCCCTAAACACAACCCAGTGAAAATGGCTCTTGCTGTTACCTGAATCTGTAAGTTCAAACACAGTAAGTTGGTGTTTATTAAGGAGATGTAAGTGTGAGAATCCGGAGCCAGCCTGGATTCCTTTTTGTATGATTAAGTTTAGTGTAGAATGGAATCTGCGCATGCCTGAACATACACTTGCACGCACACACACATACATGTACAAGAATATCAAGAGATGCTCCTTCTATAAAAACAATGGTATAAATGACACAAGAACCATATAGCATGAACACATTGGTCAAATGGTGCTTGTGTGGTACAATTCTAGGTAGTCGGAATTTTTAAAAAAGTGAAAGATCTCCTGTGTTAGAACTCCCCAAATGAGACCCTCCAAACTCCTACTGATGTTCAGTTACTGTTTTCTGAGATAAAGTCTTACTATGTATCCCTGTCCGTCCCCTTCCATAACCTCTTGAGTGCTGGAATTACAGACACATGCTACTACGGCCACTCTCTTATTGATCTTTGTGTCCAGTTGGATTATTTGCCTGGTTCTTCATGGTGGGAGGAGGTGGAGTGTGGAGGAAATGATCTCAGCGGGAGCCGGGAGTGACAGTGGACTGCCTGGCAGGGCCTTGGAGCCAGCACAGCTGCCAGCGTAGACAGCACCGTGAAGCAACACTGCAGGTACCTCAGCAGGGGAAGCCCAGTTCCACTGAATGATGGGTGATTCTTTTTTTCAGTGTAGAAAACTTGTAATGCATTTTAGGGTAATTTCTTTTTTCACCATAAAATGGGTTAGGGAGAAAGTAGTATGTTTCAGGTAAACTAGAAAAAGTTGGGGTTCAGTAATCTAACCATGTTTCTCAAGGAAGCATTATTGCTCCCCCCCCCCCGTTTTTCAGTCCTGAAGATTGAGCCCAGGGTCGTACACATGCTAGACAAACTCTTTACAAGACAGAATCTCACTATACTGCCCAGGCTGGCCTGAGCTCACAGCCTTCCTGCCCCGCAGCATCCAAATATGTTATTAAACTTTAATCAGGAAAGTTGCTTTATTGGTTTGTAGAAAATCCAAAATAATAATAACAGCCATCGGTATAATTTGTTTAGTGGGTGCTCACTGTGCTTGATTTCGCTTTTATATGTTTTCCCGTTTATTCTTCAAAACAACCCCGTTAGAGCAGAAATCCACCCTTCCCATCTCACTGAGGACCAGGGGTCCCAGGATAACTGGGCCAACAAGTGGCAGAGTTGGCACACCAACCAGTCCATGCAGCTTTGGAGCCAATGTAGGAAAAAGCGTCCTTCTTGCTTCTTATTTCAGTGCTGGCCTGAAAAGAAAAAGGAAGCCCCGCTTCTTTGCAGTTCACACACACTCCCTCCTTCCTTTCCCTTCCCCTCTTTAGTCTGCCTCTCTCTCCCCCCTCTTCCCCTTTGTGTTGTGTTCTAACTTGCACACGGGTCTCTGACAGTCCTGGCTGCAAGGATCAAAGCCTGACTTTGAAATGCTCTGCTCTGGCTGGAGCCTTTGACGAGAAGCTTCTCATGTGAACAATGTGGCCCCCGCCCCCGAGAGTCACGTGTGCAGCGCTCTTTGATCCCCAAGAGACTGTGGGTGTGGGGGAGGCCCTTCTGTAGGCAGAGAAAAGCCTTTGCAAGCTCCTGGTGCTCTGAGGCGGCAGAGGTGCTCAGCAAAAGCATGAGTCTGTCCACGGCACAGCCACAAGCCCCACACAAAGCTCCAGAGCTGAACAATGGCCTTCCTGCAAAGACCCCTCACAGTCCAAAGAAATTCCTTCTGAATGCCTGTCTTTATGATTGTTCTGATTTCAAGAGGGACAGGTGCCTTTGCGAGCACTGAACTAGAAGTGGTAGAATTATGAAAAATTCAAAACATCACAGATTACCACGACTGGCCAGGAGACAAGTCTCTGTTAACTTGAAATAAATTCTAACTTGTAAGTTCATTCTTTAGATCGTTGCGTGGGGCTTTTTGAATCGTCTTGTGCGTGTGTCTGTGTTTGTTTCAGGACGTCATCTAGGTGAAACACTGGGGGATGAAGACAGTTGACATCCTTAGCCACTCCAAAAATGCAAATCAAAACTGCTTTGAGATTTCCTCTTACCCCGGTTAGAACGGGTAGATTAAAACAACTACAAAATAACAACCAAATCCTGGATGTTGCTGGGCGTGGTGGAAGGGAGCACTTATTCACTGCTATTGGGTGTGCAAACTTGCACAACTATTATGGAAATCAGGGTAGAGGTTCCTCAAAACACTAGAAATAGAGCTAATACAAGATATAGCTACACTACTCCCGGGCTTCATCCTACTACAGAGACACTGGTTCCCCGTGTTCACTGCTGTTGTATTCATAGTAGAAATTGGAAGCAGCCTAAATTTCTATCACCCGATAAATGGATAATGAAAATATGGTGCATTTATGCAATGAAATATCACTCAACTTTTAAGAAAAATGAAATCTGTAGGTTAACGGATGGTGTGAGAAACAGTTATCCTGAGGGAGGGAACCCGGGTTCAGAAAGACAAACAGCTCAGATTTTCTTTCCTATACAGATGTTAGCTTTGAATTTTCAGATATGTGTGTTTCATTTGGAATACCCAGAGAGGCTAGGAAACTTGAAGAAGACATGGAGCTTTCAAGGGAGGAAAATAAAGTGTCGTGATTTAAGGGGGAAAAAAGTGGATTGAGAAGGATTAAATGGGGTGGGGGCTGGGAGGGTAGGGTAGAGGAGGAAATGTGGGGAGGGAAAACTAACGTTAAAGGCCTTTTGAAATAGTCATAGAAACTTATTACTGAATAAACTTCCTAAAATGTATACATTATATACACATACACATATATGAGTTTCAATGTCCCCATAACAGGAGGGACAGTAGATAACCCTATGTAAGAAAATAAAATCCTAGTGCAAGGAGATTTGGAGTTGTAGGCCAGCTGGTCCCCACAGAACCCTAAACATCGTAGATCATGACCGTTGCTCATGCTCACCCTCCAGAACTTGGCCATAAGACCCTCTTTCTCAAGACAGTACTTACTTGAATCAAGGACATTTGGTACTGACTAGGAGGATTCAGCCCTTTGGTCAGCTTTCATATTGCCAGGGTGCTAGGCATGAAGTAAGCATCTTAGCCTGTGAGATACAACAGAGAAATGCCCACCATTGCAAGAGCAGCACGGAAGTTATGGGAACAACCAAACACTCTTTGATCAGATTTAATGCCTATGCTGTGAGATAGAACAAATCCCTGGCACTGTTAGCAGGGCTGTGAACATGACATTTGAGAAGTTACAGGCCCCAGGGAAAACCTATTACTAGCGTTCTGCTAAATGGACATAGTATTAAGATAACTCCCAGTAACAATGCTCTGCCCACAAACCAGTGTGTGGCTTGGAGCTCTCCTCAGATACGTTTCTTCATGCTGCAGATGGATGTTAACACAGAGACCCACACTGGTCAACATGCAGAGAATAAGAGGTTGTGGAGGGCTCAGCCTTAAATGGGATGTCGGTGGTAACATCCCCCTCCCCTCCGGCTCAGGGATCATCTTAGAAGAGGAGGCAGAGAGACTGTAAGAGCCAGGGGTGATGGATGACTCCGAGGGAACAGTGAGTTCAAAGGCAGCCTGGAGTGCCCAGCGAGATGCTTTCGAAAATAAAAAGTAACTATGGGGTTGGAGACGTAGCTCAGTGATGAGCATTTGCTCAGCTTAGAGAGGTCCTGGGTTCAATCTCCAACCCTAGGAAGAGAGAGACCGATGGACTTTCTCCCCTTCCACTCCCTAAATATCTCAGAAGCATGTGCAGGATGTATACATTGGAGGTGTGTAGTGAGTCACACTATAATCCCCGTGGGAAGCTGAGGCAGGGGGCTGTCAGTTAGAAGCCAATTTGCGCTACAGAGTGAAGCTCTGTCTAAAAACACAAACAAAAATGCAGTTGAAGGAGGCATAGTAGCTGAGAGGACACCAGGTTCTGGGAGGCGGATGCTTATCACGCAGGGACGGTGTTAATGGATGAATCCTGGGTTGATTTTGCCTGTCCTTTATGATTAGCTTCTAGCACAGGCCGTCAGTCCTTGGTGTTGGTTCAGGTTTAATTTTTTGGCTCAAAAGTGGTTTTCTAGAAAAATCAGGGTGACATTTTATAGACAAATGAAGGTTTTTCACAAGCTGGGCCCTGTATCCCAGCATTGGGGGGGGGGGGTACAGATTAGAAGCTGAAGCCCTAAGAGATGTTACCTTATCCCTGCTGGGACATCCCACCTGCATCTGTGGCCTTCTCTAACGTGCTCTGCAAAGGTGATCATCTCAGTTCCTAAGCTGGTTCTGTGTTTACAGTCGCTAACACCGATGTCCTGTGTTCTCTGTGTGCCCTCTTTACCCTGTGATGTAGCTTTTGGCACGGTGGCGTCTCTGCAGGTGACCTCTGGAGGCTGGAGTCTTAGCTCTAACACCAGCTGGGTCACCCTGCATAAGGCCAACACTTCTCTAAAGTGCCGTCCCCTTAGGCAATGTCATTAGGGCAGTGTTTCCCTCCGTGGGAGTGAGTGTGGCTTTAGACTTTATAAGGCTCTCAGGGAGTAAGCACCCAGGAGTGCTAGGACTTTCCCCATCATAATTAAGAGTTTATTGGTTATATTGAGATTCAGTGCAAAGACACTTCCGTTTGGATACTTAACAGATGTGCTGAAAATCTAAAAGCCCTGAATCGTGATTCTTTTTGTAACAGACACTCTAGTGATGCTCTGTCTTTAAAGTTAGAGGCAAATTTTCCTTACGGGGTTACCAGTGACTAGTGTGTTTCAGATAGCGACAGGCTGAACATGCTGAGCTCCCGACTCTTCCCGTATAAACTATGTCCTCGGATTTTCACCCCTTCATGGCACATCAACAAAAGTACCAGGGAAATTGGACTTTGAGGACCAAAGATGTCACAGAGTGCGCATGCGTATGTGGCCAGGCAGTGGGTGCCCTTGGGAAGCAATTTTCCCATGAGGACCAATGTGGCAAGTGGGCTGGTGATGCTCTCTGTGGGGTCACAGGTCTGCTTCTCTGCCCTTACTGACTGTGACAGCTATTCTTGATTATCAGTTTGGCAACATCTGTACTTAGCTAAAACCACAGCAGCTGGGCACACCTGCAAGGGATTTTTTTTCCCCTTTATTAAATCATTTGAAGTGGGAAGCCCCACTTTTTTTTAATCCAGATCTTCTGAGGTGGGAGGATCCACTTTTAATCTGGGCCACAGCATCTGCTGGCAGCCTCTATAAAGGACTTGGAAGAAGGAAGTTTTCACTCTCTGCTTGCTTGCTCTTGCTGGCAAGTCTGTTCCTTCACTGGCATTGGAGCCTACTTCAGGATTCTGCTGTATGCCGAAGACCAGCAGAGACATCCAGCTTTGTGGACTGAACAACTACTGGATTCTTGGATCTTCTCTTGGTAGACAGTCATTGTGGAACTAGTTGGACCACAGCCTGTAAGCTACTCTAATAAATGACACACACACACACACACACTATAAGTTCTGTTCCTCTCAAGAACCCTGACTAATACAGATTTTGGTACCAGAAGTGGTATCAAAAATATACAAATGAACAACAAATATACAAATGAACAACAAAATTATACAAATGAATTTTTAAATATCCGGAATAACTTTCCAGTATGCCAACACCTACAGCTCCAGAAGCCTCTTCTATTAGCTCAGAGAGTATTGAAAGCCTATGGTAGGAACTATTCTATAAACTTAAGGAGGAAACTATGTTTGATTGTCCTGGTTCACTAATGGTGAGAGGCAATGGATTTGGCGAGTCCATATATAAAACTTTTAACAGTGCGTGGAAAAAATGGTGATGATCATTAATTGATCCCTAGTATTTCTGGATAAATCGGCAAAGGAAAAGGATGAAGTCGGTGAAAAGATTAACCAGCTTCAAGCATCTCAGAAGACAGTGAAGGACGACAGTGAACTCAGTGATACAGATGACCGTCTCCAGATGTGCAGTCTCAGCCTAACGTGTGTTTAGACTGGAGGAGACTCTTCCCTCCGGCAGCCACAGAGCTCAAGCTGCAGAAAATCAAACCGGAGCCCTCATTATAGGGTTGGCTGAATTACAGTGAAAATGCAAATCTCAGGCTTGGAAGGTGTCAGCCGCTGGTCAGGGCAGTAGTTGGTCAAGAACAGGATGCTGTGATGTGGGGGTGGAGATACGTAGGACCCCGCTGAGGCTCAGATTCTAGGGGGTTTATCTCACCTGAGGAAGTAGTCCCTCTACCCTCAGCAGGAGATGTCCCGCACCCCCACCTGAGGAAATATTGCCTTTTCCACTTTTGACTGAGGAAATTATTGTCTGCTAACCCAATAAAATTCAAGGCCCTTCTACCTCAGTGAAATTCTTAGGAGTCCAGTGGTATGGGGCATGCAGAGATATTCCTTCTAAGGTCAAGGATGAGTTATTGCATCTGGCCCCGCCCATGACCAAGAAAGAAGTGCAACATTTAGTGGGCCTGTTTGGGTTGGGAGATAGCACAGTCCCCACTTAGGTGTGTTACTCCTATTATACCTCATATACCCTATGACGCAGCCCATATCCCAAGCGACACAGAAAGCTGCTGGCTTTGTGTGGGGCCTGGAACAGGAGAAGGCTGTTCAGCAGGTGCTGTGCAGGCTGCTCTACCACTTGGACTATATGACCCAACAGACTTGATGGTCAGTGGCAGGTAGGGATGCTGTTGGGGCCTTTGGCAGACCCCTATAGGTGATTCACAGAAGAGACCTTTGGGCTTTTGGAATAAGGCTCTGCCATCATCTGCAGACAACTAGTCTCTATTTAAGAGATAGCCCTTGGCCTGCTATTGGGCTTTAGTTAAAATGTTTGACAATAGGCCACCAAATTAGTGTGCAACCTGACTCACCAAGCCAACAAGTAGAACATGCAACACAATCTGTCATCAAATGGAAGTGGTACATATGTGGTCAGGCCTGAGAGGTCTCAAAGGCATAAGCAAGTTACACAAAAAAGTTGCCTAAATGCCAATGGTTTCTACTCTCAGTATAATGCTGTCTACACTCCCAGAATGCCTCTGTAGCCTCATGGGGTGTGCTCTATGATTGGTTGACCGAGGAAGAGAGGACTGGGGCACGGTCTGCTGACGGTTCTGCGCGGTATGCAGGCACCGTCCAGAAGTGGACAACTGCAGGATTACAATCTCTTTCTGGAAGACACTGCCGAAGAGAAACCTTCACAGTGGTCAGGACTTCGGGCAGTACACATGGTCAGACAGTTTTTTTTTTTTTTTTTTTGGAAGGAAAAATGGCCAGGTGTGTGATTGTTCACTGATTAATGGGTCATAGCCAATGGACTGACTTGGAGAAAAACATAATTGGAAAATTGGCAAGAAAGACATCTGGGGAAGAAGTATGTGGATAGATCTCTCCAAATGGGCAAAAGGTGTGAAGACACTTGTGTCCCATGTAGATGCTCATCAGAAGGTGACTTCAGCAGAGGAGGAGTTCAGTAATCAAGTAGATAAGGTGACCCTTTCTGTGGACAGTCAGTCTCTTTCATTCATTCCTGTCCATTGCCCAATGGGCCCATGAACAAAGTAGCCATGGTGGCAGAGATGGGGATTAGGCATGGGTTCAATAAATGGACGTCCACTCACCAAAGCTGACCTGGCCACAGCTGCTGCTGAGTTCCAGATATACCAACAGCAGAGACCAACACAACCCCAGATATGGTCCCATTCCCCAGGGTGGACCAGCCAGTGACCTGGTAGCAGGTTGATTACATTTGGACCACTCCTTGGTGGAAAAAAAACAACACTGTCCTTACTGGAGTAGCTGGATACATATTCTGGTTATGGATTTGCCTTTCCTGCATGTAATGCTTCTGTCAAAACTGCCATCTGTGGACTTATAGAATGCCTTATCCACTGTCATGGTATTCCACACAGTATTGCTTCTGACCAGGGACCTCGCTTCACAGCCAGAGAAGTCTGACAATGGGCCTACAATCATGGAATCCATGTTCCCTACCATCCTGAAGCATCTGGCCTGATAGAAAGATTGAATGGCCTTTTGAAGACACAGTTACTAATGGGATGGCCATAGCCTGGAGGGCTGGGGCAGTGTCCTCCAGAAGGTGGTATATGCTTTGGATCAGTGTCTAATATATGGTATGGTTTCTTCCATAGCCAGGGTCCATGGTTCCAGGAATCTAGGAGTGGAAAAGGGAATAGTTCCACTCACTATCACCCCAGAGACCCACTAGGAAAGTGTTTTTTCTTCCTGTTCGCACAACCTTAAGTTTTGCTACCCTTCCACCAGTAGACAAAGCAATCGTTCCATTGAACTTGAAGCTCAGACTCCCCCTGGCCACTTTGGGTTTCTGATGCCCTTAAACCAACAGGCTAAGAAAGAAATAACAGTGTTAAAAGGGGTGATTAATCTAGATTACCAAGGGCAAATCAGTTTGCTTCTCTACAATAGAGATAAGAAAGATTATGTCTGGAGTGCAGGAGATCCTTCAGGGATCCAGATAGAATGACGAAGGGCATGGACCCTTCAGGAATGAAGGTGGGTCACTCTCTCAGGAAAAGAACCAAGATTTGTTGAGGTACTTACTGATGGTGGAGGAAATACAGAATGGATAATAGAGGAAAGTAGTTATAAATACCAGCTGAGGCCACGTGACCAGTTGCAGAATTAATGATTATGGTTGCCATGAATGTTTCTGTCATATTTTGCTAGGAATGTGTTTATACAGATATTTGTGTTCTTCCCTCAATCTCTTTATCATGCAATGTAACGGCAGTTAAGAAAATATCAGTGGTTATCATATTTAAGTTTTGAGGTGCCAAAAGAATGACCCTCAAGGGACATTGCCACCTATTCTAAAGTTTATTATGTGTTTGTGGTTTATAAGGAACAGTTACATCATATTAGGTGTAATTACGACCTGATGAAATATATAATGCATTTGCGATTGTACATGGCATAGTTATATCATGATAGGTGTAATTATGACCTGGTTATTGTTTTCATTTGGAAATTATGCAGGGCATAAGGAGATAAGGTTGTATGTCAAGTTCACAGGGGGTGGACTTGTGACGGCTATTTTTGGTTGTCAACTTGACTGCATCTGGAATTAACAAAAAAAACCCAAGAGGCTTGGTACAACTGTGAAGGATTTTTTTCTTATTAGATCTTTTTAAGTGGGAAGACCCACTTTTAATCCAGATCTTTTGAGATGGGTGCACCCACCTTTAATCTGGGCCACACCTTCTGCTGGTGGCCTCCGTAAGGGCACGGAGAAAGGAGAAAGGAAGCTTTTGCTCTTTGCTTGCTTGCTGTCACTTGCACTGGCAAGTTTGTCCTTTCGTTGGCATCAGAGCCTTCTTCAGGATTCTCACGACTACTGAAGACCAGCCGCGACATCAGCCTCGTGTATCATCGAACAACTAGTCTTGAATACACAACGGCAGCCTGGGTTTTATGCAGCATGACAGTCATATTATGTGATTGCCATAGCTTAGGTTGCTCTTGAACCTGTGGAAGTAATCATCTGAGTGCCAAAGAGCCTTTTATTTCGTTCATCCCGGAGACGAGCCAACAAACAGTGCAGTGCACCTGACGCTTGAGGCCTTTAGGTGTTTGGTTTCCTTTGCAGGACTAGGGATTGAACAGGGCATCCTGACGCTGCCTCTGAGCCGCAGTCCAGGCTCTGGCTGGTAACCCCTTAGTACCACTTCAGTTCTCTTTGAACAGATAGATAACAGGCCTTCTGGTGACAGAAAATGTTCAGCCAGTCAGCGTTTTAAGGCTTAGGAAACCTCTCACACAGCGGCCTTTATCTTCTGAAGCTGCACCGTGGATAGGGGTGCGCTTATTTTCTGCCTTGGTAAGTGAACAAGTGTCTGAGTGGCCCACTGGCTTCAGCTTCTGAGCAGTCACATGGCTGGCTTAATTAGGGGAGAAGAAAGTGCCATGATTCTGCCCTAATGCCCCAGTGGGAATCCAGGAGACCTTTTCTTATGCACATGTTCACCGCCTCTGGCATAAAGTGGATGGCTAAGGACACTCTGGCAGGCCACAAGAGAGATTATCAGCCAGGGAAGATACATTTGAACTTGCTGAAAGGGCCGCCTTTGTGCTAGGGAAGGCGGGCAACGGTGGGTCTTCTCTATCCCAGCAGCCTTTTCTTTTTCAAGCCTGCAAAGTATGAATAGCTGTCTTTTACTCACTAATCCCTGCAGGAATGTGGCTTCGGCTACGGAGAAGACGCACAGTGTGTGCCCTGCAGGCCGCACAGGTTCAAGGAGGACTGGGGCTTCCAGAAGTGCAAGCCATGTGTGGACTGTGCGCTAGTGAATCGCTTTCAGAGGGCCAACTGCACACACACCAGCGACGCTGTCTGCGGGGACTGCTTGCCCGGGTGAGTTGGGCCATTTCTTTGTTATTTAATGAGATGTTTCCCAAGGTATTTCTCTGTTCCCTCCAAACTTGAAAACACAGGGATAAGAACATGAAGATGTTCGGGCAACATTTGGAACTTCTGTTCCATTCCATCTGCGGCCTCTGAGCTTACTCCGTTCCCGGCACTTGTGACAAAGCAGAAGAGCAGTCACACTTTAAAAGGGGTGTGCCCTGAAAACCTAGAGTTTCTGCACACCAGTGAACAGGGGCACTTAGACAAATGGACGAAGGGATTGCCAGGCAGCTCACAGAAGAGGAGCCCGGTGAGCTGCAGCTATGGGCACCCGGAGTGCCAGTCTGAACAAAGCTGTCTCCGAGGCATCCTGCATCCACCGTCCATCCTGTGTGTGGCAGAGTTGAGCCTTGGCTGGACGGTGGCTCAGAGGTCTCAAGCCAGGACGCTGTAAAACCAGAGCCTACTGCGCCATAGCTCTGCTTGGTGGCAGAGCTCTCGCTGGTGGGAATGTGCCGGTCTACCACAGGGTTTCTTAGGACGGCGTTTTCAAACGTGTCCGCCAGGCTAGCCAGTCTAGCTTGGATTGAGTTCAGTTAGAACTGTCTCCTCACAATGCTGTCAGTGAGTTTCACATCCGTAAGATGTGTTCATCCCACAGCGAGTAAGCAAAGGTCAGTATGGGTTTCTTTTGCCTTTTTATATCGTCTGTCTGAAAGCCAGGAACAGATTTACCATGGAGCTTCCGAAGCCAGTTTAGCCAAACCTTTTATATAATGAATGTCTGTGTTCCCTTTTATTTGTTTCATTTGAAAAATGTATTTCCTACTTCACTTGGACAGGAAATACAGTTTCAAATGTTTTTATGTCCCAAACTGTGGTACAAACTAAGAGAGGGCAAGGTGGCTCAGCAATGAAACATGTACCTAATTAGCAAGGGGCGAAGGCCACGCAGACCCCTAGACCAGAGTTCCATCTATATACCCACAGTCAAAAAGCCAACCCTAGTGTGTGTGTGTGTGTGTGTGTGTGTGTGTGTGTGTGTGTGTGTGTAACCCTAGCTCGATAAAACCTGTGTGATAAGTTCCAGGTTAGTGAGAGAAACTGTCTCAAAAAACCCAGAGTGGAAGGACCAAGGCTGGAGGTTGACCTTTGACCTCAACAGGACCATGGATGACACAGTAGGAAACCACGCCACTTGTAATGCGAACAAATCTAAAAGTGGACGAGCTGGATCAGATCCCGGCTGCATTCAGTGATTGGTCAGACTTCTACTCTGATCTGACTATGAAAATATGTTCAAATAATAGCTGATGTAGCGCTTTCCTACCAGATTTTCATGAAGTTACTCATTCATGGGCATATAAAATTTACAAAGAGGAGATTGGAGAACTCATACTCCCTCTTTTTGAAGCACACCACAAAGCTACAATAGCCAAAAGTATGTATTGGCACAAAGAGCGATAAACAGGTCAAAGGAACCCAAGGGGAGCCTAGAAGTCAGCCCTTGCTTGGCCTTGTGAAAGACTTAAGTCTCATCGCATGCTCCAGTATGGATGGCATGCTACAGAATAGGCCAATCGCAAGTTGGCGATGCTGTAGTTGCCATTTAGATGAGGTGTGTGGAGCTGTCACCTTTACAGAAACAGAAGGGAGAGCAGTCAGGGAGCTACTGAGCCTAAAGTAGGGGCCGACAGGACCAGAGCCTTAGCCGGGTCAGCTGAGGAAGCCTGGCACTCGGCTCCACAAGTGCCTGCAGGCAGCACTGTTCAAGCCCACACCCAAAGCTGCTTATGGCGGGAAACTTGCTGGTGTGTGGTTTTTGCTACAGCAGAAAGATGCATATAAAGATTTTGAAATGAAGGCAATAGATGCCAAATGTGATGGCACACATCTTTTCAGCACTCAGGGGGCAGAGCCAAGAGGATCTTGAGTTGGAGGCCAGTCTGGTCTACCTAGTGGAACCCTGTCTCAGAACAAAACCACCAAGGGTGAAGGGAGATTTCTTATTTAAGCGTGCCTTGTTAGAGACTGTAATGTATATCCGGGGTGGTGGCACATGTCTTTAATCACACCACTTGGGAAGTCGAGGCAGGTGGATCTCTGAGTTCCAGGACAGCCTGGGCTACACAGAGGAACCCTGCCTCAAAAACCAAAAATAAATAAATAAATAAATAAATAAACAAACAAATAAATAAATAAATATTGTGGGTTTTTTTTATACATCCGTCGGGAAATTACCAAATATAATTTCATTTAATATTGGCAAAATCTACAATAGTTTTTAGTACAGAAAAAAACTGTGTAAAAAAAATGAAAAAGTAATACCCAACACTCACAACAGTGGACTCTAAAGGCACAAAAATACATTGTCTAAAGCCACTTAAAAATAGAGATAGATCAACTATTGGAATTGAATGTAGACATTATTTAACATTTAAAAAATAAGAAATTCCCCTTGCCGTAAGACTGTTTTGATATCTGTGTTTTCCCTAATAAGCAAATAAATAGATAAATAAAAAATAGTTACCAAAATAATTTATTCAAATAAATCATGTATTTGAAAACCGGCATGCTTGTGAGGCTGGAGGTGTAGAAGTCCGGCCGTGTTTGAATGACCTGTAAGTACTGAGCAGATGACGTGAAACTCGGCTCCAGCAGCATGCTTAGATGACACACCAGTAACCAGGACTCTCTCCTTCCTCTTCTAGATTTTACCGGAAGACCAAACTTGTTGGGTTTCAAGACATGGAGTGTGTGCCCTGCGGAGACCCGCCTCCTCCCTACGAACCGCACTGTGAGTGATATGCCAAGTGGCAGCAGGCCTTTGAGAAACCCGTCTCTACCACGGGGCTCCTAATGTGTGCTCTTATCCAGACCATAGCAGAATAGAGAGCCTCAGCCAACAGTGACTTCTGCTTTCCATCCCCCCAGGAAACAGGCACTTTGCGTTGCCACGCCCTGTTCCTTCGCATCCTTCCTCTCAGATGCTCAGTGCAGGAGACCTGGCTTCACTGGGCTGTCCAGGTGCTTGCTAATCCCCAGCTATGCTACTCTAACCCCGATAGGATCACACAGGGCTGTCTGCCTTTCACGAGTTCCTTCTAGGATACACTTGCCCTCCATAACATATTCCCCGCACTTCCTGCTCATTCATGCTTTTGTTTCTCTCACCTATCAAGTCAGTGAGGAGAGAGGACTCATTGTATTTGTCCCCGGTCAGGGCACCAATACAGGAGACACTTAGGTCTTTGTGTTAACATTAGTCCCTTTGACCATTAGCTTTGTGTGCTTCTCCCCTTGGAAACAAGAGCGTTTATTGTGTTCCCAGCCTGCCTGGTGGCTGCTCACTGTCTTAATGCTAAGCAAATTGGATTAACAAACACCACAGGCATGGGATGGGGTCAGCCTGTCAGGGGTGAGGTATGGTCTGCTATCCCAGCAGGCCTTGCAGCTGGGCTTCACTGCACAGGAAAAGCAATGGGCCAGGTAGGGGGTGGAGGTGCATGTCCCCCCTGGCATCTATTGGCACAGCCTTGCTGGAATCCTTGTTAAAGTTTCCAATCCATGGTATCTGCCCACTTGCTTCTTTCTGTAGCTAAACTTCCTTCCAAACAAATTGCGAGAGTCTGCATCCTTTGATAAGATCCCGCTGGGAGGACGCTGGAAACTTTTGTACTTCACCTTCTTGTTTCTTTTGCGAAAATACAATTACTTTGTATTCTTCATTTGAAGGGACAGAAATGCAAAGCAAACGAACAACAGCAAAACTGACCGTAGACTCTACAACTCAGCCGTACAGGAGCTACCAGTGGCCCCTCCTTAGGCATCTGCACGTGACACGTGCTGTTGCCAATTAAAACCCAAGGACCTGGTCCTGCTCAACCCTTTGTTTTAGCAGGCAAGCTCATCTGCCACAACAGTTATTAAACAAATGGCATCAGCACAGCCCAGGTTAGAGCTGGAAAGTGCTACGGTCCTTCCCTCCCCCACATACTTAATGTGGAGGGTTTGATGTAATGTAATCCCCCAGGCTTTGGGATGTTTTGCCTTTAGGGTTCTAGCTAAACTTAGGTGGCATGAAAGGGCCTTTGAACGCAGAACTCACGTGCAAGCCTCATGTCTCATGAAGCCTTTGGTCATACAACTTGGAAAAGACGATTAATTAGTTTAACATATAAGAGATACATATTTCTTCGTGTGTCAAACTTTCTAGAAAGTAAAGACAAATATTTGTGAAGTTGGAAGCGCAGCAGGCCCGGTTGAGGACTTTCACATCTCGGATGGAGAGAGCCTGGGTCTTGGTGAGCTTCATCTCTGTCAGAGAAGTTTGCTGTCTTTGGCACCTTCCTTGGGAACCCGTCCAGAGTTGAACTAATCTCCTCAAAGGAGATCTAGAAGTCTTTGGGGGAAATTATGCATGGCGCCTTGTGTTTTTACTTCTCCTCCGGGCTTTTCAATTTATCCACAAAGAGCTTCTTCTTCAGTCCCCCTGAGGGGTTCCTGTGCCCTTGAGCATCCTGGTTGTGGGAAGTAGGCGTCCTTCAGGCTGCCTCAAGCAGTGGGTTTGTTTTAACATTGCAGTGTGTGTGGAAACAGGCTCAGCTGGGGCTTCCAGGCTCAGATAGAGTTGTAGTCCCAAGGACCCCGGGTGCTAGATTGGAGGAGGGTCTCAAGACCTTCCTTTCTCTTTTTCAAAACAAAACAAAATCGGCCTCACACTGCTATTGGTTTCCAAAGACTGTCAGTTCATTTTGTTTTAAACTTGGTTTTGTTTCCTTTAAAAAAAAAAAAATGTTTCCCGGGCACTTGACTCTCGGATCACTGAGCACTGCATGTAGAGGGATGAAAGTCTTAGTATCAACTCAGGCACGGTGACTCGCCTGTAGCCTCGGCACTCGGGAGACAGAGGCAGGAGGATGGCCTTGAGTTTGAGGCAAGCCTAGAGTAATACCTTGTCTAAATGAACCAACAAAAAGCAAAAACAAAGCAAGTCCTAGTATCTTTGGACACACGGGCACTCAGAAGGGGCTGGGTGTGTCAGTCTCTCCATAACGGCAAGCCTCCGGCTCACCTGTGCAAGGTAACAGCAACATGGCTAGCAGAGACAGATGTGGCCCAAGTATTTCTGTGACACGCTGCTCCGCAAGGCTAATGAATAATATGTCGGAAAAGCCATACCTGAAGTGGGGAAGGGTACATGCAGTGTGCATAGTGCAATTACTTACCCTATGAGGAACCAGAACCTAAGGCTTCATACGTATACCCGCTCTCCCACCAGGCTCTCTCTCCAGCCCCTACCTCTATCTTTTGGAAACCTATACAGGTAGGAAACAGACTGGAAAGAACTTCAAAATACTGCGTTTGGCTTGCTGAATTTCAGAAAGCTCTGAGGCTAGAAATGTGTTGTTCGGTGGACAATTAATGTTTCCCTATATTTCCTTCCCCTTAAGCAAACAAAAATGTTCAAGAAGTTCAATTTTCTTTTTGAAGTTAATTTTTGAAATGCCTTTGGTTTGTTATATAAGAAGGCCTTTTAAGTTCCCATTGGAAAACCATCACTGTATGCGGCTTATTATGCATCAATACCAGGAGCCGGGCCCGAGGAGCCGGAACCTTTCCTGAGTGCTTAGCCTCACACAGCCACCAAGCCTGCAGGTCACTGCGGCTCCTGCTCTGCTTTCTCCCACACGCAGGGATTTATCTGATGGCTGTGACTTTAGATTCACGTGGCTCGTTACACAAAGCGCTCGAGAACAAAGCAAACACCAAGTGTAAACACACTTTAAACACAGTTGTGCTCTGGTGAAAGCCACTTTGAATCATTTCTAAACCACTTACTTCAGCCCCAGCAGCGTTCCCAATCGAATAAACATTACTAAAAAAAAAAAAAAAGCCACAGATGCTTTACTTCTCATCAGACCCACGGCAGGATTTAGCTCTAAAATGTCTTGGGTGTTTTATTCTCGCACCTTACAGTCCCAAGCGGGTGCACGTTTGAAACAGTCAGGACAAAGCGTGCAGTTGGACATTTTACAGAAAGTGCCTTTGTCAACATCGCCGCTGTCAGCCCCATATGTCAAAGTCACCCAAGCACTACTACCAACTCATGCTGTTAACCACCTGGCCGAGGGGCTGTGGGTGGACGGAAGGAAGCAGCTCTTGCACGGACTACATTGTTATGGGGGTTCCCAGCCTGCATTGGGAATGGGAAAGAAAGAAACCAAGCTGAAGTCAGGGTTCTTCAGCTATCAGCATATCAAGAGTAGACTGCCCCTTTGTGCTGTCCTTTGGTTACCTATGTCAGAAAGAGAGATGTATCTGGACACTGTCCTAGGAGGAGCCAACTCCTTCCCTAAGCACACACTCAGGGCAGGAGGAGCTAAAGGCAGCAGGCAGGTGAAATTATAGCCTGGACAAGGCAGACCGGCGCAAAGATGGAGGTCCTGAGTTATATCCGGGGCTTGTGACACCATACTGGACACGAGTTCACTCAGTTATATCCCAAACCTACTCCCTGGGTGTAATTATTTCTATCGTCCAGGGAGTATAAACATAGAGTCAAAGTGGAGCCCCAGCTAGAGGACCACACTCTGCCCGCCACTCAAAGCTGGGGTCTACTCTGCACTCACCATCACTCCTTCAAAACTTCCCACAGGAAACAATGTCAGGGCGTGATGTCAGCATTAACGTCAACCGCCAGGCTCAGGGATCACCTCGGCCGTAAGCCCGTAAGCACACTTGGGAGGGGTTACTTAGTTAGGTTAGCCTAGCCACGCCTGTGAAGGATTATCTTGATCCGGTTACCTGGGGTGAGGAGACCCAGCTAAATAGCAGCCTTCACCTGCCTACCTGTGAAGTGTGACCAGCTGCCTCTGGCTCCCGCCACAGTGTCTTTCCCGCCATCAAGAACTGTACCCTCAAACTGTGGAGCGACGTAAACCCTTCCTTAAGTTGCTTTTTATCAGGGTGTTTTGTCATAGCCAGAGAAACGTAACTATGGCAGTAGGGGATAGTCTTTAAATCACCTTGGGGTGGGGCACAGGCTTACCCTGTAGAGAAGGAAATGCCTGTGTCTGCAATACCTGTTCAGTAATTGATTTCGCCATGCGGGCACCGAGCCCTGTGATGCTGGGCAGTGCTCTGCCACGCCACTTCTTTTGGCTGCAGTCTCACCGTGTTGCCCAAGTTAGTCTTGAACTCATCTCAAGCAGTTCTCTTGCCTCAACCTGCTGGGTAGCTGGGCAGAAAGGCCTGTGCTACCAAGCCCCATTTTCAACTTTCTTCATTACACAAGTGGGCTGTGGAGAGACCAAAATCTCCTCCATCTCCCATCAGGTCTTTCCTTGTGCCCAAAGCTGTTCACGGGCCCCTCTGGTTTTATCAGTGTTCTTAGACCCACTGCCTGTACTGAACACCACACTCTTTGGATAGTCCCTGTTTGCTCTAGGAGACAGCAGCTCTCGAAGGCACTAGGAGAGAGAGCTAGGGTGGCTCGGTAGGGTAAAGTGCTGGCTGTTGCAGTCATGAGGACCCGCGTTCAGATCCACAGTGCCCACATAAATTCTGGAATTGTAACCGTAGCACCAGAGCCTGTGGGGGGCAGATGCCCCCCGTCTAGCAATCTGTGGACTCCAAATCCAATTTCAGTGAGAAACCTTGTCTCAAAAACAGAAGATGGAGGTGACAGAGGGAGACACTGAAGACCTCTGGCCTTCAACATGCACAGACGCGCAAGTGTGGCCGTGCACACACATCGAGCAGAGAAAAATGGCAGTGTGCAGAACCTCTGGCCTTCAACATGTACAGACGCGCAAGTGTGGCCGAGCACACACATCGAGCACAGAAAAATGGCAGTGTGCAGAACCTCTGGCCTTCAACATGCACAGACGCGCAAGTGTGGCCAAGCACACACATCGAGCAGAGAAAAATGGCAGTGTGCAGATGCAGGAGAGATGCCCATGGTGCAGCATCCTCCACATGTGCAGTTGTGTGCGGATGCAGGAGAGATGCCCATGGTGCAGCATCCTCCACATGTGCAGTTGTGTGCGGATGCAGGAGAGATGCCCATGGTGCAGCATCCTCCACACTGCAGTAGTGTGCGGATGCAGGAGAGATGGCCATTGCACAAGGTCCTCCCTCCACACTTTCTGTGTGTTCATGTCAGGGTTTTATTTCTGCAGTAGTTTTTTGGTGAGTTTGCTAATACTTAGAGGCCAGATTTTTCCAGGCCGCTTACTGGAACTGTGATCCACAAAGCCAGTGTGCACTAATGAAGGGCTCGGCTTACTGGGGGTTTTGAAGTTGTCTCTGGTCCCTAGACCAAGACACGCTGGTGTCCAGCCAGGTCACTACTGGAAAGAAGGCTGTTTGTGGAGCCTCACTGTGGTATTGTGTGGGGGAACAGTTGAGTGTGGCTGCGTGCTTTCAACAAACACTTTCAGCAACCCATAGAGGAAACCGCTCCCAGAGATGTCTGAATTTAACTGACTCTCATCTCCTAAACGGAGCCTGCAAGATAGGGAAGATGAGGATAAGATCAGAACACAGCAGAGGCAGCACAACCTTGGTGTGGGGGAGACAACTTAGAGCATTAGCCTCCTGACCTCATCTGAGCAGAGACTCCCCACTTCCTCCTCTTTGCTGCTCTGTTTAAGGTGCCACTGCCCACACGGTAAAAACAAACCCAGATACATACACAGCCCCTGTCATTACAACCCTCTCTGCAGAGGACACTGTTCGAAGGCCTCCCTTGAAATCTTCTTTTCTTTCCCACACTAAGGATCGAACCCAGAGCCTTGTGCATGGCAGGTGAGTGCCATACCACTGAGCTATGTTCCCAAGTCTTGGTATTTTGAGACACTGTCTTCCAATATAGCCCAAGCTGGCTTTAAACTTGAGATCCTGTCACCTTTGTCTCTAGAACACTAAGACTCCAGCCCGGTGCTATCACACCCGGCTATGTGCTTACCTTTTGCGGTAAGAATCTCCAAACTGTGAGGGAGAAGAAGGCTCAGGAAATAGAGAGCTGGAGAACTGGATGCAGCCAGAAGTCAGGGACAGGCCATCATAAGCCATTGTCAAGCAAGGACTCCTGATCCCAGAGCAGCCCAGGCACCCAGAGCACACTGTCATTTTGTGACATTTGCTGCAAAACAAGCAGACCTAGTCATCCTAATGACTGACCCTTGAGGTTTTCCTCTAATGGCACTGAGCGTGGTAATTAGAGGCCTTGTCAAAGGGCTGGAGAGGCGATCAAATGACATTTGTGGGAGTCTTTTTCTTCTTCTGTTTTATTTATTTACTTATTTATTCATTTTTTTGAGAGTCTCACTCTATAACCTAGACAGTGGTTCTCAACCTTCCTAATGCTGCAACGCTTTAATATAGTTCCTTATTGTTGTGGGGACCCCCAACCATAAAATTATTTCATTGTTACTTCGTAACTGTAATTCTGCTACTGCTATGGATTGTAATGTAAAGATATCTGATATTTGACTGCCAAAGGGTTGCAACCCATAGGTTGAGTACCATAGACCTAGACTATCCTTGAAGTTGTGCTGGTACTTTACCAGCCTCTCCAGTACTGGGTCAGTACTTCACCAGCCTTCCGGTGCTAGGGCCAGAGGTGTGAGCCACTATACTTTCTTCTTTGTTTGCTGATTTTTGGTCTTGGTCATGCTTGGGATTCTGGGTAAGCGTGGATCTAGCAACATCCCGCGCTGTAGCATTTCCAGGGAAACTGGGGACTGTTGCAGTTCCGTCCACATGTCCTGGCCTTTCTAGAGAGCTGCTGCACACTTGCTCCATGTGGTTGTGCAGCTGTCTCAGACTCGTGCCCCTCAGTGGCTCCCTGACCGTGTGTTTCCTCAGCTGTTCATATGAGAAAGTCTTCTGAAAGTGTTCTAAACTCACACATTCTGCCACCATTCTTTCCTCCCAGTAGAAAGTTGTAAATACGAGCTGTCAGTTTTGCCTGTTATCAGTGGAAGAAAGTTAGACGTTCTGACTAAATCACACCATCCCCTGAACCTGGAGCTGCTTTTGTGGGTTCCTGTCTGCCTGACTCTGGAGAAGGGGAGTATCTTTCTGAGAAATGGGCAATCAGTTCTTACCCAGCCCCCAGCACATCTACTGTCTCAGCTTTTACCCTCATTCTCTGCTGGACATTTAAAGCCCATGGGCTGGCTTAAATATTTGCTCATGGAAAAATAAGCTGCATCTGGTCAAAGGGCACTGCTAAACGGAACGAGTTTTAGATGAAATGCAGCGTATTTTAAAAACAATAAATGAAATCTGGATGGCCCATTTCACTAAGCTGTGGAGTGTTTTACGAATGAGTCTGTGATCCTCGAATGCCCAGGAAACACTGGAACGAAATGTGTGGGAAGGAGTGGAGAAGCGAAGCCATCAGCTGGAGTGCTGAGTGCAGCCGCAGATTCAGGGCCCATACCAGTGGGTCTCAGAGGGCAACCTTTCATCCTGAGCGTTTGTTCTCAGGAGGTTGTTGGTATATGCTGGGGACCGCTTTCATTCTAGTGAGGACCAGGTTAGATGGCCTTTAAACTCGGTGTCCTGCTACTTCCAGGCCCCCTGAGGAGGGTGCTTAACCCAAGAAGTTTTATTTTGAGGAGAAAATGAAGAAGGGACCAGCAGAGTACAGCAGAGCAAATCCCTCTTTATTTCAAGAAGGCGCCAGAATCCTTACTGGCATTTCTCAGTCTGCTCCCTGTGTTCCTCATCACGTGGAAGAAGAAAAGGGATTCAGCTGGGGTCTGCCTGATGACGCACAAGTGCCCAGCTCAAAACTGCTTCTTAAGTGAGCTCCCAGATGCCAGGATTAAATCATTATAAATCACAGTGTGGAGCGTGGCTTAGTGGTACAGTGCCTGCCTAGCATGCGTGGGGCCCAGGTTCTATTCCAGAACTGTAAAAATAAACACAGGCACGCCTTGGTGTCCCCAAGGGATTGCAATGTTCTAGGGTGAGACTCCCAGCCCTAGACGCCAGTGACCTTGGATGCTCGAGCCTCTTGCACCAACGGTTCGGTTTTCCTTTAAGACCCAGGCACATCTTCCGTCATTTACATCACCTCTAGGTCTGAGTCAGCCTGCATGGCTCTACTGAACTATTTTGGGATTAATGACAAGGAGAAGAAGCCCGCACATGTTCAGCAGCGTTTCAGATTCTGTAATTAACACAGCGAGAGACCAGTCAGCCGTGGAATGGAGTCCCTGCTGAAAAATGCTAGGCTGAAATACCTAGCACAGGCTGAAAAGGACATTAGACCGCCAGAGCTGGCCCAGGCCTGGCAGCCTGTGCCTGTGATTGCCGCACTCGGGAGACCCTGAACACAGGCCCATCCCCTCCTCTTTAAAAGAGAAGCTTGAAGTTGGATGTCAAGCAGGAATTAATTCAGTTGGAAAGTATCTCCCTCTGAGTCTTTAAAACATTGTCCTAACTCTGTTTATTTTAAGCATGCCAGAGAAAGTATTTTAAGAACTCACAAGAGGGGTTTTATCTATACCGTGATTCGCTGCAGGCATCTTCCAAACACACCTACATACACACACACACAGAGAGAGAGAGAGAGAGAGAGAGAGAGAGAGAGAGAGAGAGAGAGAGAGAGAGAGAGAGAGAGAGAGAGAGAGAGAGAAAATGAATAGCTCCTAGACACCTTGCCGGTGCTGGTGGGTCTGGTGCTTTTCTTTAAGGTCAGCTGCTTTTTAAAACTCGTAGGGGTTGCTGCGTCACCCAGGGTGCATGCTAAGGGATGGCCTTCCGAATACCAGGATGCCAAGAAGTCTATAAAGTGTGGAGGAAAGCCCAAATATGGAGACCTGAGGACAGAGTCCCACCTGCGAAAGGCAGAACCCACTCTGCAGAGGCTGGATCCCAGTGTGAGTGACAGATGGAGTGGTGTGTAGGTTAGAAGGTTGGTCAGGATGGGAAGACTCCTGCGGGCAGGGCAGTGTTAGCCAGAGCCATGGCAGTCTTTGAGAATAGACTTCTGGGGAGCAAGGGAGGAAGCAGGGACTTAGTATCCTAATTAAGCAGACTATGCCCAGCTGGTACAGTAAACACATGTGCTTTGAGGAACAGGCTCTCTGTTCCTTTCTCAAGACCTGATATTTAATTTAATTAATGCAATTTAATTAATTTAGCTTAAATAAATGTCACTCGGCTGACTTAATTACTGGTTTGACTCTAAGAACATAATAATCTCAGTTAATATAGCCAGCCCTCCATATCTATGGATTTCACAGTTGCAGATCTACCCAATTGGGGTGTCAAAAACATCGTAAAGACATGTTTCTACACAGAACACGAACGGGCATCTTTGTTTTGTCATAACACTGTATGCTATCCACCAGCCTTTACACTGCATTGAGCATTCCACGTCCTGTAGAAGATGCGTGTACGGTCCAGGAGGATATGTGTGGATCATGAAATGTTACCTATTTTAAAAGACGATTGAATGTCATGGATTTTTGGAATCCAGAAGACAAAATAAGCCCTGAAGCAGAGCTCCCAGGACACTAAGGGATAACTACCCACCCCATCCCTGACATAGTTGGAAATGACAAAAAACAACATTTGATTAATTTGAATTTTTTGTTTTGTTTTATTTTTTATTTTTATTTATTTATTTTTCTAAATTTGGGGTATTTTGTTTCCTATGTGTGGTTCTTAGATGAGAATTATCCCCCACCGTCTCAGGAATTTCAACACTTGGTTCCAGTTGGTGGTGCTGTTTGGGGAGGTTTTATCAGAAGGAGCATGCCCTGGGGGCTGGCTGGCTTTGAGAGTGACAACCTTCACTACTTTCAGTCCTCTCTGCCTCAGGCTTTTGTCGGCTCACAATTCTAGAGTTCAGTCCCTGGTTCTGGGGAAGCCACAGGGACAGCTAATGTGTTACATCCACAGTCAAGAGCAGAGAACGCGGGTGAATTCCTGCTTATGTTCGGCTCACCGTCTCCTTTTAATTCCACACAGTCCTGCCCCTGAGACAGAGCTGGTCACATTCAGACTGAGTTCTCCCACCTCTCTATTAACCTAATTAAGAAAAGCCCTACAAACCTGCCCGGGCCGGCCCGATCTAGACAGTTTGCACTGAGACTCCCTTCCCAGGTTGATTCTAGACTGTGTCAAGGTGACAGTGAAAACTGATGTCCTCAAGAAAAACCGCACATCCGGGAAGAGGGTGAGGGGAGTTCCCATCATGCGGTGTTCAGCAGCAGCAGCAGCAACAATGTTTTCTGTGGTTTAGGCTCCAGGGATACAGGTAGACACCTGAAAACACACCCGGGGGAAGACCTTGGTCAGCTCTAATACCAGTAGAGTATTAGAGAACAGCGCCTATTCGATGCCTGCCTCCGATGGCTGCATTCCATACTCGTTAGAGTCTTGGTCGAGTCTCAAGCCTAACGCCCGACAGACAATTCCATTTTTGTGCCCCTGTTTTTATTGTACCAGGTGGAGGCCTAATAACTACAAGTGATAGCAAAACATGGGTTGAATTTTCAGATTCATCCCATGTCCTAAGACTCAAAAGAAGTGCTTTGTTCAACTTACTGCAAACCTCTTCACTCTTCCACCTAAGTCCTGTTGGTTTTAAAATATAGATGAGTTAAGCTCAGGAGCAGTTCTGCTGGGATGGAAGGCGGCGGGAAACCTTCTCTAAGTCTAGATCTTTCTTTTCCCCTAGACTCAGTCAGAAGTTTTAAATTATGCACAACACTTATTTGGGAGGGAGGTGCTATAAATAATTTAAGTACCATCAAATGAAGATAATCCCACAATTTACTTCATTTTAATTACTACCCACCTCACTAATTCGTGATCCCAAGAAGATTGCTGGGGCTTTAATGTGTCTGCCTCAATATGACACCCCACCCCCGAGCAAGGCCCTGCTTTCCAAGGGCTGTGGTGGCACGTGGCACTCCAGGGGTTAAGGAGAGTGCACACTTAATGCTGGGAGGGCAGGGCCCGGGTTTCCCTTGTTTCAGTTCCCAGATGGCCGTCCTGCCTCTGTCCCTTTGAGGTCCTATTTGAGCTTCCTGTTCCTCACCACAGATGGTCAGAGCCGTCGTGATGGATTTCTCTTTTATGGTGTCTTTTCTGTTTCTTGGTGCAGAGTTTCAAAGCTTCATTGTTTCTCCGGGCAAATAAACACCAAGAGGCTTCTAGGTGGGTGGGTCATAAAAAGAACAAAACATCCTTCAGAGCAGGAAAAAATTCTTTTAACTTTATTGCGTTTGCAAAGAAATGCTGCAGTTGATCAGCTGCTGTTCGACGGCTTACGATTTTTCCAGCGTTAATTATAGGGTTTATGCTAATTAAAGTACCCAGTGGAATCCAGCAAGTGCTAAGGAGGAATGTAGAAGCGTGAGCTGTGCTTCGGGACAGACTTCCTATGAAGGCACAGGACAGGCTCCTCACTCGGCCTCAGTTGATGTAGTCATAGCCTCCCTGCCCTTCCAGCCACTCTCCTGCAGTGTGGTCAACTCTTCCTGAGTCCCTTTGGTCCTTCTGTTTCTCCTCAGAGACCAGTACGGTGATATTTGATTTGTCTAATCCTGACAGGAAATAGATTAACCTTTAGCCAATTGATCTATAAGCCAGTAGAACTGTGGAAACTAAGTCTGTAAATTCCCAAGCTTCAGTCTTCAGGTAGCGCCATCCCGGCCTCTGGGCTCTCCTGTGGTTATGTGTCCACATCTCGCTTACACTTCAGGGTCTTATCTCTTTCTCCCAGTACCCGCCACGCTTTCCTAGATGCTGCTAGCCAAATACCTTTTACATCACCCCAGCCGCTGTCAATGACCCCGACCTCTTGCCATCATGCCTGCCCTGCCCGGCCCTGCCCTGCCCCTGGCTACTGGTTCCCTCTAGCTTTATCTCATTAGCATCTCTACTAGTGCACTGTGTGAAAGTAGAGAGCTTGGGTTTATCTCTTGTCCATCTCTGATTTTCTTCTGTCGGCTTGAGAAGAAGCAAGAACAATACAGCTCACTTAGTGTCTGTTTCCTAGGTAGAAGCCATCACATTTGATGCTAATAGATCCAAAGTTTGAAAAGTCTAGAACTCTTAACTAGTAACCACTGACAATAGAGCTAGTGGCGATTTGTAACCAGATAGCCTGGACTGGGTGCAGTGACTAACCGACTGCAGGTCTTGTGGGGAAAGACACTCAAGATACAGTTCTTTCTCCGAAGACCTTCCTGGTCCCCCACTGTGAAGAGCAAACCTCTGAGGATCGTGGTCCTCTGAAGCCATGCTTTCTGTCTAGTTCCCAAGTGGCTTCTGAACCAGTCAAGTTAGGAATGAATTAAACAGGTTCCTGTAGCTGATTTAGCTGAGAAAGCAGTGGTCCTGTGCATGCAGGGTCAGGACGGGCATGAATTTGTGACCATGCGCTTGAGAGAGGAGAGGGTAAGTCAGGGAGCAAGACCCTGGCAGGAGGGAATGAAGGAGACTCCTCAGGCTTAGTAATTTGGTTTAAAGGGTCTGCTAAAAATATTTATTATTTTTAGCAATCGAGATGTAAGCTACTTACTATTTCAGTCATAATAAATTATGAGACTGTCTTAAGTTTTTATTTTCGGCTTAGGAAAAAGAATAAAACTGGACCGGCCAGAGCACAGTGCCTCGTGCTGAGGCTGTTGATCCTATCAGTTGACTTTATCGTGTAGGTGGTGTTTGCACTTGGTGAATCCACTTGGGTACCAGTGAGGAGCAGTCAGGGTGCCGCTGTCTCCAGACAGTGTTTGGCTGCCGGAGACTGCTAAAACCTGCCGTGAGAGACCAGTTACATAGCTAAAGGGGATCTGCATGGAAAATAATGATCTTGGCTGGACAGAGAAATACGCCCGTGTCTACATTCACTAGAGAAACACGCCTGTGTCTACACTCACCAAAGAAATACACCCGTGTCTACATTCACCAAAGAAATACACCCGTGTCTACATTCACCAAAGAAATACACCCGTGTTTACGTTCACCAAAGAAACATATCTGTGTCTACACTCACCAAACAGAGACTTGTATTTGAAAATCAGTTTTAGTGACCCCAAAGATCAATAACAGAAGTCAGAAAGCATGTCTGGCTGTGCTGACGAAACCAGCTAGAAACATCTACGTTTCTACTTGACTGCACACTCCCAGTTTACTGACAAATGTGTTGTTGTAGACAGTTGGCTGTGGGTCTGTTTGCTCTGTTCAAGTGGAAACAGCATCTGAGCCAAGACTAACCCTAACCCTAACATAGTTCCTCAGTGTTGGCTTTCTGGAACACGTCAGTGACAGACACTTAGGGCTGGGCTTTCAGACCCCACGGCCCACAGCACAAGGCCTAAAGTCTGGAGTCTTACAGCTCCCGGCTTTCAAAGCCAAATACTTACGTTCTAGGTGCTCAGGTCAGTGCAAACTCTGGGCTCGCAAAGCCACAGGCTTATGGCTTTCTGCCTCCAGACCACAAGCTTTCTGTTCCAAGCTTTCAAAACCAGAGGTTTAAGCGCTGGTATAGATGCCCAGGTGAGAGACTTATTGTTCTGGGGTTTTAGTGTCAGTAGGAAGCACCCAGTTAATGTTCTAGGCTCCCAAGCTTCAGATGTCAGGACTCCAGAGTTTTTGACTGTGGAGGTCCTCTGAAGCCCTTCCAGTGTTCAAGGCCTGAGGGGTTCACCATCTCGCTCTCAGGCCTGTTGCCTCCCATAGCCTAGGCTCTCCAGTTTTCTGTCTTAGACTTCTCTCTGGAGTGCTTCCATTGCTGAAGAGCACTCGTGACTACTGCCCTCATTGCTGGGATTGAATCCCAGGCTTTTGTCTGCTCTTTATGAAACTAGCTCCTTCACTCTACCAGTGAGAAACAACGCGTAGGCAGACGAAAGACCACACTCTACTTCAAACGGTATTGAGGCCAATGTCACAAGACTGCTGTGATGGTAGATTTGGATGCTTAGTCACTGGGAGTGGAATTGTTTGAAAGGATTAGAAGGATTAAGGGATGTGGTCTTGTTGGAATGGGTATGACCTTATTGCAGGGAGAATGTCACTGGGGGTTGTCTTTGAGGTTTCTGGGGGCGGGGTGCCAGATGCCCCCTCTCTCTCTTTCCCTGCTGCCTGAGGATGTCAAGTTCTCAGCTCCTCTCCAGCACCATGCTGGCCTGCCATCCTCCCTGCCATGATATTAAAGTCTGACACTGTAAGTCAGGCCCCGACTAAATACTTCCTTTTAGGAAAGTTGCCCTGGTTACAGTGTGCCTTCAGAGGATAGTTGTGCACAGAGGAGCAGCTTCCCGACTGAGAATCAATACACAGATAGAAAAGGGCACACGTACTTGTGCACAACTTCCTAATTCCCCCCATTTTGAGCTTCAGACATGCT
The DNA here is from genome assembly GCF_903992535.2 of Arvicola amphibius. Classification (NCBI taxonomy): domain Eukaryota; kingdom Metazoa; phylum Chordata; class Mammalia; order Rodentia; family Cricetidae; genus Arvicola; species Arvicola amphibius. The sequence continues at coordinate 53,182,631 of NC_052059.1, forward strand.
TCAAGACAGCTTTTTTGCTGAGTCATCAGGGAAGTTCTCTGCCCTGCACCCACGATTAGATGAATGGGGTCATCACATGTCATTGAGACTTATCTTGGCTACAGTAAAGTCTCTCTGTAACTGCTACAGGCTGTCTGGAAACAGTCATGAGTGGAGGAAGGCCTCCCGAGAACAGCGCCATTGCTTCGGCTGCAGCCACAGCCGTGATGGTTTCTGCAGCTAGCACAGTTTCCTCAGAACATCCAGGAAGAGTTCAAGCTATTGTCCCATCACCAAGGATCAAAGAAGTGGCTGCTTGATTGACAGCTCCCCAATCAAGGCCACTGGGTACAAGGGAAGGGTCAGCTGTCTGTCAAATGACCGGGTGGGTTGGCCATAAAGGCTTTGGTCATTTGAAAGGAGGTACATCAAAGGAAGCTACCATAAAGGTCATGTGGCGAGGCTCAGCCAAACCTCACAGTGAAGAGGCCCTGGCCAGATGCCCTCAGGGAGACCCCAGCCCCTCTGAGCTCATGCTCACCACTCCCTTGATTACTATAATGCACCCAGCCTTGATTGACAGCTTGATTCTCTCCAGCTGAAATTAAAAGGTAAAGTCGAGGAGAGAAGGAAACCATTGGGTAAAGGACCCTCGCTACTGGATGTCGTTGTCATGTGTTAGCTATCTTCGAAGTTATATGTGCTTCTGTGGGCCAGGGAATTGTCTAGACCTTTTCTCCACATTTTTCCCCTTCCCTCCCAAGTACAGCAGTTTCTCTCTCTGTCATTAACCCAGTGTGTCAGAGATGGGTGGCTAACCACTATCAGTCCCCTCCTGTGACCTAATTATCTTGCTCGCAAAGAGAATTATCAAGCACTTCGTTTTACTGCTTGCTACCTTTGCACACTTGAACGGTGAAGTCGACCTGGACGGATACTCGTTTATGGGATATGGATTTTTCTCTTCCTTCTTTCAGACTCGTGTCCGTCAGTCCTGATCCCTTTCCTTTCCTATCCGTTCTGCATCTGATTTAAATACTGTCATTTTTGCTTAATGTTTACATTTCTAGTTATTTGTGGTTAATCCTTGCAAACCATTAAAAGGCAACCCTCTAACAAATCGAGATAGACGACCTGCCAGATGCTAGCTTGTGTCTGTGTTATTTGAGCCCCATTTGACAGCTTGTCTGCTGTGACTGGCTGAGACTGGGAACTTGATGCAAGAGCAGGTTACAGTTGCTCTACACATCAGGTTAGGTTGCGGTTCACTATTACAGTGACATTAGGCCACACTGTACAAGTCATGGCCTCAGTGAAACCAGGGGAGGAAAATCTCTTCTAGTTTGTTCTATTTATTGAGTACATCTCTACACTTTGGGAAAGGATCAGAAATCTCATGTAGAAACTATATCCACGTGTAACACCGTCATTCACACTGAATCCTCTGTGTTTCAAGTAAAGTAAGAACATCAGTCAGTTTCTTGTCACCGTAGCAAAATACCTGGCAAAAGGAGCTGAAAGGGGGAAAGCCCCTGTCCCTCAGTGTGGGGACGGTAGGGTAGCAGGAAATCCAAGTCCATCCAACTGGAAAAGGCGTGGTGACAGGAAGTCCATGTCCATCAGAGTGGGGAGGACTTGGTGACAGAAAGTCCATGTCCATCAGAGTGGGGAGGACTTGGTGACAGAAAGTCCACGTCCGTCAGAGTGGGGCGAGCGTGGTGACAGGAAGTCCTCGTTCATCAGTGTGGGGAAGGCTTGGTGACAGGTGCATGAGACACTGTTCACATTATGTCTGCCTTCGGGAAACAGACAAATGAATTCTGCTTCTCAACTCTCTGTCCTCTTTTTGTTAAGTCTAAGATCCCAGCCTGTGGGATACAATGGCTACACCCAGGGTGGATTTTTCCACCTCAGTTTAACCTTTCTGGAAACATCGTCATAGATGTACCCAGAGAGCACCTGTCTCAGGTGACTCTCCATCCTGTCAAGCTGACAGGGAAGAGTAGCCTTCCCAGCAAGAGCTGGTAGCTTGCCTCCCTTGAATGAGAAGTTTCACCCTCAGGGTTACCTTAAAGATTTGGCGGGTGGCCCTCACGGAGCTTGTCTGAACTAACTCTGTGAGATAAATTCAAGCGCTCTGTTAGCCTGTCAAATTAGTTGTGGCCTTATCATTTCCATCCAAATAATTCTTAAAGATTGATTAGTTTGCTAAGTGTTATAAAGTATCATTTGATGTCACTGGATAACTTCGGTAAAGTTATTTGTAGTAGTGTCTATATTGTTTACAGAAAAGAAAAGTCAACCTTCAGAGCAAACACTCTGACTTGTTTCTGCCATTAGTTTTGCTTCTTAGTTTCCCAGGGCTTTGGAGGTGTGAGGACCCAAGCACAGACAATCCCTGCAGCCCATCCCGTCAATTCCTGGATGTAGTCGACGGTCTTGTTTCATTTGATCTCACTCTCTGTGTGAGTTGTGTTCCCGATATAGGTAGTTTCATTGAGTTTAAAGGGACCACAGTCATCAAAGAACATAATAATTACAGTGTCCGGTTCCAAATACTGAGGAGAATGCATGGCTGTCTTATGGAGATACTGCCTGTGTTAGGAACCGTGCTGATCCCTCGAGAGCAATGTCCCCCTAGGATCTAGAGTCTAGGTGCTCACAAAAACCCTACTAGCCACTGATACTTCTTGATTTCATTAATAAGGAAACCGAGGCATGAGGCTACCATTTTCTGGTGATAACACAGGTAGAAAATAACAACGTTAAGGTTCAAATACAGAACTTAGTTGCAAAACCCTTAGCCCTTAAAGTGTACAGCACACACCAGGAAAATTTAAAGGCAAAAAAGGTGTCAAGGCTAAAGAAGTAAAGGCCAGCTGATGTCACACGTGGACCAATGGAGGGAGACTTCCAGATAAATCCTTTAGCTTTTGTCCAACTCATAATTATCATTCATGTCTGTAAGGTACCATGAGGTGCTTTGACTTATATCTGTTGGGGCCGTCTAAATCGTACAGAAAATTTCCTCTGTGTTTTCTCGGGAGCAAATGCTCACCTTGATTAACACACAGCACTTCACATTTTCACAAAATCTGCCCCCCAAATCCCCACAGTCATCATATCGGCCTTTGGGGGTACACACATTTGCTAGTTTTCTTCCTTAGTAAAGCCAGGTGCTATGAGCACAGCTTTAAGATGAGTTTGGAGTCTTTGCTCCTCCAAGCTGCTTGTTCTAGATAAACCATGTGCATTTATCTAGGAAGCCATTGAAGGCACTTTCTACATCAATTCTAATGAAAGCGATGGCTCTTTAGAGTTAAAATACCGAAGGTTTCCTTTAACCCTTTGTTTCCCTGCAGTGTCCTAGCTAGTTCAGTACTAGCTACACACCTATTTCTCTCTGCATTTAAGCAAAAATTTGAGTGCAGAGCTAAGGCTCCAGCTGAAACCGGCTAGGGTGAATCTTCAGTCAAAGTAGCTTTTCTTGTAACAGCCTGCTGCCTGCCGTAAGAGAACCAGGGAAACACTCCGATGCGCATGAGTGCGAGGCTTGGACCCTTCCCTTCTAGAATCCGGAAGACAGAAAAGTGATAAGGAACATCATCTTTGAACTTCTGCAGTAAACGATCTCTTAAGATGTCTTTTAGGAGAGAGTAGAGTTTATTACCAATAAATATGTACAACTATTTTTTTTCTCAAGTAAAAATAAAAGAAGGGCCTGCAAGATCAGTAGGTAAAGGTAAAGATGCATGCTACCAAGTCTGACAGCTTGAGTTTGACTCCCAGAACCCCTAGTAGAGAGGAAGCCAGCTCCCACGGGGCTGCTCTCAGACCTGTGTGAGTGCTCAATGGTATTCATGCACCTCCAATAATAATAATAATAATAATAATAATAATAATAATAATAAACAACTTAAAAGCGTAGACACAAACCTCTATCGCAAAACAATGCAGTGGGAGAAGGCCCACTGGTGTCTTTGAAGTATATGGGGCATTCCGTTTGTTCCAGGATCTGCCTGTGACCTTTTACCTACACAGTTTTTGTCTTTCTACGAAATGCAATACAGAAACCCAATTGGGAAATGCAGGTGCAAAGCTGCACTTGGAGGGAGTGGCTCAAAAATAAAATACTGAAGAATCTGTCACTGGCTTGACTATTAAAACAAAGGCAGCTTGGAGTCACCAGGACGCTGCCTCAGGTTCCTGGCATCTAAAGCACAGGTAAAGAGAGCAGTGCCGACCAGAGGAACTGGGATGGACAAGCAGGCTCTGGACTTCCGTGTTTGTCTACACTGCATTCCTTCTCGTGGGAGATGCTCCGGTGTGACTTCTCTGCTTTTGATGTGCACTTGGTTCAGAAGCAAAGCCAGGTGAGAACAGTGCTGGGCGCGGACTGGAAACAGCCCTGAGAGTGTTTGACAACAGCGGTCTGAAAGACAGGGGGAAGTTTGCTTCCGCTTCATGCCCTCAGCTGTCTGTCCTGGATACAGGCTCAGAAGCTTGGCTGGCCAAGTCTCGGCTGCTAGTAAGCAGCGATGTCAGTATTCACACACACACACACACACACACACACACACACGCACGCACGCACGCACACGCACGCACATGCGTGCGCGCACACACAATCACAGACGGACAGACTGACTGATTTCTTAGGGACAACATGCAAATTCTTCTATAACCCTTTGTTGTCATTCACTTGAAAACTGATGCTTTTTTCTGGTTAAACTAGCTTTACCGATACGGATGGAGATAACTATTAAAAATTTCCACATAAGTTTTGTGATATAAGTTTCCAAATCACGTTTTGGTTCCCCGTGTTCAGGTGCACCAAGTCACCCACATGGGTTGCCATTTGGTTGGGACTACAATCAAATCTGGTATCAATGAATTATCTGGTCCTCTGAACAAAGCAAGTCTCCCGATCTCCAAATGTTGGATGTCTTCCTGTGTACTTTGTGCTCTTAAGTGGTTATTTTTCTTTTTAATGGTATTTTATAGTCTTCATTGTACAAACATTGGCGCCATCAGGGCTCTGCTTCAGGTCCCCATGGAAGGAGCAGTGTGGTTCTAAGTGCTTTAGGCTTTTTGATGACTTGCAAACAGAATTGCTCTTTCCTTTTTCTTTCTTTCTTTCTGTTTGGTTTGTTTTTAAACAGGAACACTCTATGCCTAACAGACATCTACATGCCTCCCAAGTGCTGGGATTAAAGGCAAGCACCACCACACTTGGCCTTCATATTTTTTCTGTTCATTGCTAACACTATGTAAGATATAACTGACTTTGCTTATTTATCTGTATTGTGCAAATCTGTTGAACTCTCTTGTTCTTTCCCATCATTTTTAGTAATGCTTGTGGTTTTCTGTATACAGTCATGTCATTTGCAAACAGAGGTGGTTTTCCTTCTTCCTTACAGTTTGGAGGCTAGTTAGTTAGTTAGTTAACTTGCTAGCTAGTTAGTTAATTTTCTTTTTCTTGGTTAATTCTTTTGGTCAGGTATCCAAATACTATGCTGGGTAGAAATGGTAACAGTAGACACTCTTGGCTGCTTAGTTTTTGAAGAACCCTGTTTTCCTCCCCACGTACAATGTTAGCTCTGCGATGCCCTGAGTGGTTTCGAGCATCTTGAGGAGGATTCTTGTTGCTTCTTTGTTTTTATCAGAAAAAGAGGCTGTATTTGGTCAAGTGATTTTTTTTCTTGGCTTTATTGAGATTATCCTGTAGTTCTTTTTTTTTTTGCCTTCATTTTATTCTTATATTGGTTGATTTGTTGAATAGTTGATTAATTAATCAGTTAGCTAGATGACATCTGTGATTAACCCTTGCCTTCATGGAACAAATCCTTCCTCCTTGCCAAGTCTACAGGTCTGTAATTGTTCATAGTGTTCTTGTAAAACATTTTGTTTCACTTCCTGATCTTAAAAGTTTTAGACTGTTGTCCTTTTCCCTAGCCAATTTTTTAAACCACTGTTTTGTTCTATTGATAATGTGTTTTTTCCCTATTCTATTTCTTTGCTCTCAGCTCTAATTCTTACTTTATATCTAAAGTTTTAGAATGAAAGATTACAGTATGAATTGTTGATTTTTTTCTCTTTACATATATATATTATTGATTTTTATTGAGCTCTACATTTTTCTCTGCTCTCCTCCCTGCCTCTCTCCTCCCCTTCAACCGTCTTCCAAAGTGGCCATGACCCAATTTACTCAGGAGATCTTGTCTTTTTCTACTTCCCTTGTAGATTAGATCCATGTATGTCTCCCTTAGGGTCCTCATTGTTGTCTAGGTTCTCTGGGATTATGATTTGTGGGCTGATTTTCTTTGCTTTATGTTTAAAAATCACTTATGAGTGAGAACATACGATAATCTTTCTGGGCCTGGGTTACCTCGCTTAGTATGATGTTTTCTAGCTCCATTCATTTGCCTGAAAAATTCAAGATGTCGTTAGTTTTTTTTCTGCTGTGTAGCACTCCATTGTGTAAATGTACCACATTTTCCTTATCCATTCTTTGGTCAAGGGGCATTTAGGTTGTTTCCAGGTTCTGGCTATGACAAACAAAGCTGCTATGAACATAGTTGAGCACATGCCCTTGTGGCATGGTTGAGCATCCTTTGGATATATACCCAAAAGTGGTATTACTGGGTTTTGAGGAAGGTTATTTTCTAAATTTCTGAGAAATCGTCACACTGATATTCAAAGGGGCTGTACCAGCTTGAACTCCCACCAGCAATGCAGAAGTGTCCCCTTTCCCCACAACCTCTCCAGCACAAGTTGTCATCAGTGTTTTTGATCATGGTCATTATTACAGGTGTAAGATGGAATCTCAGAGTTGTTTTGATTTGCATTTCTCTGATGACTAAGGATGTTGAACATTTCCTTAAGTGTCTTTCAGCCATTTTAGATTCCTCTGTTGAGAATTCTCTGTTTAGGTGTGTACTCCATTATTTTTTTATTGGATTATTTGTTCTTTTGATGACCAATTTCTTTTGAGATCTTTGTATATTTTGGAGATCAGACCTTTGTCTGATCTGGGGTTGGTGAAGATCTTTTCCCATTCTGTAGGCTGTCATTTTGTCTTATTGACCATGTCCTTTGCTTTACAGAAGCTTTTCAGTATCAGGAGATCCCATTTATTGTTTTTCTCAGTGTCTGTGCTACTGGGGTTATATTTAGGAAATGGTCTCCTGTGCCAATGCATTCAAGTGTACTTCCCACTTTGTCTTCTATGAGGTTCAGTGTGGCTGGTTTTATGTTGAGGTCTTTGATTCATCTGGACTTGAGTTTTGTGCATGGTGATAGATATGGGTCTATTTTCATTCTTCTACATGTTGATATCCAGTTATGTCAGCACCACTTGTTAAATATGTTTTCTTTTTTCCATTTGATATTTTTTTGCTTCTTTGTCAGGAATCAGTGTTTGAAAGTGTATAGATTAATATCTGGGTCTTCGATTCAGTTCCATTGTTCCTCCTATCTGTTTTTATGCCAATACCAGGCTGTTTTCAGTATTGTAGCTCTGTAGTAGAGCTTGAAGTCAGGGATTGTGATGCCTCCAGAAGTTCTTTTATTGTACAGGATTGTTTTGGCTATGCTGGGTTTTATTTTTCTGTTTCTAATATGAAATGTCCTTCTTTGTCTGTTTTAATTGATTTTAGTTTGAAGTCTATTTTGTTAGATATTAGGATAGCTGCACCCACTTGTTTCTTAGGTTTATTTTATTGGAAATTTTTTCCCAACCCTTTACTCTGAGGTGATGCCTGTCTTTGAGGTTGAAGTGTGTTTCTTGTATGCAGCAGAAGGATGGATTCTGTTTTCGTTTCTAATATGTTAGCCTGTGTCTTTTTATAGGTGAGTTGAGTCCATTTATATTAAGGGATATTAATGACCAGCGATTACTACCTCCTGTTAATTTATGTGTTTTCCCCTTGTTTGGGATTTGTTGCTGTGAGATTATCAATTGTCTGTGTTTTTGTTGATGTAGTCAACTTCTTTGGGTTGGATTTTCCTTCTAGTACTTTGTGTAGAGCTGGGTTTGTGGCTAGGTATTGGTTACATCTGGTTCTGTCATGGATATTTTGTTTTATCCTTCTAAGGTGATTGAAAGTTTTTCTGGGTATAGTAGTCTGGGCTGGCATCCATGCTCTCTTAATGTCTGCATAACCCTTGACCACAACATTCTCATTGTCTCCAATGAGAAGTCAGGTATAATCCTGACAGGTCTGGCTTTATATGTTACTTGGCCTTTTTTCCTTTGCAGCTTTTAATATTCTTTTTTTTTTTTACTCTGTATGTTTAGTGTTTTGATTATTATGTGGCAAGGGGACTTTTTTTTTTTAAATCCAGTCTATTTGGTGTTCTGTATGCTTTTGTATCTTCATAGGCATCTCTTTCTTTAGGTTGGGAAATTTTTCTTCTATGATTTTGTTAAGTGCATTTTCTGCGCTTTTGAGTTGAACTTTTCTTTTTCTTCTATACCTATTATTCTTAGGTTTGGTCTTTTCATGGTGTCCCATATTTTCTGGATATTTTGTGTTAAGCTTTTGTTAGATTTAATGTTTTCTTTGACTGATGAGTCTATTTCCTCTGTTGTATCTTCAGTGTTTGGGATTCTCTCTTCCATATCTTGTATTCTGCTGTTCATGCTTGCGTTTATGGTTCCTTGTCGTTTTCTCATGATTTCTGTTTTTATAATTCCCTCCGATTGTGTTTTCTCTATTGTCTTTATTTCAGTTTTCAAGTCTTGAATAGTTTCTTTCATATATAGTTGCTTTTTCTTGGTTTTTTTTAAAGGATTTGCTGATGTCTTCCAATTTTTTGTTTGTCTTTTCCTCCATTTCTTTTAGGGAATTTCTCATTTCCTCTTTCAGAGTCTCAAACATTCCCCTGAAGTTTTTTTTAGGTCATTTTCTTCTGCTTCATCTATATTTGGCTGTTCAAGTCTTGCTGTTGTAGGGTCTCTAGAGTTTACTGGTGTCGTGCTGCTCTTTGTGGTGTTGCATGCGTCCTTACCTTGTCTACTCATCTTTTCCTCTAATTGGTGTGGTTGGGGCTGTCTGTGACTCTGGTGATCAGTCTTCTAGGTGCCAGTGGATCCAAGGCTCAGATGGTTGTTCCTCATGGTACAGTCAGTGTCACGGTTTTAGTTACCCCTTTGGTCACTCCATGTTCCTGGAAGTCGCTCAGCGCTCCCGAGATTTGCTCCGCTCAGTGGAGTTTGCTGTCTCAGGCCTGCTCTTGTCTAGGTTGCTGGCTCAGACCTGTTTCTGTAAATGTCCCTGGTCTGGACCTGCCCCTGTGGAAGTCCCTGGCTTGGGATTGGTCCTGCAAAGGTCTCTAGCTTTGATCTTCTCCCTCAGAGGTCCCAGACTAGGGTGCACCTGGACCCGCAGAGGACCTGGTTCAGGCCTACTCCCTCAGATGTCCCAGACTGAATCCCAGATCTGCAGAGGTCCTGGCTCAGGCCTACTTCCTCAGAGGTCCCAGACTCACACCCAGACCTGCAGGGATCCTGGCTCAGTTCTACTCCTTTGAAGGTCCCAGCGGTCTTTGGCTCTGGCCTACTCGCTCAGCAGTTGCTCCCTGTACTTGCTCCTGTGGACTTTGCTGTCTCAGGTCTTCCCCAGCCTAGGTCACTGGCTTAGTCCTGCTTCCGCAAATGACCCTGGTCTGGATCCGCTCCTGCTCCCATGGAGCTCACCATCCCCATTTTTCTCTCTTTTTAAAACTCAGTCATTTACCACTTTAAATAGTATAGTTTTTGCCATATTGTACAATTCTGATTCATCTCAAATTGTTTTCTAATTTCCTTGCCATCTTCTTCTGTCTTGTCTATTTATAAACAAGTTAACATACCAGACATTTGCAGAATTTTCCATTTTCTTTCTTCCGTGATCTCTAATTTTATTTCCCTATGTTTGGAAGATATTTTGCACAGTTTCAGCCCATTTCAGACTTGTCGTCACCCCGTTTGTGGCTGTCTCATACATACTGGAGCCTGTTGATCCCTGTATTGTCAAGCACCTTCCACTCTCTTTATAGTAGAGTCCAGATTCCTCACAGAAGTTAGTAAATTCCCACATGCGCTAGCTCTACCCAGCTGCCTTGGCATATTTCCTTCAACTCCTGGTCTCATTCTTGTTCAGAAAGTATTTTTGACTGATTTATTCAGATAAGCTTAGTTACTATAACTTCAGTAATGGATGTTTTAAGAACATGTGGAACAATCGGAGTGTGCATTTGTGGAAAGTTTTAGAATATATTGAAAAAGCTTGTGTTTAAGTGCTCACGGCAGCATTACCTAAAGTAGTTAGCTACGAGGGTTAACATAAAGATCACCAGACGGATGAACCAACTTATTATGATATATCAGGTCAGTGAAATACTTACTAGTCAGCCATTAAGAAGGAGTGGATTCTGACGCATCTAACCAAGTAGATGAACCTTGGAAATATTGTTAAGTAACAGAAGCCAGACACAGTGGCCACATACCATCGTGTAATTCCATTTAAGCAGAAATACATGGAATAGTTGATTTCATAGCAAAAGAAAGCAGCTTAATGCTTGCCAGAGTCTGGGTGAGGAGGTGCTTCCTTAGGGGATGGGAATTTGGGGGTATGTTGGTGATGAACATGTTCTGGAATTTGCCATGTTTGCCATATAACATGGTGAATATACTCAGTGTCTTTATCGCAGAACCTTGTGCGTCTGTTGTTACAGTGAGAAAGCGAGGGCCAGTGAGCTGGCTCAGTAGAAAAAGGTGCTTGCTGCCAAGCCTGGACCAGAACTCTGAGTTCCCTCCCCAGGATCCGCACGGTAGGCGAGGACTGGCCCCTAAGTTGTCCTCTTGCCTCCAGGTGCATGACATGGCAGTCATGCTCAGACACAGCACACACAGAGGCAATAGGGAAAAGTGAAAAAAATTAAATCAAAGAAAATAAATGTTTGCACAGTTTCAGTCAAAATAGAATTGTATCACTTCCCTCCTTCCCTTTCCTCCCTCCAGAAAAATCAATTTCTAAAATATAAATATGGCTTTAGATAGAAAAACAAACACAAAAATCTTATTCTGAAATAATGTTTCTATCAGTTACTATAAAAATAAGGATCAAAGTCTAGAATGAAGAAAATGTGAATGACTACGGCTTATGCTCATCCATCGTCAGAATGCTCAGTATGAAGTTGATTAAAAAAAAAAAACGGGCAAACCATGGCACATCTGGACTTCATATGCTGAACGTTATCATGAATTTTTCCCCCAGCTTAGATGAAAAGATAAAGCCTTTGCTCTGGGGCTGCTCTTCTCCCACTTAAACAGCAAGGGTCCTTTCTTTGTTCGCAGGTTTTCTTATCACTAAAGAGCATGGCTAGAAATCATCATCACCAGGTTCTAATTGTGCTAAACCTCTGTTCAACTCAGAGTTTGGTTGCTGATGGTGCTGGAAAGTCACAAAAGCAGTGGAATGGACTGTAGCTTATTCGAAGCATATCTAAAAGTAATACGGATAAAATAGTCTTTGAGAAACATTGTAAGACGTCTGAATTGCACTCACATTCCAGAGTTAGGACTAGAATTGCCCGTGCCAATACGTGGTCATCAGCAAGGAAAGGTACCTGATGCCACAGTGTGCAGAGAGATCATCTCACACAGCGCCAGCCAGATCAGTATCTTCATGTCCTAACACTCCTAGAAACATACAAGGCACTGGGAAGATCCTGAAAATAATAGCCCAGACCCAAAGCATCTCTAGTTCATCCATCGCTGTTCTTCCCCACTGTGGTAGCAATACTGATCGGATTATGTAATGTGCACTTGGAAAGTCGCAGTTTAGAAATAATACTAGAAGCCATGAGTTGTTTCTCATTTTAGCAAAATTCAGTAGCCTCTTTATTCTTAGGGATAAAGTGAGCCGGGCGGTGGTGGCGCACACCTTTAATCCCAGCACTCGGGAGGCAGAGGCAGGCGGATCTCTGAGTTCGAGGCCAGCCTGGTCTACAAGAGCTAGTTCCAGGACAGGCCCTAGAAACTATAAGGAAACCCTGTCTCGAAAAACCAAAAAAAAAAAAAAAAAAAGATAAAGTGAGTTGAACTTGAGAAGCCATATTTGTGCTTGATATTAGGTCAAACCACAATGTATATGTTAGCTGCTTAGAATTTATCTGCCTGTACAGAACTTGAGCCAATAATCCCTTAAACTGCAGTTTGCATGTATGTTTTATTCTAAGTGGCTGCGAAGAATTTAATGTAATGTAAAAACACTTGCATAGGCTGGGCATGGAGGGATGGATTGTCATTTAAAATGCTGTCTACAAAAGCAGCAAACTTGAGGCACAGAGTTTAGATCCCCAGAACCATGGAGACACTGGGTGGATGTGGCCGCCCACCTGCAGTCTCATACTGGAAAGGGGGAGACAAGGGATCCCTGGAACAAGCCGGCTAGCTAGACTAGCCATATGAATGAGCTCTGAGAGACCTGGCCTCAGTGAACAAGGTGGACAGCAATCCAGGAAGACTGCTTCAGTGCTCACACATATGCACATGCACGCACATGTGTGTGCACACACAGGTATATGCACATAAAAATGTTCACATACACATGTATGCATGTATACCACGTTCACATGGAAAAGGAAGAAAAGGCTTAAGTTCAATAATCTGGAAAACCTAGGTCTAAATATCTACCCAACTTACTGATTATTTGCATGGAAAAATGTTTGTGAATATATATGGCTTAAGTGTGAAACCCTTACTGTGGAGCATTATGCTAGCACTTGGAGAGAGGCTGGGGGCTGAACAGGTGCTGCTAGCTGGAAGGGTCTTGATGGGAGCTTGGGAAATGTTTTGCAGATGATCCTGGGCTCTCATTAGCAGCTCTCTAGATGATCTCACCATTCCTTCCCTCCCCCTGAGCTGGTGCGATAGGATAGGGTCGGGATAAGGAGATGTTAATTTGCCTCGTTTGAATAAAAACGGTGTGAATGCTTATTGGTTCCCTAAATAATCATCTTGGCACCAGATTTGCTTTAGTTGGATGGAAGACATGACTTCTGGGCATTTCTTGTAGAGCCGCTGTCATTTTCTGTGAGTTAGTAGTTAGGATAGAATTTGGCATCCCCCTCCCCGCGACCTCATGAGTTGTCATTACAAGGGGATATAGAGCTTTTGCTGGGTGTTCATTCTGTGGATAAGGTCATGATCTTCAGGGTTTGCATATTGGTCAAGCCCACAGTCCTTGCTCTGTCTCTCTGCTCATGGTAAGTCTGTCACAGCGGCAACGAAGCTGTTGTTTGTAAATATAACAAGGCTATAACCGAAGCTGCCCTTTGCTGGAGCTCTTTTCCATCAGCACTGCCACTGCACTGGAGGTTCTCAGTAAACAATCTCATCTCGTTGACCTACAAGGCCTCCTAGAGTCAATGCTTTGGAGTACTCAGCAAATACTCATCTGGCGTGTCTTCAGCAAATACTCCTTTGTTCCGCTGTTCATCAAGAAGCAGGGGTGTGCCAGAATCCCTTGGAGGCAATACCAATAAATAGTAAACAAGCTTAACAAGAGCCATTGCCTTGTGTTGTGTAAGGGATGTAACTAGCTGGGGAGGAGGCCAGCCTGCTGTACTGAAAAGACCCAAAACTATGTCTGCCAAAGTAAAACGGAAGTTTTGTGCCAGCCCAGCCATTTGGGCCAGGGAGCATTTCTGTTGGGTGAGGTCAGAGGACAGCTTCCCACCCTGGTGCTGGGCCAGCCTTACTGGTATGCCTCACCCATTGGGTGGCCTGCTTTCCCTACTTCCAGTTCACAGATCACAGTGGAGGGAGATCTGGAGAATGATTTGTCCACGAACTGAGATGATCCACATATCTCAGTTCCCACCCAAGCCCCTCCCCAGTAATTTGACCCTAGACATTGTCATACCTAGCTGCAAAGGAGGCTGGAAGTGTGGCCTCTTTCCAAGCCAGCCTAAAATGCCGTCGGTAGAATAACAATGAGCCGAAGTGAAGTGTATGGATTGTGGGGTGACAGTAGTGTCACAGAGGAAAAGAAAGGGGGGGGTGAAACCCTGGAGATGGCTAGAGCAGCTTTAGTTCAGTGAACAGCATCACCCAGCCAATGACAGCCGGGGGAATGGTCTGCATGGCCGGGTGGGAAGAGCAAACAGAGGCTATGGCAGATAGGGAAGATTTGGGAGACGTAGTAGTCACTTAGCTCATTGCTCTGACCCAGTGCCTCACAAAATGCAACTTAAGGAATTCAGTGTTTATGTGGGTTCATGGCAGGGGGTGCAGTCAATCGTGGTGCAGAAGGCGTGGCAATGGGACCAGCTCCTGACAGTGGTGGCGTGAGGCTGCTTGTTCACATCTCAGTGAACCAGAAGAGAAAGGGATGCTGATGCTCAAGTGGCTTTCTCCTTTACCCTTTTAGACCCCAGCACATGGGATGGTATTGCCCACAATCAGGGTGGGTCTTTCTCAGTCTTCTCACAGGCAAACCCATGGTTGCACCTCACAGATGCCCTAGGTGTTTCTTAATTCAGAAACAAGATGACAGTTCAAATTAGCCATCACATGAGAAATGGATTTTCTTCTAGGAGCCTGTCTGGGCCTGTTGAGTTCTGATGTACTTCATACCATGGAGACAACTAGCAACCATGGCTCATGTGAATTTGGGGTGTGGGCCATCTGAACCTGGGGCTCAGAAAAAGCATCCCAGAAGTCAGAGAGCCATGGGGTTTAATGAACTTCTTCATCTAGGTCTATAGTGTAAAGGCCAAGTTCCTCTCCGTGGGAAACAAACAGGCCATGAGGTGACCACAGTATTCCCTACAGTCCAGATGCCCAGTATCTGATTGGGTCCACATACCTTGGAGGAATGCCAAGCCCCTCAACTTCAGAGGGGTTCAGGGTCTGCAGAATAAGCCCCTCTTTGACCTACCCTGGAGAAAACATACTCAGGAAGGAAAATTGTTAATGCCAGAATGCAAGATGGAGGAATTCTCTGGATTTTTTACCTCAGTTCCCTCCTTTCCAGCCAGCCCTGTCTGAGAAAGGCCCTCTATTTGGAAGATGTTCCTGGTTGAAGGAAGGAACTTTTGTTTTTAAAGATCAAGTATAAGGAAGCAGGAGAGATAGAGGCAGGGTGATGTAGAGAAAGGAGACTCAGGAGGGTAGGAGGCCCAGCTTGGTTCTTCCAGCAGCTGACTCTGCCTGTCTGTGGCCACTCCTCCTGCTCACTGAGCCCTTTCCAGACTCAGCCATCTCTGTCAAACACCTTCTCTCCCTTCCTCAGTAATACCCAAGCATCGTTTGGTGTACCGTGACTGACTGCCACACCCATTCCCCATTCTTAGAGACTGCTTTGCAGATTCCAAGGTCCCATTGTCTCCCCCCCCCCCCACCGCCAACCATGTCACCCCAATGAGGCTGATTGGGCTGAACTACTTTTGTGAAACCAGTTTCTGTGAGGAGTGGGCTGATTTGCCCAAGTCTTGGGATGGCTGTTTCTCTTGAGGAGAGCTGGCCTTTGCACAAATAGAACAAGCTGCATTTCATCTAAGTCTGCCTATTAATTTGTCTAATTTCTCACAGGTATTCAATGTGTTTGGTGTTCTTAGGGTGGGGCATGCTGCATGTCATGGGGACATAGCATGTCTTTGACAGCCACGGATGGTCCCGTCTGGCAGCGGGGCAGTACTTTGGCTGCTTAGATTGGTCATTTGAGTCCTCAGCCACATCTCAGCCACAGCTTAAGAGAGAAATTCTTCCACGTAGCTAATGAAACCTCTTCCACTCCTTTTTTTTTCCTCTTGGACTTTGAAGTTTAAAAAAAAATTGTAAAAAAATGGGCGTTTTAAAGCAGGAATTTGGGAACTGTTGTGAGGACCAGCTGATACTGAGCGTCGGGTTCCATGGCTTCTGTAACCTCTAGACTGTATCAGTACTGCTGTGGAAAATGAGGGAAGCCGACAGCCATAGCGTTCCCGCAGAAGGGGTGGCTTGCTGTGAGCGTCACCTTAGGTAATCCATACAGACCAACATGGAGAGCTTTCTGAACCATACCATGTGTTGAGGGCTGTGTGTCCCCAGTGTTATGGGGGTGGTGGGTGGCATATGGGGCATTTGGGGATACAAGGTGCAGGTGGAACATGAAAGAGGGTGGGGTACTTGAATACCTTCAGACCTCTCAAGTTGGTTTTCTCCACTTTTATTTCTATCGCGTCAAAGCAATTGCTGGGGATACATCCACCCGCTTCAGTGTGTTACGTCCAGCCTGCAACCCACAGGCTGGGCATAGCCAAGAATAACGATGAATGGGATCCAGCAAACAAACAAATAAACAACCCATAAACTTGCTTAGTGACCGGATTACACAGTTCTGGAACGGGACCTTGGTGGGTGACAACGCGGTGTCACGAGATAAGGTTGGACGTGCCTGGAAGCCTTCCGAGTCCGTGCTCACACAGGGTGTGCTGACCTGTCCCCTTCCTGTCACTTTCAGGTACCAGCAAGGTGAACCTTGTGAAGATCTCATCCACAGCCTCCAGCCCTCGGGACACAGCCCTGGCTGCTGTCATCTGCAGCGCTCTGGCCACAGTGCTGCTAGCCCTGCTCATCCTGTGTGTCATCTACTGCAAGAGACAGTTCATGGAGAAGAAACCCAGCTGTAAGTCCGCCCCATCTCCCCCATCTTACTGCGAACTGGGTTTGTGAGCATTGTCACACAAGAGTCCCCAAGAGGCCTGGGTAAGACAAGTGTCACCCGCTATTTAGGATCCAAAGCACAGGAAAACAGGCCTCTGCAGGATTTGGAGGCCTCATACGGATTCTGACAAGGCTGTGATGTACCCAGGCTACAAAGCAAAAATAAAAATTATCTATACCCCCCACTCTTAACAAGTTATTTTAAACTGTGTGTGCCTCTGTATAAGAAGAAATAGGAAGCCCTCAACTTACCATCGTTCAGCTTAACAAGTTTTTTATGTTACGGAGGTCTGATAGTGTATCTGTTAAGCCATCTGTTTCCCACGTTCAGCCCATATGCAGTAAATTACTTGGGCACTATTATGAAACAGGCTGGGCTGTAGCTTGGCAATAGAGCACTTGCCTAACATGTGCAAGGCCCCAGGGTTTAATCCCCAGCACACACAGAAATGTGGAGACCAGAGGCTGGAGAGATGGCTCCGTGGGTAAGAGCACTGGCTGCTCTTGTTGAAGAAGGTTCCATTCCCAGCATCCACAAGGCAGCTTGCAGGAATCTGGAAGTCCAGTTCCAGAGCAGCTGGTGTCCTTTCCTCACCCCCATGGGCACCAGGCATGCATGTGGTGCACAGACAGACATGCAAGCAAAGCACCCTTAAACACAATAAAATAAAAATAGTTTCAAGTGTGTATGTGCATGTTTGTGTGGATGAATAACAGCATAGGCTTTGCGTTGATTGATTTTGCCCACTGTAGGCTAGCAGAAGTTTATGATTAAGTTATTCTAGAGCAAGCACTAATGTTTGGAAGAATGGCACACAGAATGTCTTTACAGTGAGTGTCTTGGGGTAAGCAGAAGTATATAGAATGGTGTTGACTCCCAAAAAATACGAAATGCCAGGCTTCTTATGGAGAAGTGTTAACTATGGGTGTCTACTTTCCCCTAGGGTCTCTGCGGTCACAGGACATTCAGTACAATGGCTCTGAGCTGTCATGTTTTGACCAGCCTCGGCTCCGCCACTGTGCCCACAGAGCATGCTGTCAATGTCACCGGGACTCAGCCCAGACATATGGTGAGTTGGGCCACGCAGGGCCGGGAGGAACCAGGAGTGCAGAATAGGACTGCAAACAGGGCATTGCCAAGTCCAGCTCTTACACTTGAGTACGGGTGGCGGTGGGTCACGGGTTGATTTTCCAGTCATAGCAGATCCGTGTCAGTGACTCTCCTCTGCCCCACATTGGTCTGGGTGCCTCAGGTCTCTTTAGTATTAAGAAAATAGGAGTTTCCACAGAACCCGGGACTGTGTTAGCAGCTGTCTAGGCAACTCGGCCTTTCTCATTTGGAGTCGGTTTCTCTTACAGTCACTTCTGCCTGCTGTGTAGAGGTGGGGCTGACATCCTTGTGCCTCAGGCAGGGCTACTGTTGCTGGGATGAAACACCATGACCAAAAGCAACTTGGGAGGAAAGGTTTTATTTGGTTTACATATCCGGGGCCACAATCTATCAAGGGAAGCCAAGACAGAAACTCAAATAGGGCAGGATCCTGGAGGCAGGAGCTGATTGCAGAAGCCATGGAGAAGGGCTTGCTCCTCACAGGCTTGCTCATCCTGCTTTCTTAGAGAAGCCAGGACCACAGACCAGGGATGGCACCACCCACAATAGCCTGGACCCTCCCCCACCCATCACTAATTAAGAAAATGCCCTACAGGCTTGTCTACAGCCCCATCTCACAGAGCCATTTTTTTCAAGGCTCCCTCCTTTCCGAAGATTCTAGCTTGTGTCAGGTTGTCATCAGACTCACCAGCACACCTTGATTACCTGGTTAGTTCAAACCGATCACTAATGTGACTGGTTTCAATGACTTTGTGAGAAAGATGGATGAGGGATGTCCACACCAGGCCCTGACCTTGCCCGTCTCTTGGTCTATTGCTGGGAACAGTCATTAGGAAGAGCTGGCCCAGGTGGAAGTGTGCCTCTGACCCAGACAGGTGAAGGTGACATGACTTTCTCTGCCCCCGGCTCATTGGCATCAGCCTAAGGTTTCTACTTCATGTCCAGCCCCAGGCCTCCGCAGGTGACCTCCTGCACATAAACCCACATGGCGAACAGTATTTCTGGCGTCAGTCTGGCTCAGGAGCCCTCTCAAGTGTCCTCAGTTTCCGGTTTGTCTGGGTCTAGTGCCTATGACAGTAACAAGTCATCTCTCGGGCACTGTTATCTGTTTTGAGGTACTTACACTCCGGGCTGGTCCGACTGGCCTCCTGGAATTGCCCAGTGTCTCTCTGTAATGCTGCAGGATGGCTATCTCAGTCCTGTATGTCACACGTGGAATGAGACGGTTTCACCCTTATCCCCCCTCCAACCTTCCTGACGGGTCTCATTGTGCAGCCCAGGCTGGCCTAAATCCTCCGACCTGCTCCAGCTGTGACGCCCATGCCCAGCTGTGCCTCTGTATCTGAGGTTTGCCTCCCTCCTTCTGCTAAGCAGTCACCTGCATGGGATCTGCCACCTTTCCAAGGGAACCCAGGCTTAGCTGGTGTGAACAGGAAGGTTCAGGAGGAAAGCCCTGGGCCTCACGCTTTTCTGCCTTTCCCAGGGCCTGTTCACCTGATTCCATCCTTGTGCTGTGAGGAGGCGCGCAGCTCTGCCCGTGCGGCCCTTGGCTGTGGGCTGCATTCTACTGCCACCCTTCAGGAGAGGTAAGTGCTCCTCTAGTCAGCGGTGTCATGTCTGCATGTGTGTAATCTCCTGGCCTAGCAGCTGTACGGTAGACTGTAGAGATCTGCTTCCTAAGCATTACCAACGACTCCCAGCTTCCGGGAACCCGAGGGGAGAGATTCCCCTCAGGGGCTGCAGGGCCTGAGGGTGCCAATAGCCTGTCTGTTTTCAGGTGCCTTTCTCCCCACATTCGTACGTTCATGTTCATGACATTTCTCCATTTCCACAAAGCATAAATGCGTGTTTCTCCGTGTAAGTATGTACACACAGTGCAGGTGCCCCGGAGGCCGACTACGTCACATCCCCCCTGGAACTGGAGTTACAGGTGCCCGTGGGTCTCCCCATGTGGGTGCTGGGAACTGAGCTCAGGTCCTCAGAAGCAAGTGCACACATGTGCTTAGCTGCTGAGTCATCTCTCCAGCCTCTTCTGCCCCTGACATTTCTGTTAGGTCAATATCTCACTGGCGCACTGTTCTAGAATAATAATCCAGAGAGCTCGGTTAAGACCTAAGAAAATGCAGGTATTAGACATTGGATATGCTTATATTAATTAGGAACACATACAAAATCACTTTTAAGGTCAATGGAGTAGCTGCGGTTGCCACACTGAGGGAAGTTTAAAGCAATAGTTAGCACTGGAATTCTCAGTGTGTTGGTATTGCAACCTTAGAGCTGAAATTATAGCTGAAATGCTGTTCTGTGCTAGTGGTTTCTGTCAACTACACAATACTCACAGACCTTCCGGATGTGTGTTCAGAAACACAGCTTCAGTGGCGGACACAATGCCAGCTTTCTTCGGGTCTGTCTCCCATTCCATCTGCGGCGAGTTTTCTGACGGCTGGCCACTGATGCGGAATCCTCTGGGCGGTGACAGCTCTCTTTGTGACTCTTACCCTGAACTCACTGGAGAAGATATTAACTCCCTCCATCCAGAAAATGAAAGCTCAACATCTCTGGATTCCAGTGGTGGACAGGATCTGGCTGGAACAGCGGCTGCAGATTCCTCTGGAAACTTCACAGAAACTACTGACTCACCTAGAGTCCGGGAGCAGACCCTCGCTCGAGATGTTCAAAGGACTCCAAGCCAAGGAAGTTGGGAAGGCAGCGGCAATCTGAACCTAGGCACGCCTACGCCCTTCCAGGTAAGACAGTGATGGGTTTCAGAGTGAGCTGGGCCGTGGCCTGTGCTAGACTGCAGGGGTCCAAACTCTGTTCCCACTGTGAAACCTGGGGAAGTAGATGAGCAATAGGTGTAATTTATTATTTCTCATGTGTTACAGACGACTGTTCTACAGTAAATCCCAAGTCTTTTTTTCCTAACCAACAGAAGCATTTTATGAACGCACGAAGGACACTCACACCTTAACTTGTCTTCTTACATCTGACTGCAGCGTTGGAGAGCTTCCTGATGGACAGCTGGCTAGTGATGGAGGCGTCTGGCCATCTGCCCCATCTTCGCTGCTGTCAAGCGATAGTCTTAGGCTTGACATTCCCGGGCATTTATTCTGATCTCGAACTCCTCTTTTGCTCCTGTGCACTCGGCCACTGTCACCTGCTTGATTGTGCTGATTCATTGTTGAGTCTGGACAGAAGCGGACAGGGGGTAGCGGCCCGGGACCAAGTGCATGGAAAGGATCTCCCTGCACAGACGTCCCAAATCAGGTTCAATGTCGGGGCGGTCAGGAGCAGAGGAGAGTAGATGTGGGGGCTTCCTGAAGCCACAAAGCAGGGAAGGTCTCAGGAGACCTGGCCCTCCCTCTACGTTCTCATCTGGGAGAGGATGTTACCTGGGCTAACTTGGCCCTCACGTTCATCAACACTTCCTTAAATGCACTGCTAGCAGAAATGACAGTGAGAGCTCTGTGTAGCCAGGAGAGATTGCTTGCTGGTCTGGTTTTGACCCAGCCCATAATTTGTACAACACTGATGGCAAAGGGTAAGAAAGGACTCGAGAATCCCCCCCAGTTGTGCAGAAACTTGTTGAGAGAGAGCTGCTGAGTAAAACTTAAGGGGCTGAGGAAAGGAAGCTGCCCAGAGCGGAGACCAAGCCCCATGTCTGCCCAAGGAATGGCAGAGTACAGTACTCCACAGGAATGAGTCCTACCCATTAGCACCAAAGCCATCTACCCAACACCCGGTCGAGCTTCTCCTAGACATCCTGTATTCTCTGCAGAACAAGGGCAGTTGGCCTGCTACTGACTGATAGGTTTTCGGAGTCACGCTGGCTACTTTTATGTCAGCTTGACACAGCAATGGTTGTTTTAGAAGAGGGACCCTTAATTGAGTAAATCCCCCTGTGGGTTCTTGGTGCTTTAAGAAAGCAGGCTGATTAAGCCATTAGCAAGCCAAAAATATGCGTTTCTTGATTGATGGTTGGTATGGGAAGGCCCAGCCACCCTGGATGACGCCACCCCTGGCTGATGGTCCTAGGTTCTATAAGAAAGCAGACTGAGCAAGCCTGCTCCAAGGCAGTAAGCAGCACTCCTCCATGGCCTCTGCATCAGTTCCTGCCTCCAGGGTCCTATACCGTATGAGTTCCTGTCCTGACTCCCCAGGGTGATGTACTCACCACAAGCTGTTGGTCATGGTGTTTCATCACAGCAATAAAAACCCACGGAAGAATCTTGCAAGAAAAGGGAATCATCTTTCCTCTCTTGTTTTATAGTGCAGAAAGAAGTAGGGTGTGGTTGTTACATATATAATGTTATCTATAATGAAAGCACTTGGAGGGAAAGATAGGAGACGCACGAATCTAAGGTCACCTTTGCCTACGTAGCGAGTTTGGGGCCAACCTGCGCTACACGAGCTCCTGTCTCAAAGCATGCTCGCATGCATACTTAGTTTCTATGTAAACTGGCATCTTAGTTAGGGTTTCCATTGCTGCGACAAATGGGACCATCTATAAAACACTGCTGCCCCAGTGGCGGGGGGAACGATGCAGAAGAGGGGTGGAAAGACTGTCAGGGCCGGAGGACCAGAGTTTGCTGTGAGACTGTGTCCAGACACATCAGAAGCTACACCCGTAAGATCTCACCCCCATGACTGCCCAAACACGAGGAGAAGGAGGACACCAGAGAGCGTGCCGAACCGCATGGGGAGAAGCCTGTGCACTATAGGCAGCTGAGGGAAGCTGGGAGTGGGGGAGGTGGTCCTCGGTGCACCAACTGATTGTCCAGTGCCAAACGGTCGGCCCTGAAAACATACAGACAAGGAGCATTATATGGACTCAACAGGTTCTATTTAGGAAAATGTATGCGTACGCAAATGCATATGTGGTCTCCGCTTTCTGAATATGATATAATGAGGGCGGCTTGCTTCCTGCAGTGACGTCAACATGTTTGTTACTATAGCATCGGGTGGTCAACATATTTGGTAGAAATTGTTTCCCAGTGTTCAGACAGACTTCAGACCCTCTGGTTTCTAGATGGTCTCTTTACCTAGAATTGTTTTCCTTCGGTTTACCTATGTCGCCAAAGCAAATTAGTGATGAACACGTTGCTAAGGGGCAGTGCATGAAAGCAAGGTTCTAGGCCCTCCCAGCGGCATTCAGCCGGTCCATGCCTGGTCCCTTTTAAAGGGAGGCTCTACTTTCTGTGATGCGACCCCTTGCCGAGGGTAATCGTGGAAGACTGAGTCTCTGTGACTAAGGTGACAGATAGGGTGGCAGTGTCCACTGGCCACCTTCGTTTCTGGAGGTCATGAATGACTTACCTAACATCCTGAAACAGTGCCTGCAAATGTTTGAATGAGGTTGATGAGCAAAAGAAATGTTTTTGTGTCATTGTGATTAATATGGTTACATTGTCATTTTTCAAGTACTCAGCACATACCGGTAATTGTGCTGTTGCAAAACTGCCCCTACTTACTCAGAGGACATGGTATGGGATGCTTGAGTGTGTGAGACTTATCTTAGTAGCTATGCACAGTCAGTTCTAGAATGACCACATGGCAGCTTTAACGGAGAAGACGCCATTTTCTTCAATCCTTTCCTCTGTTGCTGTTTTAGGATGCCTAAAGGCCATCTGCCTGAAGTGGAGGTGTGGGTCTGGACACGCCGTGTTGAGGCTTACAGACTGAGCAGTCTTGACCTCCTATGGCTTCTGGAAGCAATAATAAAACTGAATCAAACTGGCAACATTTCCAGCCTTTCAACCAGTTGCTTCTGAGCCAGCCCAGCTGTAAGCTGAAACCCCAGCGAGAAGCAGAGGAGAGACTGTAGGCGGCCTCAGGACCCGCGCTTCCTCCCCAGACAAGAACCTCAGCTGAGGGTGATTTGAAGGACCGATGGGTGGAATGTGCTGCCTGCGAAACTGTGGGCATGGCAGGACCCAGCCTGGCTCTGACTTACGTTTTGATGAGTGTGGTTTCACAAGACCCAGAGTACAAACTTGCATAGACATTCTCTTACCGAAATAGCCCATTACCTATGAAAAAGCTATGGCAGATTCCCTTCTTAGATTTTAGGTAGAGCTCTGGGGATTTCTATTGGGAAAATGTTACTTTCTCACCGGCAGTATGGGACACAGCAGTGGTTTGAAGGGGCTTTGTAGCCCTGCCTCGGTGGTGGTTTGGTGAAGTTGACTGGCCTGTCCGTTATGAGCAGCAAAGAGCCTCTTCCTCATGGATGTGTGACGCAGCTGACAGGAGAAGAGGCCTGGCTTCTGGAGGTGTCTGTGAGTGGGGTTAGAATGCGGCACAAGGGGACGAAGGGGAAAGGGCATTACCCTACTGTTCGGACCACCTACTATGCACACCTGAAGCCTGGCTGTGCGTGCTAGTCCTGGTGAGTGGGAACGTGCTGGGTCTGCACTGTGCAGAGCTTACAAGGCCCAGATTCTTATATAGAAAGGAGATATTTATAAACATAGCAATCTGTGACCTGCACGTGAGCTCATACAAAAGGCTTCGGCACACCCAGTGTGCTACTGAAAGGTCTTTCAGTGGGAATCCAGTGCATGTTAGAACCAGGCATGGAAAAGTGTGGTTGGCAGACAGTTTGGGGGAACAGGCTCCCTGATGCCATGAATCTAACCAAGGCTTTGTAATACTCACGGTGTTCTTATGTGGGGGTGTTCTGTAAGGTGTTCCATCTTCTTCCATGATGGCATTTGCCTCCCAGAACAGTCTCTAAGGTTAAGGAAGAACTAGGGCGAGTTTTTCTCTTCAAATCTTTTGCCCTATGGCTTCCTTGAGCAGGATTTACTTGGTTTCCAGTTTGAACTCAAATCATCAGATCTGACCTCTGCCTCTCACCCGTTTGCTGTTGCGCTCTCTATTGCATTCACGCTTTAAACAGAGCCAGCTCTGTGAGCATCAGTGTGATAGAATGTACTAGCAGATCTGTTTTGAAGATACCCTGCTTAAATCAGGCTCCTTTACCCATCACAAAAGCCAAACATTGAGATGCTGTCTTCCTAGATTTTTTTTTTTATCTTCTGTCTCTCCCCATGGTTTTCTCTCTTCCTGAGACATGAGTAAAATTTAATGAGCCCTCTTTCTCTGGCCTTTCTCTACTCATGATTATAGCCTTTGATGTGTGTCTTCAGGCTTGTCCATTTCTATTGCTTCTCATGACATCTGTTCTTTCACCAAATGTAGGAAGAACGTAGAGTGTTTCGTGATAGTCCACATCTGCTTTCATGTCCACGTGGTGTCCAGTCATAACCGATTGACATTTTGTTTGTGTGTCCCCAATCATTGTGAGAAGTTGGCTTGAGGAAAGTCATAAAATATTTGGGATTTAACCAGCAGACTTCCGTGAGGATGCAAGCCGAGCTCCCCTGAGTGGCCTCCTCATAATGCACATGTGTGCGCCATTGTTTGCAACCTAATCATCTGTGTTATGACAGAAGGATGATCAAAGTCAGCGGGGTTATGTTCCTTTGTGTAACCTGAATATATTTTCCACATGCTGAGCCTGATGGACTTCAAAGACAGACACTGCCAAGACTGATTGGAAGTGAGACATTGGCCCTGAATCCCGAAACATCGCTTTCAATCAAAAGAGAAATGCTGAGAGTTAAATATTGATTTCAGTTGATACTGAGTTTGGAAGATCCTGGATTATCATCAAAAAGGAGATCCCTCCCACTGACCACTCTAGAAACATGCAATAGTTGTTTTTATACTCTATAAACAAGAGGGGAAAGCTGCAGCCTGCACTTCACGTTATTGGAACATCTCACAAGGCTGTTTACTCGGGAGCTGGAGCACTCTGGTCAGAAGCTGGTATAGAGAGGCATCTAGGCACAGGGGGCACCGGCGCCACCTTTCACGTGGCAAAACCAAGGGCAAGATGGAGACAATGATTTTTGGATAAGTCAGGGCAAGTCATGTGTTTTCTATTTTGAATATATAGAATATATTGTGAATTGTGGGGTTTTTTTTACTTTAAGTCACTGCTGCTGTTAGGATAAGCACTGCTGTCTGCGTTGGAAGAAAGAGAACAGAAAAGGAAAAGGAAACAATCATTGCTTTTAAGATAGTTTGTATCAGTTTAGATATCATCACAACTGTTTTGTATACTGGAATTTATAAATTGTAAGTTATCGCTTTCCAATACAAGCCCTTTTTTAATGCTTCTTAAAATTGTGAATAAAATTGATACTTGTCATTCTTAGTTACACGTGAAGTCAGAATGGTTTGGGGGTTGTAGTTATAGTTTACTTGCTTTAAGAATTCATCCAAGTGTCATAAGTCATGGACAGTGATGCACAAGTCACAGTGAGGGCACACACAGTCATTGTGAGGGTGAAAAAGTCACTGTGAAGGTCACACAGTCATTGTAAGGGCACATAAGTCATTGTGAAGGTCACAAGGGGTCTCATGAAGACTACACAGCCTCTTTGTGAAGGCACACAAAGTCATTGCTTGGATCATAGAGAGTCATTGTTAAGGTCACAAAGAATCATTGTAGAGGTCATACAGTTATTGTGAAGGGCACACAGTCATTGTGAGGACACCCAAAGTCCTTGTGAAGATTCACAGTCCTTGGGAAGATCACACAGAGTCATTGTCAAGGTCATATAGAGATAGAGTGATAGTTACACAGTCACTGTGAAAGTCAGACATAATCATTGTAAGGGCATGGGAACTCATTATGAGGTCACACAATGTCACTGTGAGGCCGCACAGAATCGTTTTGAAGTCAAATAGAGTCATTGTCAAAGTCACAGTCAAATTTTATTGTGAAAGTATGGTATGATAAAGATCACAAAAAAATCATTGTGAGGGTGCACAGCCTCATTTTGAAGGCATGTAAATCATTGTGAAGTCACAAAGACTCATTGTGAAGGTCATACGTAGTCATTGTGAATATTACATATTGTCATTATAATGGCGAACAAAGCCATTGTGAAGATAACACAGTGTCTTTGAGAAAGAACACACATAATTTTGTGAATTACAGAGTCATTGTGAGGATACATACACTCATTGTCTGTTTCATGCATAGTGATTGTGAGGGCACATGAAATCATTGTGAGCATCACAATAACTCATTGTGCATCTCACACAAAGTCACTGTTAAGGTCATACAGAAAGCATGTGCATGACACAAAGAGTTATGATGGCACAGTTCATTTAAGGGAATAACAACATCATTACAGGAAATGACAGAGTCATTATGAGACCACACAAAGTCCTTGTGTGGGCATAGAGAATCATTATGAGGGCACAGAAGTCACTGTGAGGGTACATGATGTCATTGTAAAACTCACAAAGTGTCATTGTGAGTAGCACATACAGTCATTCTGAAGAGCATAAAAGTCATTTGAAGATCACACAATGTCACTGTATCACAAAGAGTCATTGTGAGGCTCACACAGAGTCACTGTGGTGGCACACAAAGTCATTGTGAAGGTCACACTGAGGCTCTGTGAAAGCACAATCAATAAGAGGGCTCATAAATTATGGTGAAGACACATTTGTGGTGAAGTTAATGCAAACTCACAGTGAGGGCACTATGAGTCATTGTGAGGACATACGAAGTTATTGTGAGGGCACGCAAGTGATTTGAAATGCTCAGAGTAATTGTGAAAGTCACAGAATAAGTATGAGGGCACACATAGTAATTGTAAGGTCACACACAGTCATTTTGAGTACACAGAGAATCATTGTAAGGGGACACAAACTCATTGTGTCATGCAAGAACTCCTGAAGGACACAGATTCACTGTGAAAGCACACAAAAATTACTGTGAAGGTTACAATCATAGTTGGGACACACAAGTCATTGTGAAGATCACAAAGTGTCATGATGTCACATATAATCATTATGAGGACACATGAAGTCACTGTGATGGCACAAAACATCATTGCGAAAGGCTCGCAACATCATTGTAAGGGTCACAAAAAGTCATTGTCAGGAGACCATAAAGTCATTAATGAGGGCACGTAAGTCGTTGTGAGGATCACAAAATGTCATTCAATATCACACAGATTGTGATGACGTACATAATCACTGTGAGGGCACACAGAGTAACTGTGGAGGGCACACAGATTCATCAATGGTGTTCACAAATTACTCTGAATGTAAAAAAAGCCATGTGGGGCAGGGGGAATACACAAAGTCCTGAGAGAGCACACAATGTCATTATGACTCGTACAGAGTCACTGTGATGGCACAGAGAGTCATTATAAGGGCACAGAAGTCAATGTAATAACACAAAAAAATTGTGAAGGTCATGCAAAGTCATTGTGAAGGCTACACCAAGTCATGGTGAAGGTCCCACAGAGTCACTGTGAGTATACTTATACTCATAAGAGATTAGACAAGTCATTGTGAAGGCACATACAAACATTTTGAGCATCAGTAAGTCATTGTATCACATTGTGAGCATACAATCATTATGAGCACAGACCAATCACTGTGAGGCTATGTGAAGTCATTGTAAAGGTCACACTGGGTGCTGTGAATTCACACAGAGCTATTTTGTGGGCACAGAGTCATTATGAAGGTATAGAAGTCATTATGTATACACAAGATATCATTGTGAAAGTCATACAAAGTCATTGTGAACATCACAAAGAGTCATTGTGAAAACCACAAATAATCACTGTGAAGACACGTGCTTATTTTGTGGATATCAAAGAATGATTATATACAATCTTATTTTGAATGAAGACAAAATCATGAGGGCATAAAAGTAATGTTATGGGCCCAAAAGTCATTATAAAGGCATACACAATCATTGTGAGGGCACACAAATAATTCATTATGAAGGTCACTATGGCCATTGTGAAATTCTCCTAGAGTCAATTTGAGGGCACATTACTCATTGTGAGGGTCATGCAGAGTCAGTATGACAATCACACAGTCTTTGTAAAGGTGGCCAATCATTAAGAAATTTACACAGATTTATTGTGAGAGCACACATACTCCTTGCCAAGGATCACAGTGAGTCATTGTTAGGGAACACAAAGTCATTGTGAGTGTCAAACTGTGTTATTGAGAAGGTCACACAGTGTCAAAGTGAGATCTCCAACACTCATATCAGGCCACTCATAGTCATTATTAGAGTGCTTAGAATTATTATGAACATTAAAATAAGTCATTGTGAAGGGATTCATTGTGAGAGTATACATACAAAGTCATTGTGAAGGTCACATAGTCATTTTAAGGACACAGAGACATTGTGAGGTCATATTGAAGTCATTATTAAGGTCCATAAGTCATTGAAACAGCACAAAGTCAAGTGTGTAGGTCATACAGTCATTATGAGGGTCCCCATACCCATTTGTGAAGTTTACACTGAGTCATTGTGAAAGCATATAAAGCAAATAAATATGGTTGTAAAACTGAGTTATTGTGAAGATCACAGAGGGTCATTGTGAAGGTAACACAGGGTCATTGTGAATGTCATACATTGTGAATGTCCAACTCACTGCAGGAGCCTCTTCACTACCACACCTCCAGCTCTCTTGGGAACTCTACCTCTTGTAAAAGTATCCTCTTAGCTCTTTCCTGAAGCCCCTCCTCAGCCTTTACTCCCAGCTACCTCAGGTCTTCTGGGCCACTCTCTACCAGGCAACCCATAGCCACACTTCCATAAAGTGCAGGGAGGGTAACAGAAACCAAGGAATGGAACACCCATCCAACAAAGAAAAGACCAGATATCAACACTGAGATTCATCTCACTCATCATAACTCCAGATGCCTGGACACCAGCCCAGAACCACAAACATGAACAGGCAAACAATATACTTCTACCAGAGCCCTGTGAGCCTACTACAGTAGGCCTTAGAAATACAATATAGCCAAAGCACAAAGGCTTCAAAATAACTTTTATAAACATGTTCAAGGACCTTAAAGAGGATCTGAATAAATCCCTTAATGAAGTCTATAAAAACAAACAGTGGAATGAAGTAATAAAAACAGTTTAAGACATGGAAGTAGAAACAGAATTATTAAATAAAACCCAAAATGACATAAAACTGGACATGGAAAATTTCCTAAATTTTCAAACACAAACCTTAGAGGTAAGCCTCATCAACATACTGAAAGGAATGGGAGAATTTTAGGTCTCGAAAACAAGGCAGAGAAATAGATACCTCACTCAAAGAAAATACCAAATATATATGAATGCACACACACACACACACACACACACACACACACACACACACACACATATATATATATACATACACATACCCAGATGCACACACACACACACACACACACACACACACACATCATATACAGGCCCAAACAATTCAGAAAATCTGGGACACTATGAGAAGCAAAATCTATAACAGAAATCGAGGAAGGAGAAGAAATAATGTAAAAGGCACAGAAAATACCTTTTCTTTTTCAAGACAGGGTTTCTCTGTCGCTTTGGAGCCTATCCTAGAACTAGCTCTTGTAGACCAGGCTGGTTTTGAGTTCACAGAGATCCACCTGCTTCTGCCTCCCTAGTTCTGGTATTAAAGGTGTATGCCATCACTGCCCAGCTCAGACAAAAATCATAGAAAATGTTTTCAACAAAAGAAGGAGGTACCTATCAAGGCACAAAAAGCATACAGAACACCAAATGTATAGGACAAGAAAAGAAACCCCTCATGATACATAATAACTAAAGTACTAAGCATACAGAACAAAGAAGGATTAATAAAAGCTGCAAGGGAGAAAGATCCCATAGTATAATAAAGGCAGACCATTAGAATAACACCTGACTTCCCAGTGGAGGCTCTGAAAGCCAGAAGTACATGGACGAATTCCTAAAAACTCTAAGAAACTACAGATGCCAGCCCAGACTACTATATCTAGCAAAACAATTAAATTATAATAACCAAAGGAAGAACATTCAACAATAAAAACCAAATTTAAGCAGTATTTATTTGCCATTTGAGCTATCTAGAAAGCAACAGAAGAAAAACTTCACTCTAGAAAGATTAACCACCCAATAAAACACAAGGAATAAAATAATCCTAGACCACTAAATCAAGCAGGAGGGTTGAGGAGACCACACCAAAATAATAAAATAACAGGAATCAATAAACACTGCTCACTGATAACTCAATATTAATGGTCTCAATTCCTCAATAAAATGATTAATTTTCTGCTGCATCTAAGAAACATACTTCACCATCAAGTTTTTTACTATGAATGATATACTGATATCAGTATATCATTCATAGTAAAAAAGTAGAAAATATATTCCAAACAAATGGACTCAAAAAGAAAGTAGGTATAGCTATTTTAATATCTTACACAACAGACTTTGAACCAAAATTAACCAGAAAAGAAGGAGAGGATTAATATGCGCATTTATGGAAAATACCACTAAGAATATATTGCAGTTCTAAACATTTATGCACCAAACACCAGGATACACAAGTTCATCAAAGAAACAGTACTATAACTAAACTCACAGATTGGCCCTAACACAATGATAGTGAGTGTGGAAGTTTGTGTGAAACTGGCCCCCACAGGCCTATATATTAGAGTGCTTGGTGTGGTGGTTTGAAAGAAAAATGGCCCCCATAGATACATAGGGAGTGGCACGCTCAGAAGGTGTGGCCTTGTTGAACTAGGGGTGGCTTTATTGGAGGAAGTGTGTCACTGGGAAGTGTGTCTCAGAAGCTCAAGTCAGTTCACTTCCTGCT
Source organism: Arvicola amphibius (assembly GCF_903992535.2). Lineage (NCBI taxonomy): Eukaryota > Metazoa > Chordata > Mammalia > Rodentia > Cricetidae > Arvicola > Arvicola amphibius. The sequence goes on from NC_052059.1 coordinate 53,214,129, forward strand.
GCCTGCCAACCCAGTTGTAGAATTCTCCACCCCTTCCACAGAATCATGTCTTATTGCACACCATGCTTCCCACCATGACAATAATAGATTAAACCTCTAAACTGTATTCCAGTCCCTATGAAATGTTTTCCTTTATAAGAATTGCCATGTTCCTGGTGTCTCTTCACAACAATAGAAACTCTAACTAAGATATTTGATCACTCAGGAGTGGAATTATTTGAAAGGATTACAAGGAATAGGAGGTGTAGCTCTTTGGAGTAGGTGTGCCTTGTTGAAGGAAGTTTGTCACTCGGGTGTCACTTGGAGGTTTCAAAAGCCCGTTCCAGAGTCATCCCCATCTCTGTCTCTCTGTATGCATCTTTGTCTCTCTGTGTCTCTGTGTCACATAATGTATGGAGCTTGAAAAAAATCATCCTGAGTGAGGTACCCCAGACCTCAAAGACATACACATTCTCATATATGTGGATGTTTGACATGTGTGCTATAATCTGTATAACCACAGAGGTTAGTAAGAGATGAGCAGGGAGGGAGGATCCCTCAAGAAAGGGGAAATAGAATAGATCATTATGGAGAGATGGGTGGTGGGAAGACTGGAGGGGAAGGATTAAATAGGTAGGGGGAGGGAAGAGAGGGGTAAGGGTGGAAATGCAAGGAAAGACAACTAAGAGCCACTTGAGGGGTCATATGGAAACTTACCATCGTAGATGCTTCATAAATATAAAGTAAATACAAATAGAGTCACTAAAGAGCAGAGGAGATAATGCCCCAATTAGACATCTTTTGCCACTGAAGTAAAACCTCCAGAGCCAGGAGTGGGTTGCATCTAGTTGAGTCATTGGCCAAAGGGTCCTCATGTAAACCCCTGAAAGCTATTGCCAAGGCTATTGGTTGCTCTCCACAAGCTGGTGGTAAGACCTTATTATTGAAGACAACACTTACACATCTCATTGAACCTGAAGAATTTGAGCTAGTGCCTAACGAGAACCTTTACACTTACTGAGTGGGCCTAGGTCTACACATTGTTCAAACCAGATGGAGTACCAGAGCAGAGAGAGAGAAATGGACATGGGCTCCCACCACTAAGCAAGAAACTATCTCCAACTGACATCCACTTGCAGAGGAAAAACTAGTTTTTTTCCAATGGAGTCTCACTGGGTGTACAAGCCATGCTCAAAGGCAGGTACCATGCCCAGTAGTTGATGGCCAGCACCAAATAAATTCAATGATATTTTTGTACATCTTCTTGTCTCATATGCTTTGTTTGGGCATTTATTTGTCTTATTGTTCATTTGCTGATATACAATGGTCTTTGAATGTATGGGTTTTGTTCTTCTGTGAATGTGTATATATGTTTCTTGTGGGGTTTCTTTCTCTTGTTTGTTTTCTAAATAAGGAAAAAAAGACATGGCATAGAGTTATTTGTGTGGAAGGTTGGAAAGCTCTGGGAAGCCTTGAGTGAGGAGACCATGATCAATATATATCATACAGCTGGGTGTGGTGGCGCACGCCTTTAATCCCAGCACTCGGGAGGCAGAGGCAGGCAGATCTCTGTGAGTTCGAGGCCAGCCTGGTCTACAAGAGCTAGTTCCAGGACAGACTTTAAAAAAGCTACAGAGAAATCCTGTCTCGAAAAAACCAAAAAAAGAAAAAAGAAAAAAAAAAAGAAAGCTGATTTCTGAGTTCAAGGATAACTTGGTCTACAGAGCTAGATCTGGAACAACCATTGTGAGGGTATAGAACACCATGGTGATGAACACAGTGTCACTGTAAAGGTCACATAGAGTCATTGTGAGGGTCCCAAACAGTCATGATGAGAGCAGACATGTCATTGTGAGGGTATACAAAGTCGTTGTGAAAACAATAAAGAATCACTGTGAGTGGGCAAACAGGATCCTTTTGAGGGACAGGTATTATTGTAAGTATACACAGGGTCATGGTTAAGTCACAGAAAGTCACTGTCTGCATCAGAAAAAGTCACTGGGAAGGACACAGAAAGTCATTATGCACATAAATTCACTGTAAGGGTCACCATGAGTCATTCTGAAGTTCATACAAAGTCAAGGTGAAAGAAAATAAAGTCATTGTGAGAATACACAGTTCTTTATGAGAATCACTGAGCGTCATTGTGAAGTTTGTCTCAAGTCATTTCGAGGGCACACAACATTTTAGTGAGTGTCATACAGAGTAATTGTGGGAGCATACAATGTCATGGTGAGAATTATGAGTCATGCTAAAGAATTCAAAGTGTCTGTGAATGTCGCCAGTCAATGTGACATTCACAGAGATTCATTGTACATACACCCATACTTATTGTCAAAGTCACACAATAATCATTTTGATTGGATAAAGAGTCATTGTAATGTCACAGGAATTCATTGTGTGAGGGCACATAAAATCATTCTGAGGATCAAAACAAGTCATTGTCAGTGTCACACAGCCATTTGAAGGTCACATAATTCATTGTGTCACAAGAGTCACTGTGGGGAATACACAAAATCATTGTGAGGTCATACAGTGTCATTGTGAGGGCATTGTGAGGACATGAAAGTCACAGAGAGTCATTGTAAAAGCCACACAGAGTCAATTTGATTGCATAAAATCATACTATGGAGGTCAGTCAGAGTCACTGTAATGGTCACACACAGTCATTGAAGGTGTACAAAGATCCCTGTGTGCCTGACACTAAGTCACTTTGAACATCAAGCATAATCACTGTGAAGGTCTCAGAGAAACACTGTGAGTGTGACACATAGTCATTATGGGGGCAGACAGGTCCCTAAGAGGGTAGAAAATGTCATTGGGAAGGTCAACCAGAGTCTCTGTGAGGCTATGAGGAGTCCTGGGAGCACAAAAAGTCATTATGAGGGATCTTTGTGAGTGCCAAACACATTATTATGAGGGCAAAGAAGCATTGTGAATATGCATTGTGATTATGAAGGTCACGCAGTGTCACAAAGAGTCATTACAAAGCCATTATGAGAGCATATATTACCCTGTAGGCCAAAAAGAGGTATTGAAAGTATACAAAGTCATTGTAAAAAAAACACTACATTATGGACACACAAACGACACACAAAGCCATTGTGAGAGCACACAATTTGTTAGGATGTCACTGAGAGTCCTTGTGAAGGTCAATCACTTTGAAGGCAGAAAAGCTCATAGTGAGAATCACACACAATCTTTGTGAGGGTAATCCAGAGTCATTGTGAGGGCACACAGTGTCATGGTGTTAGACATTTTGAGTCAAGACAGAAGGTCACACGGTGTCACTGTGAAGGTAACTGGTCATGTTGAAATCCACACAAATGTATTTGGAAAACACACATACATAATGTTAAAAGGTCATGTAAAGTCCTAATGAGGGCAGACATATTCATTGTAATGTCATACATAGTCACTGTGAGGAAACCTAAAATCATTCTAAGGGTCACAATATGCCACTGTCAATGTGACACAGCCATTTATAGTCCTCAAAAAGCTACTGTGTCACAAGAGTCACTGTGAAGAAAACACAAAGAAATTGTGGTGGCATGCAAAAATTACTGAGAGGTCATATGGTATCATTGTGAGGGAACATGCGTCGCTATGAGGGTGACAAAGAATCATTGTGAAAGGCACACAGAGTCATTGTGAGTATCACTCAGAATCACTGTGAAGCTATGGTAAGGGCACACATACACACACGAAGTAACACATAGTCATTTCGGGTCATATAGATTCAGTTTTTGGGTCACAATAAGTCATTATGAACAGCACATAGAATCATTGTGAAGTTCACAGAGGTCACACAGTCACGGCGATGACACAAAAGTCATTGTTAAGATCTCACTAAGGCTTTTTAAGAACTCTCTGAGTAAAAATAAGGTCATACAATCATGGTCAGGCTATTTCAAGTCATTACAATGATACTTGGAGTTATTGTGAAGGCACACAGAGTTATTCTGTGGACACATTTTGCCACTGTTTGAGCATACTGTGTCTTCCTGAGGATACACTAGCCATTGTGATGGCACAAAAATTTATTGTGAATTATATAAGACATTTTTGTAAGAACCACAAAAAAGACATTGTGAGGGGCACACAAGATCATGGTGGGATATCACAGATCATTATGAGGGTCACATAGAGTCATTGCAATAGTTACACAAAGTAACTGTAGGCACACAAAGTCAATGTAAGGTTACACAACCTCACTAGAGGACACAAAAAACATTGTGACCACACAGAGTTATTGTGAAGGCAAATATAGTCATTCTGAATGTCACACTGAGTCATTATTAAAGCAATAAGTAATTGTGAACACCAAAGAGAGTTGTAAAGGTCACAGTGAGACACTAAGAGGGCATACATTCTCATATGAGGTCACACATGGTCATTCTGAGGACAAAAAAATATTCTGAGTGTCACAATATGTCATTGTGAACATCACAAAGAATTATTACATGAAGATCAGAAAGCCATGATGAGTGTCCCACAATGATTATGGGAGTGAATATGTCATTATGAGGGTTAAAAATTCAATGTGTAGGTCAATCAGATTTCTTATAAGGTCACACAGAGTCACTGTGTGAGCATACAATATGATCATGAGGACACAGAAGACATTGTGAGTCTGAAAGATGTCATTTTGAGGGACATAAAAGTTATATTATGGGTCACAAAGAATCCTTGTGAAGGCCATACAAACTCACCGAGCAAAGACAGAAAGTCTTGTGATAGCACCCAAGTCAATGATACGGATGCTCACTGTCATTGTGGAAAGTCATTGTGAGGGTAACTAAGAATCATTGTTAAGGCCATAAAAAGTTAAGGCTAAGAAACACAAAATCATTTTGAAGGTGCAAAGTCAATGTTTGGTTGGGGTATACAACATCATTGTGAGGCCACATAATATCATTGGAAGGGTATGGTAGTCATTATGAGGGTGACAGAAAATCATTATGAAGATCACAGAGTGGCATTTTGTGGATACAAATACTCTTAATGATATTATACATAAAACTGTGAGAACAAATAGAATCAATGTCTGTGTGACAATAATAAGGACTTCACTTTGAATCATTGTGACAATAACAGAGAATGATTATGAATATCAATCAGAGTCATTATGATTGCAGATAGGTCATTGGGAGGATGACACGGAGTCTCTGTGAGGTCACAAAGAGTTTTAGCGTGGGTACACCAAGTCAATGTGCATGAGATTTACTTGTGAGGTCACAAAGCATCATAATGTGGGTCTCAAAGAATCATTGTGAGAGGTGCATGAAGTCACTGTAAAAGAAAAAAGTCATTGTGACAGCACATGAGTCAATGGTACTCAGTCATTGTAACAGTAAAAATCATTAAGGCCACAAAAAGTCAAGGTTATGGAGCACTAGGTCATTTTGAGGCTACAGCATCAATGATCTGGGTGTACAACATTGTGAGGTCATGCAACATCACTGCAAAGGTAAGAAGTCATTTTGATAGCGACAGAGTCAGAGTGAAGGTCACAGAGTCACTATGAGGTCTCAAATACTCACATGAAATCACAAAGAGACTTGGTGACCGCAAATAGAATCCTAGTGTGTGATACAATGTGCTTGTCATATAGTCCTTATGAGGAGAGAGAGGTCATTTTGACTGTATAAAAGTTACTGTGAAAGTAACATAGAGTCTCTGTGAGGTCACCAACTGTCATTGTGGGGACACAAAATGTCATTATGAAGGTCATAACTAGGGATTTCCTGAGGGCTCGCAGAGTCAGTATAAGGTCACACAATCATGGGGAGGGTATACAAAGTCATTAGAATGTCACATAGAGTCATTGTGACAGCATACAGTCATTGTGTTGGTACATATCGTTACTGTGTGTCCATGACACAGCTTCTATCTGAGGACCCATTAGCTACTGTGAGGGAGGAAAAGTCAGTTAAGGGCCCACAGATTCCTTTTGAAAGAAACAAAGATTCATTCTGAACAGGGTACAAAAATATGGTGAGGGAACAGAAGGTAACTATGAGGGCACAAAAGTCAGTGTGAGTGTCCACAAAATCATTTTGAGGTCATATAATGTGATTGTAAGAATACATATGTCATTAGGAGCATTTGTGTGACCTGTGAAGGTCACACAAAGTACTTGTGAAGTCATATATACTCATATGAGATCACAGATAACCGTTGTGAGAATACAAAGAACCAGTGTATGTTGGACAATGATTATGGATATCATGCCATGTCACCTGGAAGGTCACACTGTCATTGAGTGTAACACATAGTCAATATAGAGCAGACAAGTCATTATATGTACATAAAAAGTTATTGTGAATGTTACCAGAATTCCTTTGAACTCACATAGGTCATTGTGTGAAAATACAAAGTCCTTAGGAGGGCATAGAAGTAATTGTGAGCACACAAATTGTGATTGTGAAGGTCACACAGGCATTTTGAGAGCACACATACTATGATGAGGTAACATGCAGTCATTCTGAGGGCACATAGTACCATTCTGTGATACTGATAAGTTGATGTGAACATCACACAGAATTATTGTAAAGGTCTCAAGAATGTCTTTGTGAGTGTCACTGACAATCATCATGAGGACAGACAAGATATCATGAAGGTATACAAAATCACTGTCAAATAATCTGTGCAGTCATACAGTCAATATGAGAACAAGTAGGTCATTGTGACAGTATGCAAAGTCATTGTGAAGGGAACATACAGTCTCTGTGAGGTTAGAAAGAGTTATAGTATGGTCACACAGAATCACTATGAGGACCCAAGGCACTATGAGTGCACAAGATGTCATTGTGAGGTCATGCAAAAAACATAATGTGGGTCTCAAAGAGTCATTGTGAGGGGAGTACAAAGTCATTGGAAAAGAGCTAAAAGTCATTGTGAAAGCACACAAGTCAATACAAGGGCCACAGAGTGTCACTGTGAAGATCACACTGGGAGATTGTGAGGGCCCACAGTATCATGGTGAGGTCCACATAGACTCAGATTGAAAGTCCAACTTAGTGATTGTGAGGACACAGAAACTTATTGTCAGCATCAAAGTAAGTCATATTAAATGGTTCACATAATCATTTCCAGGCCATAGAGAATTACTGTGGGGACACACAAAGTCATCGTGAAAGTCACACTGGGGCTTTTCGAGGGTTCATGGAGTCAGGATAAGGGTGCAAAATCATAATGAAAGTATATTAAATCATTGTAAATGTTACATAGAGTAATTGAGACAGCACACAGAGTCATTGTGTGGGCATACTGTGTTATTGTGGTGGCATACAGTGTCTTTCTGAGGGCACACTATTCAATGTGAAGGTACACAAAGGCATTGTGTAGCACAAACAAATATTATTGTGATGTTCACAAAGAGTCATCGTGAGGTTTGACAAAAACATTTTGATGTCATACAAGACCAATATGAGGGTCACATGGAGCCATTTTGATGGTCAAACAAAATCATTGTGAAGGTCACATAAAGTCAATGTGAGAACACACAAACTTTTGGGGGGACACATAAATTATGTGAAGACACAGTCATTGTTAGGGCATACATACAGTCATTTGAGGACAAATAGAAGTGTACTGAGTGTCACAATATGTCATTGTGAACATCACACAGAATCTTTGTGAAGGTCACATGGAATCATTATGAATGTCACACAGCCAGTATGAGGGCACACAAGTTATGGTGAGGGTATTCAAAGTCATTGTAAAAGTCACACCGAGTCTTTGGGGTGGCATACAGGGACATTAGCTGAAAAGACAATGTGAGGTCACCAAAAGTCATTGTGATGGTTACTCAATGATTGTGAGAATCACTCGGAATTCTTGTGGATGTCCAAAAAGTCACTGAGAGGACATATAATATCACTGTGAAGTTCACACAGAGTCAGTGTAATTGTCACACAGTCATTGTAGTGTCAAATATAGTCACTATGAAGACGGACAGGTCATTGTGAGGATATTCAAAGTCCGTGTAAAAATCACAAAAGTCACTGAAGTAACACAGGGTCAGGGTGTGGAAACACAGAATCATTATGAGGATACAGAAGTCTGTAGTGATATTTTGTTTGTGCTTTAATAAATAAAGCTTGCCTGAAGATCAGAGTGAGGTGGTAAGTCACTAGAGGCCAGGGAGTGGTGGCACACACCTTTAATCCCAGGACTCAAGGCCACTCTGAGCTGCCTGAGATTGAATCTGTCCAAAATAGAAACAGAACACACAAAAAGGTGCTCCCAGCACTCGGGAGTCACATGCCTTTAATCCCAGCCCTAGGGAGGTAGAGACTGGAGTGCTATGGTTGGGCAGAGAAAGGTATATAAGGCAGGAGGAGACAGGAGCTCATTGCAGTCTGAGGTTTGGTGGAGAGCACTGCAATCTGCAGTCATGCTAAGGACAGGCTCGCTCCTTTGTCTAAACCTTGGTAGAGGTAAGAACTCTCTAGTGGCTTGGCTGCTTTGTTTTTCTGATCTTCAGCTTGAACCCCATTATCTATCTCTGGGTTTTTATTAGTCATGCTACAGAAGTCACTTTAAATACACCCAAAGTCATGAAATTCACGAGTCCTTGATGAGCATCATAAAGAGACATTGAGAAGAGCATATAAAGTCATGGTGATTACACAAAACCTCATTATGAGGGCCACAAGGATTCATTCCAAAGGAAGGAAAATAAAGTCAATGTTAGATGACAAATTTATTTTGAAGTCATACAAACTCTTTGTGACTGCATATAAGTCATTCTTGATGTACAAACAAGCAATGTGAAAGTCAAAGAAAAATCATTGTAAGGGCATGCAAAATTATCACACTGTGTTACTGTGAGGTCACAATTCAATGTGTTGGCAAAGTCATTTTGAGTTCTCAGAAGTTACTTGAATCAAAAGATGCCATTGTGAAAGTCATACAGTTGTTGAGAGCATCACAGTGTCATGGTGAAGAAAACACGAAGTCATTGCAAGGGTACAAACATCAATGTTGTCATTGTGAGGGCATGAAAGTCACCATGAGAATCACAGAGAGACATTGTGAAGGCCACAGAGAGTGAAGTTTAAGGCATTCAATCTTATTGGGAGGGTCACTCAGAGTCATTGTGTGTAAACACTTACTCATATGAAGCTACACAAGCCATTGTGAGAGCACATAGGATCGTTGAATAAATCACAGTAAGTCATTGTGAACATCACACTGGATCATTTGAAGGTGAAGATCACAGAGCCATTGTGAATGTCATACACAGTCATTATGAAAGTAAACAAGTCACTGTGAAGGTCATATGCAGTCTCTGTGAGGTCATGCAGAGTCATTGTGTGGGCATACAGAGTCACTGTGGGGGCACATAGAATCATAACAAATCATTGTGAAGGTTACACAGAGTCATTGTGAGCACATCATGTCATTATGAATCTCACACTGAGGCTTTTGGATGCTCACAGAGTCGTTTTGAAGGCTACACAATTATGCTGAGGGTGTACAGAGTCATCATGAAGGTCACATAAATTCATTATGATGGGTCACAGGGTCACTGCATGGGAACACGTTATTGTGAAGGTAAATCCATAATTATTTGGTACACACTAATCTTGTATGTGCAGTTATTGTGAATCACATAAAATATCACTGTGAGTGAACATAAAGTCATTGCATAGAATCATTGTGAAGATAAGACAAGGTCAATATGAGGACACATAGCCTCACTGTGAGGACCCTAAGAGTTATTATAAGGGTATACATATTTATTATGAATGTCACACTGGATCCTTTTATGCACATAATCGGTGTGAACATTTAATGAGTAATTATGATGGTCACAATTATGAGTTGCTGTGAGGGATACATACTCATTTGAGGACAGACACACAGTGATATTGAGGGCAATTAGAAATATTCTGAGTCTCACACTATGTCATTGTGCACATCACACAGAATCAATGTTAAGGTCCCACAGAGTCTTCATCAGTGTCACAGAACCATTATGAGGGCATACAAGTCATTGGAAAAATATACAAAATGCTGTGGGATAATATTTTGTATACTATAAAATTTGTCACTCATATTGGTTTAATAAAATGTTGATTGGCCAGTAGCCAAGCAGGAAGTATAGGTGGGACAACCAGACAAGAAGAATTCTGGGAAGAGGAAAGACAGAGACACAATCACCAGCCAGATACAGAGGAAGCAAGATGAAAATGCATTATTGAGAAAAGGTATCTGTTGAAGGAGCGGCGGGGCTGCGTCCCGCCACCCGGCTAGCTTTACCCAAAATAATTACATGGAAACTGTATTTTTTTAAATACTGCCTGGCCCCTGGCCCGTTATCTGTAGCTTCTTATTGGCTAATTTTTACATCTTGTTTTAACCCATATTTAGTAATCTGTGTAGCACCACGAGGTGGTCGCTTACCAGGAGATATCTTAAACCTGCGTCCATCTCGGAGAGGAGAAGCATGGCGACTCACTATAGCGACTGCCTGAAGAGTCTGTCTTCTCTTTCCCAGAATTCTGTTCTGTTTACTCCGCCTACCTAATTTTCTGTCTCTTAAAGGGCCAAGGCAGTTTCTTTATTAATAATAAAAGTAACACATAGACACTCCTCCATCAGGTATCAAGACAGAATGCTAAACATAAATAAGAATTATGGGTTAATTTAAGTTGTAATAGCTAGTTAACAAAAACTCTGATCTAAGAGGCCAGTTTATAATTAATACAAATATATTAATATAATATTAATATAATATGTGTGTTTTGGGGGGACTGAACAACTGCAGGACTTGATGGGACAGAAACTTCTGCCTACATACAAAGTCGTTGTGAAGTTCACAGAGTACCTACAAAAACTCATAGAATCATTGTGACAGCTACACAATCATTGTGAAAGCACACAATATCCTTGTGAGGGTCACACAAAATCATTGTATGGGCACACAGACTAATTATTAGTGCCTAAAAGTAACTATGATTGCACATGGTGTCACTGAGAAGACCAGACAAAGTCATCATGAACATCATCACAAAGAGTGATGGGAAAAATGTGAAATGATTTGAAAGCACACAGGCTCATTGTGAGGGTCACAAAGATTTGTTTTGAAGGGCAAATAAACAATGTGAGAGAAACCTCATTGTGAGGGTATATGGGTCACTGTTAGGTGTATAAAAGGTTATTGTGAAGGAACAGGAACTACTCATTGTGAGTGTAGTCAAGACATTCTGAAGAGCACAGTGAACAGTCAAGGGAAATCATTGTGAGATCACATTTAGTTACTGTGACATCACACATTCATTGTGTTGGCAAAAAGAAACATTTTAAGGCCTCAGATATACAAATACTATTTGTAAAGGTCACACAGTTAATATGGGCATCACAAAGAGTCATTGGGAAGAACACATAAAATCATTGTGAGATCACACAAAGTTGTAATGTCTACTACAAAGAATTATTGTGGAGGACATACAAAGTCATTGTGACAAAACACAAAATCATTGGCAGGACCCACACATAGTCATTGTGATAGCATGTATTTCATAATCACAAAGAAGGTCACCGAGAACTATACTGAGGGCACAGATCTCATAGTGAGTATCAATCACAGAGTCATTTTGAAGGTCACACGGAGTCATTAGAGGGCACACAATGTCATGGTGAGGGTCCACTAGATAGACTGAAATTCACACAAAGCCACTGTTAAAGTGGCTTTTTTAAGAGCTCACAGGGTCATTGTAGGGGCACACAATAATATTGAGGCCATGCAAGTCATTATGAAGGTCACATTGAGTTGGTGTGTTGATACAGTCACTGTCATTGTGAGTGACACAGCCTCAGTTTTCCTTTTATAATTAATTAAGAGACATTTTCCACATAAATTTTTAATTTTTTACTTGGTTTATGTGGTTAAAAGATCCATTCTAAGATAATATCTTCCCTTTCCATTAAAATTCCTATAGGGAAAATTCTGGAAGGCAATATGACTAGAATGCAATTAAAGTTTGTATTCACCCTATTCACATGTGCCTCCTGTAATTTTTCTTCAATGGCAATCAATTCCTTTTTAGCTTCAGCTATTATTTCCCTGGAGCTATTTAAGTCTTTGTCACCATCTAAGGTTTTGTTTAAATAAACTATTACATCAGGTGTTACCCCAACAGCTGGTTGTAGACTAGAAATGTCTCCTAACAATCTTTGAAAGTCATTAAGAATCTCCAATCAGTCTCTTCTAATTTGTACCTTTTGTGTCCTAATTATCTGTAATCCTATTTTATATCCTAGGTAATTGACAGAATCTCCTCTCTGTATTTTTTCAGGAGCTACTTGCAATCCCCATTTTGGCAAAACGTTTTTACTTCTTCAAATATTCTTTCTAAAGTTTCTGTTTGAATCAGATAGCAAAATGTCATCCATGTAATAAATTACATGGAAGGGGTTTTATGAAAAACCACTTAGTAGGTGAAAACAAGTCAGGCAGGAGGGAATGGGAGACCTTCTGGGCTGTGCACATAGTCATTGTGCCGCAGAACATCACTGTGAGGATACAAAGTAATTGTGAGGACACACACAATCACTATGAGTGTCACATAGAGTTACTATGCATGTCACACGAAGTCATAGTAAGTGTCACCAAATTCCAAGTCCTTCAGTTAGAACCTTGGTTACCTTCACCATTTATGACAATTTGAAATCCTGATTGTTGGATTGGCTATGTTTTGCATGGTGTCAACTTCTAGGAGATATTCAAATTACCTTGCAATGCATACTTTCAAAACTTTAGCACACACGTTTTATAATACAAGAATAAAATAACTTAAAAAAACCTTGCAGCTTCCCCCCCCTCCAGGAGGTCAGTGGGTTTGATCTGCCAGAGACCGGATGGGCAGATTGTGCACACAGAAGCACTGACCCGTGGGTGAATTTCTCCTCCCTTGCCCTTCTTTGCTTCTTTTTTAATCTCTTCTTTCCCCTCATTCAGGCTCTTTGGTCATTTTTAGATTTTGAAATAGGAGCTTACATTTCCGGAATTTATTTTATAGTGGCAGCATGCATTGCTAGCAGGTGTCTCTAGGAGGAAGTGGCACTATGGGATAGGACAATGGGGTTTCTCCAAAACACCCAAACCTGCAGTCCACCTAGGCTTTTTAAACATGGTGGAGACTGGCTTGGCTTCTGGGAAAACCACAAATTCATCAGCTCTCTGAGCAAAAGAGCTTAGAAATAGTGAAATTCTCACAGGAGAGCTGGCATACTTTAGAAGAGTAATAGCCTTTAGGAGAGGATACTGTCTGATGTTTTATAGGTTAATTTGTAACCCAGTTGTAACCCAGTGAGGTCTGTGAGTAAAATTCAAGTTGATCACATCAATCACCTTGAAACTCAATATAATGTTCTAGGAATTTCCAGAATCTTCTACTGTACCTGCCAGATTTCAGTATGTTCTGGCACATGGCCTTATATAGTTCATTTCATTAGGTCACGCCTCTGCCACAGGAGGGTCCCAGAGCTCCTCTTGCAAGACTTGAACGGGCTGGGAAGCTGCAGTTTCATAACCCCCTGTTGGCGTCATATTCCTTGAGATTGACGACTGCTTTCAAACTAGCCTTGCTAAAATACTGGAATTTTTAAAACTTTCCAACAGCAACCCTTCCTCTGCACCTTGGGTGGTCCCCTGAAGTAGGTTTCAGCAACTACTCAGTGAAGAGCAGGCTCTCAGCTGCCCCCTTTCATTCCCAGTGCAATTGGCTTTGTTTTCTTATTTGGTTTTTAAATCTGTTGTTGTTGTTTTGAGATGTGATGTCTCATTGTGGTTGGGGGACAGCCTTCCGCCTGTAGCGGTCCTCCTGCCTCTGCCTTCCAAGCACAGTGCAGATGTGTGCCATGTACCCAGCTTGATCTGTTTGGGGGTAATTTAGCTAACACAGACCAACTGGGAGATTATTGGAGTCAACGGAAGATCTATAGCACACCCAATAACATTTATATATCTTTATTTATCTTTAATATTTATTACCATATGCATGTGTGCTCATGATGTATGTGTATTATGAGAACTTGTACCAAGGTTTATGTGTAGAGTTCAGAGAGCATCTTTGTGGAGTCAGTTTTCAATTTCAACCTTTATGTGGGTCCTGGGAATTAAAATTAGACTGTCAAACTTCTTTCATGACTTCTTGGCTATGATAAAAAACATCCATGACCACAGCAACTTATAAAAGAAATAAATACTCTTATCTGACTTTTGATTTCAGAAAGTTGGAGTCCATGATGGTGGAGCAATGGAATAGTTAAAAGCTCACATCTTGCTCCCTACCACAAGGCAGAGAGAAAGACAGACTGGGGAACGGTATGAGTTCTTCTGAAATCTCAAAGTCCAGTTTGGCAATATACCTCCTCAAACAAGTTCACACCTCCTAATCCTTCCCAAACAGTTCCACTAACTGAGGATCACGCTTTGAAACATATAAGCATATGGGGTTCTTTTTATTCAGGTCACCACATTCCATTCCCTGCCCCGCCCCCCGGCTCATGGCCATGTCATAATGCAAAATGTATTTAATCCAACTTCAAAATTCCCATACTTTTGTGGCCTCAACATTCTTTCAAAGTCCAAAGTCTCTTTTGAGACAAATAGCACCTCTTACCTGTAACGCCCTGGGAAATCAAAATCAAATGACATACCTCCAATGTACAATGCGCAGAATATACATTGCCATTCAGAAAAGGAGAAAAGAGACACAGGGAGGAAATACTGGATGAAAGTAAGACTGAAAGCAGCCGAACAAAACTCCAATCCTGTAGCTCCAGGTCTGGTGTCAAATAGCTTAGATGGCTCTGCCCTTCCAGCTCTGCTGAGTGCAACACACTTTTCTCTCGGGCTGGTCCCACTCCCTGTAAGCAGCGCTCCATGGTAGACATCCCATGGCTCTGGCACCTCTAATGTCTTGGTGTCTCCAATGCAATTCAGATCACACTTGCACAGCTTCGTGCAATGGCTTCTCAGGGCCCTCATGCAGGGACTCTTCTGCCACACACCTGGCCTCAGTGCCTCTCCTTAACTGCAAAGGATGATCCCTCAAATGTTTTACTTGTGTATCCTTCATGATTCTAAAGCTGGTACCACATGGACAATACTGCCAAGGTGGCATCCTTGGGCCACATTCATATTCCATTTCTGATCAGACCTCACTTGAACCTTATCTCTTTCAGCACAAGTCTTGCCTCAAACATTAAATTTTCTTGCACTTGTTTGCTCTTCAAACTGTATACTTTGTGTTATCTATTTTGCCCCACCTGCTCTTTTTCATTGTAGATAATGCAGGTCTATGTGATGCAAAGAGTGACTGCCAATAACCATGCAATGGAGTCAATTTGCTATCTTGAAATCTCCTCTACCAGGGAGTACTTACCCCGTCTACCTTAGAGTGTTGTATGTCTGTTGCCCTTGTTCAGCACATGTTTAGGCAGCCATGGGTCTCACACCCTTAGGAGACACAGCCTCACAGCAAACTCCCTGTTCCTCTGGCTCACACAATGCTCTTCTGAAACAACCCATGAGCACATCCGATTTTTAAAATCTAAAGACTGGGTGAATGGCAAGTGTCTTAGTTAGAGATTTTATTGCTGCGATAAACACTATGACCAAAAGCAACTTGGGGAGGAAAGGGTTTGTTTGCTCCTACACTTCTGGATAACAGTCCATCCCTGAAGGAAATCAGGGCAGGAACTCACCAAGGGCAGGCACCTGAAGGCAGGAACTGAATCATAAGCCAATGTGGGGTGCTGCTTACTGGCCTGCTTCTTGTGTTTGCTCGGCCTGCTTTTTTATGACCCAGAGTGGTACTGCCCACAGTGTAGGGCCCTCCCACATCAATCACTACCTAATAAAATATACTATAGACTTGCCTACAGGCTGATCTCATGAAGGCATTTTCTTAATTGACAGTCCCTTTGCCCAAATGACTCTAGCTTGTGCCAAGTTGACATAAAACTAGCCAGCACACCAGGACAAGGGGGGAAGTGGAGGGAAGCATGTGTGTCAAGGTACAACATACATTCTCCTGTAACCTCTGATAGACACGTGTACAACCCAAAAGGGCACTCACTGATGGAATACTACAGCTTTACCTTCCCTACTCACCCTTGGTCTCTCCTGCATTCTCCTGGCTTGTTACCACGAGTAAAGTACAGGACAGCCTGTCCCCAGGAACTCTGTGCTCCTGCCTACGGAGCTCTGACTTCATGGAGTTTGGAAACTTTGTAAAGTTCCTCAGATCACCGTAACTTCGAAAATAAGGAGGAACACGTCTTTCAATTAACTTAACACTCAATAGTTTCTAGGTTAGCAAAAGCAGCAGGAAGCAGATTTAAGGATGCTGAAGAGTCCCTGGAGCTGGAAGAACTTGATGATATGACTGTAGCTAGGTCTCAGGCCAGAATCTATTTTGTTACCCATAGATCCTTGATCACCTTGGCTCTGGGTCCTTCCTCGACCTACAAACAACAAGAAGCCCCAAGGACAGCCATGGCTGCTGGCGGAGCAACAACAGGAGAAGAAATTGGAAGGGTATAGAAAACAGGGAACCTGCACAGAATGACCAAGGGAGCCTGGGAATCTTGTCTTTTTTGCACCTTACAAGGTTTCAGACCAATCATTTTCAAAACCACCAATGTTGATATTTAGAGAAAGGACTGGCAGAATGTTGACACTCTGAAATGCTTAAGACCAGGAGTATTTGGAATTTGGGTTTTTGTTTGCTTATTTGATTTTGTTTAAATTTTGGAATAAGATACCTGGGGAACTCAAATATGATGCTTGCCTGTATTTCACATGAAATATGTGCATACAGTCTGATGGTGACTGTGGTAGTTTGAATGTAATTGACCCCCATAAACTCGGGGAGTGGTGCTCTTGGGAGGTGTGGCCTTGTTTAAGGAAGTGCGTCACCGTGGGGGCGGGCTTTGAGGTCTCTTTTGCTTAAGCTTCACTCAGTGTCAAAGTCCACTTCCTGTTACCTTCTGACCAAGATGCAGCCAGCACTGCATCTGCCTGCATGCCACTATGGTCTCCGCCATGATGATAATGGACTGAACTTCTGAAACTGCAAGTGAACCACCTCAGTTAAATGTTTTCCTTTATAAGACTTGCCACGGTCATGGTGTCTCTTCACAGTAACGGAAACCCTAACTAAGACAGTAACTTTGGGGTGTAGCCAGGAACTGCTGTCCCTGTAGGTGTTCAGTCCCAATTGTCCTGTAGAGGTGATGTCTTCCTGGAGCACCTACCTGCATCCAGGGGTGGGTGGTACTGAGGTCAGTTTGCTGAGAGATGACACCCTAAGGTAGAACCACTTGTAAACTATCATCCAGGTCAGATGAGATGCTGGGGATAAAAGGTAGCCCCTGGACCAGGTATTATGTTCCAAGCCTGCTGAGGCCATCTGTGCCTGAATACAAGAGACCTCAGGGTCTTGAGATAAATGGCTAGTATCCATCAGTAGGGATGTTGACACCACACCCTTCACACTCCAGAAAACTGAGATCGGCAAACCTCTTTATAAAGCATCCAGCTTGGAGTATTTTGTTGCAGCAACAGAGAATAGACTAAGGTAATCACTTCTAAGTATAATGACAACGTACATCCTGCAAAGGATGTGTTCTTTTTCAGGCTTAGCCATGGTTGCATATGCATAACGAGATAACTTGGTGATGAGGCCCAAGTCTCCATGCAGTACCACAATGCTGTATCAAGAAGAACACAGGGAAGTCACTACAGTCTCAGGAGAAGCCGGGGCCACACATCTCAATGCTTTCACAGCCTCAGCCAGCAGAACCTGGACCTCCTGAACAAGGCCTCACCCACTGTGAGACAGGAGACAGCAGGAGGCCATCAGCCCCAAGTTAATTATCTTCGGGCTAGTCACCTCCCTCTTGAGAGGACTGGGTTGGGCAGCTGACCATCAACTGAAACTAATCGGCCTCCTGCTCAAAGAGAATCTAATCCTAGAAGAAGCGAGAGGCAAGAATTAAAGGAAGAAAACCAGAGGCTGTCCAGTGTGGAAAAAATGAGAACTATTTACCCTAAGGAGGATACAAACCCAAAACAGTTATTAACATCAGGGAGATAAAGCACTGGACACGCAAACATGGAGGGGCCCCAGGGGAGGGAGGAAAGGGCAGGAAATTATACAGGAGCGTGCAATCCAATCTGGCTGGAGCAGCCGCGTGAAACACAAAGCATTCTGAATTATGTAGCTGAAACAGCAAACCATGGTCTAAGCCAGCTGGAGGACTCCCCCTGAGCCCCAGGGAACCTCAGCCATGGCCCTCAGAAAGAGCAGAACACGTGGATTGGCGGGAACTGGCGAGAGTGACCACAGAGGGACTGGCATGGGCACCTGGCTTCAGACGTAGCTAACAAAGCCTGGTGAGTGGTGGGTGGCTGGGGAGGTAGTGCTTGGGCAAAGGAGACCGTGACAATGAGGCCTGCAGATCTGGACAAAAAGGCAGCAAAGCCACAGGAGACACGGGGAAAGCCTCAGGTCCATGTGATGGCGCCTCTACAATGGGTGATAATGTCCTCTGGGGACCCAGGGTGTGCACCATGGGAAGGGGACACGTCTTCACTATCTGCCACTGTCGCGACACTATATGGGAATGCAAAAAGGCTCCACTTCTCCTCCCAGCATCACTCACCAAGGTCCTGCCTCTGGGGGAGACTTCGTGAGCGGGGCCGTTTCTCCCGTCAACACGCTCGGTTCACCTGCTCTTCCTATGACTTCCTGAGACAGCAGAGAGAAGAGCAGAACACAACAGAAGACAGAATGGCAAGTTGGAGGGTCAGAGAGCAGAGTGGCACAGGTGGGCCTGATGGGATGGGGAGAGGAGCCAGGAAATCCTGCCCCATAGTTCCCGAGGTCACCCACCAGGAGTCAGGCTGATGTCAGGTGACCATCACCTGCATGCTGATGTCAGCCCCAGACAGGCAGTTACAGGTGGGTTCCAGAGAAAAAAAAGCGTATGCCTGGCATCAGGTTGGTCCCGATAGAGCCCCTCTGTGTAAGCACCTGCACTGAGGGTTGACCTCAGCAGGCCATGGGGGTGGCTATGGGAATGAGAGTTGATTTCCAGGTCTCTGACCCTCTGACCCCGAAGGCAATGAGAAGTGTGGCCACCCTGGTGTGAACGGGAGGTTAACAGGAGGATCAGGTGCCCGGGCCACCCAGGCAGAGAAAAGCAGAGGGGAGAAGGCTCCAAAACACAGGCCACAGCATTCCTGGGCATGAAATCCAACATGGGCATGAACTCCACAGATACTGGATCCACACCGAGCTGGAAACTGTGTGCCCCTCCTCCCTTGAAAGCTATTTGACTTCGCTGGGCCCCAGCTACCTCATCTGAGTGTTTATGAGGTTTGTATGTTAGCCTGGCACAGCACAAAAAGGTACACTCTCTCTGTACATGTGTTCCACACGTCAGGCCCAACCAGCGCAGACAGAGTATTCATATGAAACCATTTCTGCCCTCAACAGGTACACATGCCACATGGCGAGTGTCTGTGCCACATCTGCGCCATGCTGAGTGTTACCTGTGCATCCAGGAGGCTGTATGTAGCTTCTAGGCAAACCCTGCCACGTTCTATGTGAGGAACTCAGGTGCCCGTGCACTTGCTAGCGGTACCGGGCCCTCTGGATGCCTAGAGCCAACTGTACTCTTTAGACTCCAGGGATTGGTTGTCACTTCTGTCCTGCGTGCAGAGCACCTGGAGGAATTCCTTCTGACTTGAGTGGGACCAGGTGGCAGGAGGCCAGCTGAGGTCACGAGGAAGCGCGTTCAATGAGAAACATTTCTCCCCCACACACTTAAAATTCTACCACTTCTCATCATTGTATGTGAAAGTATTTTGCAATTACATAGTCTACAAAAACTAAAATTAAAGCCCTCTGGTATTTCTAGATTGCATAATTCAACAGCAGAAGGAAGCTATTGCTTAAGTATGTGTTTACTTGTGGCCAAAAGAACAAACAAAAAACAAATGTCAGAGTTGAATTACTTGGCTCAAAATAAGCAGATACTATGACAGCTGAGGAGGAAACAAGAGCTCTCCAAAAATATAATATCACCACATGATGGTAAAATTAGCCATCAAAGAAAAGGGGGAGGATGCTTTATTGTTTGTGGTGCTGGGGAGGGAGCCCAGTCTTGCACAGCTGCCGCTGAGCCCTACCCCGGCCACCTACAGCTGACATCAGAGGACTCATGAAGTCCTTCACCAGAACTCAATACTCCAAGTGGTCAGTTATAGCCCAGGAGATCACAGGACGTGGGACAAATAAGATTCACTAATTTCCTTTTGGGGGGTAGGTAGGTTGAACCCAGGGCCCAGTGTGTGCTAGCAAGCACTAAACTGCCTAGCTAAAGCTCCAGCCTGCCACTGATGGTCCTTCACTTTTTTTTTTCTGGCAGTAAGGTTCACTTAGTTTAGCCTTACCGAGTGTCATATGGACAACTCAGGGTTGTTAAACACTTTCCTAATGTGTGGCCATCAGCACTGTTCATGGCCCCAGGGTGGCAAACATGGCTCTGGCAGGCCTTGCCCTTCCCCCATTCCTTCTGCCTTGCTAAACCATTAGATTCCTGAAGCATGCCACCAAGGTCTATTTCTTTATCTGGCCACTTCCTCCTCCTAAGGCTGACCACCAGGGTCTAGCTATCAAAGTATCGAGGTCCAGCAATCAAAAGCCCTCTTTTGGCTGCCCCAACTAACCTGTCTAATCAAAATTAAACAGCTCATTCTAATACAGGGATTTCCTCTTTTCCTTTATAAAATGTCATTTGCCTATGTGCTGTGTGCCATGTGCCTCTCTATCCAGAGGTTGTCCTTTGTCCCTCAGGGCAAATAACCCCTTGCCCCTCTCCCTTGTTCCTTTTCCATTCTCCCTCATCCTCTGTCTCCTGTCTTTGTCTCTTATTCCCTGCCCTTTATCCCACTGGGGCAAATAAACCTCCTTTGTGCTGAGAGCTTAGTCTTGGGGTATCCAGTGTTAACTCTGGTTCTTTCAGCCCACCTCCAGGGCTCTTCTTTTAAAGTTGAAACTCGGCACCATTGGATAAGAGACCAGGAACTACCACTTTAAGCTGAGTGTATATGTTTCGTAGTGCTTCTTAAAAATATGTTAAAACTCAGCTGGAGATGTGGTAAGGAGCTTAGCTCGCATGCATGAATCCCTAGGTTTAATCCCCAGCACCACGTAAAACCAGATGTGGTGGCTCATGCCAAAAATCCCAACACTTGGAAGATGGAGTCTGGAGGATCACAAGTTCAAGGTCGTCCTTGGCTACATGGGGGTTTGAGGTAAGCCCGGGGTCTGTGAGACTGTTGGCGCTGGTAACTTTTTATTGACAACTTAACACACCTGTAGTGATCTGGGGAGAAGAAACTAAAGTACCGACCCTGTCTACAGCATTGTCTTGTTTGATGGTTGATATGGGAGGGTCTGGCCCACTGAGTGCTACTACCCCAAGGCAGGTGGGCCTGGGTTGTATAAGAGCACCAGGACAAGCCAGTGAGTGAGCTAGCCACGGGCATCTCCCCACAGTTTCTGCCTCCTGACTCCTGCTTTGCGTTCTTGCCCTGACTTCCCTCAGCGATGGATTGTGACTTGTAAGAGGAATAAATCCAAAGTGCATTTGGTCATGGTGTTTACCACTGCCACGGAAAGCGACTAGAATCCCACCTCACAATTCATACATACGTACATTGTGTGTGTATGTATGAGCTCATGTGAGAGTGTGCATGTGTGTGTGTGCGTGTGTGTGTGTGTGAACTGCACATTGTGTAACTAAGTTATGAAGATTAAAAGTATTCCAGGTCCCTGAGGATGGGGACACAGTTACTTAGAAATAGGACATCAGCTGGGATTTGGTCCAGAGTCCCTGTAGACAGGAATTCTGTGCTCACAGGTCTGTGTATTTCATCCCCCGGTGTCTTCATCACGGTGGTGGTTCCCAGGGGACCAGGCAGGCTCTCTTTCAGCACTTGACCATAAACATTGTCCCTTGCTTCTGTCCAGCTGGCAGAAAATTAGCAGGAGAGCTTGAGAACGCGGCCCTCCCCTCAGGCTCCAGCTCCAACTGCACGCTTCCAGCTGGTTCCAGGGTGTGTTGCAGCTCAGCAAATAACAATGTTGCAGTATGTTCCTTCTGGACCCTCTACATGGATACTTCTGGGTCGGGGCAGGATCTGGGTGTGCCCGTGTTACTGGCCGTAATAGCCTCTTGTAGCATCAGAACCAGCAAGCCAGACTCCCTGCGCCCTTCCCAGCAGCTCCTCTGTACCCACCGACAATGACAGTGATGTCGGAGGGACACAGAAATGTCCACAGAATGGGACTCTACCATGGCCAGTCATACATCACTTTCATTGGGCCTGTTTTACTCTTTAGTTAGGGCTGGCTCAACAAATCAACTACTTAAAAACAAAAACAAAAGAACCCAGAAACCTCTGCCCTGCTCCCCAGGACACTTCCACCTGCTGGGTGCTCTGGAAGCTGGAAGCTGAGCTGCTGCCACTCCGGATGGGCGGTGATCTGTGAGGAGGGTGGGCATGTGCTTTGGGCTCGAGTGGATGCTGTGAAAGCTTGGGATGCTGCAGGCCCTGGCAGCCACACTAGCTCTTGCCCCGACCTGATACAAGTTCCAGGTTCATGAGGAAGAAGGATTAGCTCCCTATCTCATGGCCTCTTTGAAGACACCTGTCATGTGACTTCCCTCAGCCATTTCCTGTAACTGCCTTCACTCCATGAAGGCTTCCCCAAAGTGAAGTCACTGTGTCAAGGGGAGTAAGGCACCCCAGCACGGCAAGCCATCTTGGAAGGTCCACTTACCAGGATGGCAGTTTCCCTGGGAGAGTCTATAAGCCCCAGTCCTTATAGGAGAAAGGCAAGGGAGAAGGGCTCCATCTCCCCCTAAAGAGTTGATAAATGATCTAGGCTTAGGAAACTCCACTTGAGATTTCAACAGCAGCATTCCCGCTGCCCACACATTCCACCAACCACCTGGGACCGCTGGCCCCCTGCTCCCCAGTTGTTCCCCACACCAGATGCTGTGTGAAAGCATGCTTGCTGTGGTTTGGGGGAGCTGAGGGCTAGCGCATGGGGAGTCTTTGGTAAATCCTTCTGCATGGCCCCGCCACGTTAACAAACACAACTGGACTTGGGTGCAGATGAGTCATAATCAGCTCCTAAGCTGACAAATAGGCATTTTTGGTACCTGTGAGTACTATAAAGGAAATGACACTGGCTCTTAGGGTTGACAATGTGAACATTGCTCTCCAGCCGGCCACGGAGGGTAGGCTGAAAAACCCATCTCTTTTCCATTTTCAGTGCTGTATTCAACAAACTACATTCAACATTCAACACCATATTATAAAATCAATTTCTTGTTAGATGGCTTTGTCTCCTAAATGTAGGCCACCAAAGTATCCTGAGAGCATTTAAGTTGGATCAGGCTAAGCAAGGATGCTGGGCAGGCTATGTATATTAAATCCATTTTCTACTGAAGCGATCTTAGTTTATGGTGGATTGATGGACTCTTTCACCATATTAAGTCAGGTGCATCTGTATAGGAATCATGAGACTGAGCACACGGGGGAAGGAGGGCTTTGGATGACCCTGTACGGAGGGAAGTCTCCGGGAGACCTGTGGGGAAGGACACCCAGGCAGGAGCACTAAGACTTTCAGAGGCTGTGTTGGGGCCTCAAGTCACAAGTTTGGGTTGGGGTCTGGCCTCATTCTTGTCCTACATTTGACAACTGAATGCCATCAAGCAGTGACCTACGGCAACCGTACTGTTTGGTGGAATCTCCCATCTGCCCTCAAATATTCCAGATGATTCTAGAGTTCCAGGAATGCCTGTCATGTGATCGGGAGGTCAAGTTTCAGAGAGTTTAGGCTGAAGACCAATCCCTGCTTCCCTCCTCCCCATTCCCCGGGCTGCTCAGGGGCCACTGTCATCCTGCCCAGAGTTAGGGTACACAGGGGCAAAGACCATTTCTGCTGCAGAGCTGCAGTCGCGAAAGCTGCCTCCTGTAGTGGGGTAAGCACAGTTTGCTTTTTATTTGCTGTTTTATGAGCTACTTAAAACCCAAACATGTCAAAATTAGATGGGACCCAGAACTAACCTACTGACAGCATCATTTAAAGGGCTAACATGTGACAAACTGGATGGGACCCAGGAAGAATGACAGAAGAGCAGGATTTGGTATGGACCATATGATACTTCGCAATGATACCCAGGCCTTACCACATTTGGAATGATTCGAGTTTGATCTCCACTTGAACACTCTTGGTCCACTTGGCCTGACTTCTTTCTGAGCTCAGTGACGGAGCCAGTCTCTACTCTGGCTCGTGTTTTGGACGGGACACAGGGAATGTTTAGGAGTGGGACATTAAGCCTACATTTGCCTTCTTTGTTTTCCATTCAGTAACAATTACGGCCCAGAGACTCCTCCCTCTGGCTTCACTACCTGCTCTGCCTTCTACAGGGCCCCACCTGTTCCTCCCCATGGAGAAAATTCCGTTGGCTTTGTGAGCCGAAGTGAGCTGCTGGAGGCCACGGAGGCAGCTGATGGGAAGCTCTAAAGGCTCCTTCTGGTTCGTTCTCGGAGGGCAAAGAGGAATTCTCAAAGGTCAGGCATGTCTCCCGCACCCCTACAGTTTCGGTTTCCCAGATTTAAAACAGCTGAGATGGAACGAACACTCAGGAAAAGAGATCCTTTAATTTCTCTCCAGATAAGAGGAGCCGTGTCAAGATGTACGCATGGATGGCCCAGGTTAACCTGGTTCATCTGAAGATGGTTCATAATGATGCTGCAAATGGGATTTTGAAAGTGACCGCTGAACTCTATGTTGGGATCCTTTAACAAGCTAGACACGACCTACCCAGCCTGCTTTTGAGACTGGTGGAAACTGTGGGTCCCAGTCAGCTGAAGGAAATGTTTCATCAATTGGACAAACACACAGAAATCCTACTACCGGCCACCAAACATTACCTTCTGAAGCCTGTCACCCCAAGCAGTAGGGGAAAAGTGTGTCCTTAGGCAGAATGAGAGCAATCATCGGTGACGCCCAGGCGACCAGGCATACCAGACAACTTGCAAATAGGGACCACGGGATCTTCTGAGAGCTCTCTGTTCTTTCTGGAGCCCTCCTCCGGGTCACCTCCTCCCACGAAGCAGGCCGCCATGTTTACTAACCCTGTCAGTTTGGCAGGACCTAGAGCCACCAAGAGATAAGCCTCCAGCATATCTGTTGTTTTTATTCTACTTTTAATTGAATCACTGCTAATTTTTTTAAAAACGATTAAAAACACCAAATTTTAACATCTAAGCCAGTTTGGGGTGTGCGAGGGAAACACTACCAAGCACTTCTCTCTAGAACAAAACAGTGGTGCTCATTCCTCCGCAAGTCTAGAGCGAAGGTCTGCCACCCCAAAACCCCACAGAGAAAAACAATAATAAACTCACATGCTAGGGGGCTGTACATTTCCTAGTCTCTGCTGTGTGACTTTCAAAAAATTAACACCCTCGCTCATCAAAATATACATATCCCCATTGGCATTTCTTAAATAAAAAATAAACTAATAAGCTCTCTCTCTCTCTCTCCCTCTCTCTCTCTCTCTCTCTCTCTCTCTCTCTCCCTCCCTCTTTCTCTC
Source organism: Arvicola amphibius (assembly GCF_903992535.2). NCBI lineage: Eukaryota > Metazoa > Chordata > Mammalia > Rodentia > Cricetidae > Arvicola > Arvicola amphibius. The sequence continues at coordinate 53,239,815 of NC_052059.1, forward strand.
CCCCCCTCTCCCTCCCCCCCTCCCTCCCTCCCTCTGTCTCTGTCTCTGTCTCTGTCTCTCTCTCTCTCTCTCTCTCTCTCTCTCACACACACACACACACACACACACACACACACGAAGGAATTCACAGCTGGTTGCCTGGCTCATCTGAGAGCGTAAACAGTACATGGAGGTCGAGGAAGGGGACTCGCAGCATATATCTTCAGAGGATGCTCATCTTGAATGCATAGCTTTCTTCCAGAGAGTGTAAAATATCACAATTCCAAGTATGGAGGGACACAGACAATCTCCTTTGAGATGTCTACAGGACAATCCTGGCACCTCAGCTGTTCTTCATAGAGCAACAGGGCTCCTGTTCCCCTGTGTGAAGTACTTCCCATCCTGTTTCAGAATTTTCATTAACAAGTCAAGAATCAGTCTGCAAAACTCCCAGTAGGGACAGCTGTCGAATCATTAGTCATTTAATCAAACTCTCCCTCTCTCTGATACACCTCTTCAGTACTGGAGTGCAGTCTTCCACGAGGGCCCGACGGCAGTCTCCGTTTGAAGAGTCTCCAGCATTCCCCCATATTCTTCACGCACACCGATGGAGCACTGGATAGATCGGTCTCTACCGCTGGGGCCATCTTTAGTTTCAGTTTGACTGTTTCACGTAACATGCCCCAACACAACGTACCAGCCACCTCTGCCTCTCAGAATCAGTGCATCCCAGACAGCGTAGTCTTCCTCATTTCTGCCTACGATGGCCCAGGTATACGCCAAGTCATTCTGCCAAATTAACACCTCTGCAAGGGCAGCTCCAGTGTACGGGGTGGTGGTGGGGGCAGCTAGTGTGGTCTGCTCTGTCCTCAAGAGAAGGACTGAGTAGTGGGACTTCTGCATGGCTCAGCTCCCAACATCTCCCGACTTCCCTCCTTTGATGCCCAAGAGGCCCCTGGGCCCTGGTTTCCCATGGTTCCGATTATAGCCCGGGTGTCTTTGTTAACACCATCACTTAAAAGAAAAGATGTGCCATCTTATTTCTTGGAGAAAGGGGTCGAAGCTGATTAACAGTGAGCTTGCAGGAGTTTGTCACCAAAGGATTGAAATAAGTTTCCTTTGGCCCCTGCAGTGTCCAGTCATGGGAAGAAATGCCCGTATTCAGAGGCTGTCAGACACGTGTCCCCACGCTAATCTGGTATCTGTCAAGACTATTAGCTACAGTAATGGTACTATTTCCACTTTGTGATTTCTTTGGTCTTGTTGAGGAAGTGTGTCACTGTGGTGAGGGCTTTGAGGTCTTTTTCTCAAGCTTCACTCAGTGAGACAGTCAGTGGGCTTCCTGCTGCTCTGAATCAAGATGTAGCCAGCACATCTGTCCGCATGCTGCCATGCTCCCCATCCTGATGATAGTGGACTGAAACTCTGATACTATAAGTGGCCACCTCGATGAAATGTTTTTATTTATAAGATTTGCCGTGGTCATGGTGTCTTTTCATGGCAATAGAAAAACCCTAACTAAGACAAGAAATAAGCCTAGAGAAAGGGGACCGCAGAAGGGGGTAGCTGGGAGGGTCTGGGTAAAGTACTGATTGTCCACTAAGGGGTATTAATTTTTCATGTATCATGTCAGGCTTTCGTAAAGAAAGTTGCCCAAGCATTGTGGAGTCAAAAAAGATCAACCAGACATTTTAGGGCTAGGATGAAAGGGCCCTGGCGATATGCCTATTTTCTCTAGGATGGTGTGCTATACCTTAGTTTGGGAGGGGAAAACATGAACCCTACCCTGGTTCCTCCAATTACTGACGAGTGTGGAGAGCTGTTTAGCTTTATGAATTCAAAGCCATTAGTCCCTCAAAGATCAGGTTCCCTACTTTAGCCAGTCCCCCAAAAAAACAGAGAAGCCGGCTGGGAGACCTGGTTGTGCTGATCACAGCCAGAGGTCCTTTTCTTCTATGAGGCTGCTTGGAGTGCCGGATTTGTCAGTCATCCGTCTAGGGTCCTCCATCACGATTTCTGTCAGTTATATCCATCTTGGGTGGGTCTTCAAATCCTAGTGGAGTCCCATAGCTGTGGAGATTGCGGGATGGGGGTAAGTAGAGTACTCACGTTTTGTTCTGTGGGATGGACACGGAATCGTGTGTGGAAAAGACCAAAGCACCGAGATGGCGAAATGACAGCCTCGGAGAACCAGGTGGGCTCAGGGACATTTTACAGGACCCCAGGACCCTTCCTCTGCCTGGCCTTCCAGGCTCCTCACTTGGGCAGGCTCTCTTCATATGGCTAGTTAGCAGCTGTAACAGCTGCAAAGTCCTCCAGGAACCAGAAGCAGCTCTCTTAAAGGGGACTATCCCTGCTTTCCCCAATCTGCCTCCACTCCCCCGACTAGCCCACATTTCTGGCGAAAGGAACACTGGTGAAGACACAGGGACTTGGCACCCCAGGGTTACATCACCCCTTCAGATGGCCCTGTGGCTGACAACTGCTTGATGCCTCCCGGGATGTTTCCCAGAACAGAGCCGGCGTCTGTGAGTGCAAGTCTACAAGGATCAGATCTTCCACACTCAGATCAGATAAGGAGAATAAACAGGGTGGGATTTGGCTCCACCCCTGCCAGGCATTGGCACTGGAGCCCATTCTGTCACCAACACTACCCAATCTGTCCTCCAGCTTTCAGGCTCCTGCCAGACTCTATACAGGCTCCAGGTGCCTCCTAGGGTTAGCATGTAGAGCCTCAGACTAGACAACACTGCGCCATCCTGGCTGTGAGGAAGCTGGCCTCAGAGCGCCAACCACTTTCTTTCCCATCGATCCAGAACTGCATGTGCACGCACATGTGGGCAGGCGAGAAGGTCAGCACCTTCCTGCAGGGGCCTAGGACAGCAGGTCACTGAGGATACCGTTCTGTCTGCTGAGCTTGTAGGAAGCTTCTAGAGTCTGAGTGCAGTCCTTTCTGTTGCCACTGGCCACGCAGAAGCAGGAAGAACTACCAGATGCCATTTTAGAGTGAAAGGGCTACAGTGAGCTGCTTGACTTTAACGGTGGGAAAACACCTCACGTCCACGAAATGATTTCTCTCCCCGTATTTGCAACACGCAGCGGCTCAGTAGACACCAACATAAGCTGTGGGTTCTGGGGAATGACAGACGAGGCTCGAACCCGGCTCCTTATATGCTCACTGCCTGACCTTCACAGTCAAGACAGCAAAGCTCGAGTCCACATCCTCCCAGTTCTGAGCCCATCGGTAGAACCTAAACACCCTGGAAAAGGCGCATGTCAGTGGAATACTTTGGCTTCTTGGTTGCTGCAGCTGACTATCCAAGACACTAGGACAGAGGTCTTAAGAAACGGCAGTCCTCCTTTAAAAAATAGGTGTGATCTTTTTGAGAACTCTTCAAATTGTCCTAACTTGCAACAATTTAGCTTTCTGCAGCATTTCTAATGTATTCAATTAGACAGCAACAACCAGGCAGCAGTCTGGACACAGCCACCAAGCTGGGAACACTGGTACTCTATAATTAGAAACTTCTGTGGTTCACAGACTAAAAAAATGCTTAAAACACTGCCAAGCAGGTGAGACACAGTGTAATTCAAACACATTTATTCCAAGTTCGGTCAGTTTAAGGCTTGTCAGGAAATATCTCCTCAGCGAACTCAAGTTGGATGGAGCTTTTGCAGCTGTACAATCTAGATCTGGTGACAAGTTTCTTATCTGCACGAGCCATGCTTCTGCTACTTAGAATCCATGAAGAAAGTTTCAAAGTCCAGATTCAAGTCAGAAACCAGGGCGCCCACGAAGTCATCGATGGAGGGACACTTCTGCAGCATGCCTGCAGCCAAGCAACAGGAGTTCAGTTAGCACGCAGAGACCCCGGAGGCAGGACAACTGTGGCTTCTAACCCCAGAGGTTGCCTCGACAGCCTCACATGAGAGGTCATTACATAAGTCACAGGTAGTGTGTGACCTGAAGCTGTTCCTGACTTCAAAGCATTTTATTCTTTACGCAACATCTGGCTAAGAGACTTAGACCCAATGCATTTCCCAAGTAATTCTGCTTCTGTAGCTATCACTGTCCACCGGGAACAATGATACCAGACTGAATTGTTGAGAAGTGCTGACCAGGGTAAGCTAGGGTTTCAGTCATCTGATTTTTGGTGGGGTTCCAAGCACACCCTGCACACTCCAAACCCAACTAGGCGTCAGTTCTTTGGCAAAAATCTTGAATCTGAGTCCCTCCACATTCCCCCGCCCCAGAAGGGAAGATGCCTCAAATCTGCAGAATTCTGAAGGTCTCAAAAACCCACCTCACCCAGAAGACAGCTGATAGACTCTGTTATGTGAAGTTCAAAATGGGTCTGGTCAAAACTGAGTGGTCCAGTTGCTAAGCAATAGGGATAGGACATGAAGGAATATTCTAGAGCAATGGTTTTGTTCTCCACTTGGATAATAATTCAAGTGACACTCGTGCGCATGAGGTAAATCTATTGAACAGAACAATGGTGATGCCTAAAATTTTTTTTATCATTATTCAATACCAAATTCAACCTTGAAAAAATACATGAAAGTAACATTATACAGATTGAACAGGTTATCTTTAGAAATATATATGTATATAATAACAATGGAAATAAATGAATTGGAAACAGCAGGGAGCGGTATAAGGGAGGGTTTGGAGAGAGAAAAGGGAAGGAGGAAATGATGTAATTATGTTATAATCTCAAAAACTAAACAGAAATAACTGAAAAATTACCAATAAAAAAGTTCCAAACTTGTGCCTTTTAGGAGAGAGGTACAATCATGGGAACCTACAACTGTCTGGGATGCGGGATGAGACTGGAAGAGGGCATGGGGACAAGCTGAGGCTCTGAACCAGAGCAGCAGAGGACCAGAAGAGGAAACCAGCTGGGTACAGGAAGGACAAGGACAGCAGTGAGAAGGCCTGGGATGGCAGGGGTGGCTCAGGTCTACAGTCAGGAATGCACTCATTTACAGCATGAATAATAAAAACCCAGAGACAAATACTGGGGTTCAACCTTGAAGATAAGAAAAGCAAAGCAGCCGATTACCAGAGAGACCTTTTATCTCTACCAAATCTTCAGACCAAAGGGGCAAGATCCTGTCTCCTCGAATCCTCAGACTCCACACTCCACTGAGTTCCTGTCTCTTCCTCTTTGTAGCCACATCACTCCTGTCTCCACCTCCCTAGTGCTGGGATTAAAAGTGTGTGATCCCAAGTGCTGGGATTCAATCTTGTGTAGCCCAGGCTGGTCTTGAACTCAGAGATCAATCTGCCTCTGTCTCCCGAGTCCTGGGATTAAAGGTGTGTGCCGCTACTCCCTGGCCTGTAAAGCTGACTAGTATGGCTGCTTTTCTCTCTGATCTTCAGGCAAGCTCTATTTATTAAAACATAAATGAGCCGGGCGGTGGTGGCGCACGCCTTTAATCCCAGCACTCGGGAGGCAGAGGCAGGTGGATCTCTGTGAGTTCGAGGCCAGCCTGGTTTACAAGAGCTAGTTCCAGGACAGGCTCCAAAGCCACAGAGAAACCCTGTCTCGAAAAATCAAAAACAAACAAACAAACAAAAAACAAAAAACAAAAAACCCATAAATGAGTACCACTGTCGTCTCTCCCTCATGCACTGTACGCAGGGTGAGACACAGGGAAGAAAAACCAGCTCCCAACATGCAGAATCCGCTAACTAGGCAGGGCTGGCTGAAAACGCTAATAGTATTTTCATTTTGAGCTACAGATTGTTTTTCTTCTCTTTCAAATTCAGATTTAAATAGCTCCATCTTGAGGAAACATGGACAGAAAATTGCACTGTGATGCCTTTATTTGTACAACTGAAACGAAGCATCATATTCTTTACAGGATGAAAGCAGACACTCTGGCTGCTCAGCTGTGTTGCTAGTGCAGGGTCCTGGGTCTCCGATGGTCACTCTAGGAGCATGCTCCGTAGAGCACCTTCTGATGCCAGATGCGGCAGTGCTATGAGTAGAGTCCACCTGATTGGACAGCAGTGCACACACCTTCCCTGGGTGCCAGCTTTCTTGATGCAGAGCCCATTTGTAGGAAAATCTTTAAACATGGCTTTCAATCAATTATAACATTTCCTTTTAATATCTGAAATATTTCTATAATTACATAACTGCTTATTTATAATTAAATGACTGTAACTGTCAGGGGGTAAAACCATTTATTCAGAGCCAACCTACACAGGTAAGGATGACCAACCTTTGTCTCTGAAGTGGACCAGTTCAACCCAACCACCTGCCAGCATCAACGTGATCTGGTCTCATCCTCGGAACAGAGATACTCAGTGCCCGTCCTGTGCCCACTCACTGCCCTGCCCATCCTACACCATTCCTGCGCCCCAAAGGTGACTGTGGCAACAGGAGAGAAACGCAAACAGCTCGGGCTTTCCTCAAAATAGTTGTGAGGTCTGATGACTTTGTTTGCGACTGTTGAAGATGAAAGTGCAGGGAGAGCCGGGGCTTGACTTCTGGGCACACAGCCGCTCCAGTCAAAGGATCAAATCCAACACAGAAGGGCTTTGCAAGTATCAACATGAACCGATTCTACACAGAGAATTAAAGACAAACCCAATGTTTGAGACAGTTTCACAAATAAGAAAAACGAAAGTTGGCTTTTAGATATATGTCCTGGTTAGTTTTTTGTCAGTTCAACACAAGCTAGTGTCACTTGGGAAGAGGGACCCTCAACTGAGACAAATTCCACCATCAGACTGGCCTGTAGTTAAGTCTGTGGGGCATTTTCTTGATTAAGGACAGATGTGGGATTTGTGGGAGGGCCCAGCCCACTGTGAGCAGTGCCACCCCTGGGAGTTATCAGAAAGCCAGATGAAGATGAGGCAGAGGAGCAAGTCAGTAAGCTCCTCACAGCAACAGGAAGCAAACCAAAGCAGTATCTACCTACCTACCTAAAAACCTCTAGGAACACTTGTGTCTGACAAAAAAAATTGTCAAAACTGTTCCCTTTGTCTTTAAGTCTTAATTTGGAAAGGGTGACGGTAGCTCTGCAGTTTCTAAGGAGGCCCTGGATTGAGGAGAGTTGACAGCACAGCTCTCTGTGGAAAGGACCACGGGGGTTATAGATGCAAGCAAGTAAGGGCCGACTGTGTTCAGAACTGAAGAGAAAAATGTCAACAGCAAGAAAATAAGTTCAAAACTGCATCCAGACACACACTGTGCACCCATCCCAGCTCACAAAAGGAAACTGCGACATTGAGTCTCATGTATCCGACCATCTTTGAGGGTCAAGCAACATCCAATGACCATTAAGTAAGAATGTTCCAATTTATTTTTCTCATTTTACCTGAGAGGCAAATAGGCCAACAAGTGACAGTGTAAGCCAGAACACTTGCTGGTTGGTCTACTTCTAGTACCTGTTTAACAACCTTGAAAGACAGGGCAATTATTCTGGGCCTAACTAAATAAATTATGATATCAAGTCGATTCCAGAACTGATTGTTGCAGCAGGCAGGTTTCCAAAATGCATCTTGTGCCACTCTCTAGTGCCTGCTGCCCTGGGTTGAGAGGAGTGGAAGCAGAGGTGGCTCACAGGGGTAGATGCAGAAGTAGAATGGGCTTGCTAGGGAAGAGCCATTCAAAACGGAGTGGGCACTGAGTGCCAGGCATGGTGTTAAAAGCATTAATATTCTGGCTCTTTTTTTTTTCAGTGCATTTTTTTTGTCATTGCTGTTGGCTTTTTGTTTGTTTTGATTTTGTCTTTGTTTTTTGAGACAGGGTTTCTCTGTGTAGCTTTGGAGCCTGTCCTGGTACTAGCTCTGTAGATCCGGCTGACCTCGAATTCACACAGATCCGCCTGCCTCTGCCTCCCAGCGGCGTGCGCCACCACCACCTGGCTATTATTTTACTTTGAATGCTTTAAATTGAAATAGAAACCCCTCTTCCTCCCTCCAGCCCTCTGACCCCTCCCAGGTGCTCTCCTCTCTCAAGTTTTTAGCCTCTTTTTCTTTATTTGTTATACACATCCATGTGTATCTGTATGTACAAACATATGTTAATAGAACCTGCTGAGTCTGTTTGTGTGTATATGGTTTCAAGGCTGACCATAAACCAGAGACAGGTCTCTCAAGCAGTGGAGAGGCCACCCAGTTCTCATGGTTCCTGTTGGTTTTCTTGAACCCTGGGAGCTTGAATCCAGAACCCATGTTCTTTAGGTACTAGGGTATGGTTTTAATGTTCTCTGATTCTGTGAGACAATATCCCTCCTAAAAATGCCACGATTAATGATAAGCATCCTTGATGTGTTAAACGTGTGGAGAAACCCTGAACACTTGCGACTTCTTGATGTTGCATGTGACCCTACACACAACAAAGCATTGTCCCAGCCAGAACACCCATTAGGTTTTGGGCAGCCACACTGCTGCTGTAGAAGCACAATATGAGCAACCAACTGTGACTACCTCAAAGGAGACCAGACAGAAAAAACTGGTTTGTGCTGGCTGGCAGAGCAGCAGGCTGGTAATGGCCACAATGGAACACTTGGGAGACTAGGAAGGACAGCCCATGATGCAAGGCCTTGTCCCATCAGGGCACATGTTGAATGCTTGTTTGTGGCTGGGACTGTCTTGTAGATAGTGGAAAAAAAGCACCTAATAGTTCTGCGCCTCTGGGTATTTTCTGGATGTCCTCGCGTATCTGTGACAAGACCTTGCAACAGAAGCCTCCTGTGCTTGGGGGAATGTTACTTAAACATGCATCTATACCTCACCAATGAGGTATACATTTGTCCAAGCCAAGCGCATGCTGTGACTGTACATACACAATCTAGCCAGACATTTAAAACAGCCACACAGTGCCTGTACTCTTCAGGCCCGTGAATGCCCTTCTGGGTACACAGCTAATGCTTCTATTTGCAAACACGGTTGAAAGCAGCTGCGTGGCTGCTGGCAAGTGTAAGCTTCTGAACCAGCCAGCCCAGCAGAGGCAGAACTTCGCTCTGGCTCCTTTACTAAGTGCCTGGGGTGAAATGGTGTGTGCATGGGTTAGAGAATGCAGGGGATTACCGGCAATTAAACACATTAGAATTCAGTTAAGCCTTGAAAGAGAAGTTAAAGAGTTACTTCTCCCTTTGAATCTAGTTCATAGATTGTTCAACTCCAAACAAAGAATAAATTAAATGTGTTTGTGTTTCATACAAGTTTAATGAAAGACAGGAGGATCAATGAGGAACCCCAAAAGAGAACCTGTGTAATTCACTTCTGATATTTATGCCAAAGAACCCAATGTGAACTAAAGACTAACAAAGAAATCACCTTCTATCTATTAGGAGGATATTATTTATAAAACCCTGAGACTCTGTCTTATAGGATTCGTGAGGTTTAAAAGTTGAGAACGATCTTACTGGTGTCAAGCTGGGAAGCTGTTAGAAATGTAACTTATCATTACTTTTTGTTTTTGTAGTTCTGGAGGAGTTGAATCCAGGGCCTCGCCTACTAGACAAGAGGTCTACCATGAGCTATTTGCCTGGCTCGAGAAACACAAATGCTTGATCCTGGGACCCCAGACCCTGCATCAAAACCAGTGTCCCAGGATCTGCATCTTGCTCAAGTATAGAATGGCTAGCCCCAAGAGACCAGAAGAGGACATGAGCCTGAAATAAGATGCAGCTGTCCTCAGCTGGTGGCTATTGTTGAAAATTACTAGGCACAAAAGATGTGCATCTATTTAAACCATGAAAGAGCTTCCCTCAACAACAATAGGAAACAATCATAACCATTAAAAAAAAAAACAAAACAGAATTGTTTGGAACATTAAATGCCAAGTTCTCAGAGCAAGGACAAGGTAGCTGAAAATAAACCTAAAATGGCCAAACAGATTTCCATGAAAATACCTAAAAATCTGTGCAGGGGTTGGGAAGGGCAGGTCAGAGGGCACTGGAAAGCCAGAGGCTGTGAAGACACTGCGGTTCCTTGTAAGGCCGGAACAGTATTCTGATTTAGAAAGAAGAAGCAGGAGAGAACAATGAACAAGAGCAGGCTGGAGGGCAATGGCTGGGTGACTCAAGCATGGAAGTCCAGAAACATTTCTTGCATGGTTTGTTCCTGTGTCCACCTGCTTGTTCTCTGCGTGAGAACTATAAGCAAACCTCAGTCCAGCGGGAGCCAGAGGGAGTTGCCACCCCATGGAAAGGCCCCACTGGTGAGCAGAGACACTGGGGGCCTGAGGGAGTGCCATGAGTGTTCACAAGTGATGCTCAGGAGAGTGGATGGCTGCTGCACGGGGCCAGTGCCTCCGGAACTGGGCTCTCTGCCAAACACCAAGCTCCAGGCCCTGACGGTGCCAAGAGCGTTCACTTCTCCACTTCTACAGATCTTTTGCATGGTTCCCCAAACTCCCATTTTTCTTTAGAAATCAGAGTTGTCTCTGTCACAAAGATTGCCAGCTAATTAAATGGCCAGTTCACAGGCTAGTTACAAGAGCTGATGAAATCTGGAGACGGGGGGAGTTTCAGGGCTAACTGTTGAGCATGTTCTACATGCAGAGGACAATTTTCATCCAAATGATGCTGCCTTTCTACTAGGAAGAAGGTCCAGGTGACAGTGAGTGAGTTCTGAAGGCTAATCTGCTCTCTATCCCTACCCCATCCCAACTCCATATGGACACAGGGCTCTTCTGGTCAAGGTAGGGAAGAGAGTAGCCAGAGAGTAGTGGGAGACGGTTGTCAAGCTTAGTCTAGGGGGACATGGGGTGGGGTGATCTCCACAGACCGTGGATCTTCCTAGAATTGGTTCTTCGCTCATCAAGTCAGGCAAGGACATTTTCTGTTTGGGGGCTTTGTGGGTGCAGGAGTAGTTTGTGGGGTGGATGTGCACTCCTTGGAGACAGAAGACCCTGGAGCTCTCATGGCCTGATAACAATCAGGAGAGCCAGTGTCCAGACAGCAAGACTGCAGGACAAACAGCCCACCGGGTCATCTGAAGAAGTACTTCCACCTCAGCTGATTAAATTCTGGCAGAGCAGTCCTACTTAAGCTGCCACTTACTTAGGGGGAAATCTGGTGAACTGGTGGGAGCATCAAGCTCCAAAAGGAAATAACTGTCAGGCCAGCAGGTCAGTTCAGAAAGTCAACACAGGAACTACCAGGAACTACAGAGGTGCTGGGCAGGCTTGGGTGCGGGGCTGAATGGGACATTACCCAGCTTCCCATGGCATTTTGTGACTTAAGATGCCAGTCTAACTTACTTCTACGTGGGCATTTTCTTCTGAAGCACACGAAAGAGGAGCAGAGAGAAAAAAAAATGTATTCTTCCTTTTCTAAATACACTTTGGAGGTCTCCAAACAAAGCAATGTACTCTGACAATACAGCGAGTATCTGGTAAGTGGTTAGTTAGCCTTGGTTGAGCAACTAGATAAGGACCTGTGGACTAGACACCTAATGGCGGTAAGCCTCCATCCTGCCAGAAGCAACCCAAGGAAAAGCAAAAACGCCAGAGTTTAATAGCCGCGAAGTTTAGGAAACTGGCTTAAGGACACCTATTTTGCCAGACTGTCACACAGTTAAATAAGGTTGTGTTTAATGCAGGAAAATGACTAGTAACCGTAACAGTAACCCTCAGCCTCCGGGGCTTGAAAACCTACTTCCCAGTTCAAGAGTTGACGGATGAGGCTGCCCATTATTTTTGCACAAGCTGAATTTCAGGATACTGCTCTATGATTAAGTATTTAGGTTATTACCACAAAACGTATAATCACAAGCTAATTATCCAGCTCATGAATCACTTGTTATTTTACTTTTTTCTGCTTCTTGCTATCTGCTCAAAAAAAAATCAGATAGCTAACTACTTAATAAAGTAAACAAACAAAAAGATGTTACTAAAGTCACCCCAATTGATGACCTGATATAGCTATAATAAAAGATTCCTTAAGAACACATCACTGGGGTGATGGGAAAATTCGAGAAAAGAATACTGAGGACAACCATACAATTTTGTAAACACTAACGCTTTTGAACAGTAAACTGAAATGGTTAAAATAATGGTGGGTTTGGGGCTGGGAAGATAACTGGGTAGTGCAAGCACGAGGACACAAGCTCACGTCCTCAGCATCTGCATAGAAACTTGGAGCAGGGACAGGTGGGTCCCCGGAGCTCACTCACCAGCCAGATTTGCTGAATTGCTGAGTTTCAGGTTTAGTGAGAGACCCTGCCTCAAAAATAAATAAATAAATGATAGAGGATAGATAGATAGATAGATAGATAGATAGATAGATAGATAGATAGATGATAGATAGATAGATAGATGATAGATAGATGGATGGATGATAGATAGATAGATGATAGATAGATAGATGATAGATAGATAGATAGATGATAGATACATGATAGATAGATGATAGATAGATAGATAGATAGATGATAGATACATGATAGATAGATGATAGATAGATAGATAGATAGATAGATAGATAGATAGATAGATAGATGATAGATAGATAGATAGATAGATAGATAGATAGATAGATAGGTAGGTAGGTAGATAGGTAGATAGATGATAGATAGATAGGTAGGTAGGTAGATAGATAGGTGATAGATAGATAGGTAGGTGGATAGATAGATAGGTAGGTAGGTAGGTAGATAGATGGATGGATGATAGATGATAGATAGATAGGTAGATAGATGATAGATAGATAGATAGATAGATAGATAGATAGGTAGGTAGGTATAGATAGATAGGTAGGTAGGTAGATAGATAGGTAGATAGATAGATAGATAGATAGATAGATAGATAGATAGATAGGTAGGTAGATAGATAGATAGATAGATAGGTAGGTAGGTAGGTAGGTAGATAGATAGATAGATAGATAGATAGATAGATAGATAGATAGATAGATAGATAGATAGATAGATAGAGGAGATGACTAGAGAGTGGTGAAGACACCTACTACTGGCCTCCAGCCACTGCTCATGTGCACCCCACCCACACACACACAGTCGATCTTCTATTATGTATGCTTGACCACAGCCAAAACAGGAGAGATCAAAAGTGCTTGCTCCAATGCAGCACATGGTTCATCCGATGAGATGCTAAACCAACATTACAGAAAAGTAGATTACCTTACAAAGACCCAGGAACTCTGAGGAGGTCTGAACATCTATCCGCAATACCATGACTAATTCTAAAAGTCCTCTGTAATAGTTAATGGCTACTTTTTATGCCAAAATAATTATATGTGCCAAACTCAGTTCAGACCAATTGGGAACTATAGCTACAAAGGCTGCCTGACGCCTGAGAGCTGTTTAGTGACTTTTATGAGATTGGAATTCCCATTCCAAGTCTGTCTCTCCCAAGCCTGGGGCAACTGTGTGGCTCACCTTCCCCACTTTGAAGTTCCTCCTTGATAGAAGGCGGTGGCTAACCCACACCTTTAGCTGAAGGTGGATCCCCACTATCTACCATCAGCTCCTGAGGAAATCAGACCGCCACCAGCAGTAAGCTGCCAGCAAGTCAAGTTCCTCTCTTCCTCTGAACTGGAGAGCTGCCTGCTCCCTAAGCTGCATTAGCATCCACCACTGCTCATACAGGCTGCGGCTCCGTGGAGTCACGGCTGTGCTCATGTGGGGCATCTGAACTCTCAACAGAGGCAGGGCCAGCAAGTACAACCCCACACGTGCTGTGTGCACACTAGTCAGGTCTCATTTCATCATCAGATATAATAATTCTCCTCACAATTACATTTCTGGGTTACAAAACATTTTGCCTTTTGAAGCTCAATGTCTTCCCGAGGCCAACATGCCCACACATTAAATAAAGACACACCCTCTTAAAAAACCCAGCACCCGTAACCAAAGTGAGGCCTCAGCCTTGAGAACGCAGGTGCTCTCTTTCATTTCTTTCCTTCCTTAAAGCTCTTAGCTATTTCTGAGGCTATGCTGGGTGAATAACTGAATAAGCAGAAAGGAAGGAGTCTATTTACTTACCTATTACTAGGCTACCATCCTCCTTTATTACTGAAACTATGTCATAAGCCCAGTGTTCCCAACTCTAGATCTGGTGTCATGACACGTGTCTTTACTTACTCCTAGGTAAACGCTATTCAAAAGAAGGAGGTTCCCACCAGCAAGCATGCTTCAGGAGCCACGTCCTGCATTCACACTTGGCATATCCGATTTTACTGTAAGGTCATTTCCCTGTAGGGAAGGCGAGAGAAGTAGATCCTTTCTAGCTGGTGGACCACTGAGCAGACTGGTCTCGGGGAGCTCAACAGCATCTTTCCCAGCATAATGTATTTCTGATGAGGGAACTCAATTACCAGAAATTACAAAGGAATGAGGGGAAAAATACAGTGGAACATGCAGGCAACTACTTCCAAGGCAAGGACTGCCTGGTAGAACCTGAAAAAGACGCCGAAGGAATTACCAGCCCACGCAAGGTGAGTCAGCTCTGAAGTTGAAATCCAAGTTCTGTCCTTGCTACTGGGTGACTTCAGGCCAGTGAATTACTAAGCACCCCTAGACTGTTCAAAGAATTATTGCGACTGTTCTCATCACCTTTGCTACTTTTATAACTCTCCCCTACACATTCAACTCTAAAAACATAGAGGCAGACCATTTGCTAAGATCCAATAAATAGAAACATTAATGCTTGGAAAAATCAGTATACAGGGTATTTATTATTTTAATGGAAATCTCACATTAGTGTGAAATATGTATGCATATCGCCAATTTCATAATCCAAATTCATTATCATTAATGTTGCACCACACCCAGAAATGTCTCCTTTTAGGAACCTGAGAGACATACACTGGAAGACAGCCTGTGACATTGTCGGGTATTTTCCTACTCCAATGCTCTGTGGCAACACTTCCAACAGGAGGTGGCTAGCAAACGTTAGTTTCAACTTCTTTTAAAAAGAATTATTTTATTTCTAATTATGCTTATGTGTGTGCGCACTGCGCTCAGGTACCTGAGGAGGTTGAGGAGTTATAGGCAGGTGTGAGCCACCTGCCATGAGTGTTGGGAATCAAAGTCAGGTTCTCTGCAAGAGCAATCTTTGCTCTTAAATGCGGAGCCAGCTCTCCAGATGCCGTTTCACTTCCTAAACTAAACTCTTCTCTACGTGTTGAGTACCCTGTTGTAGGTGATGTTCTCAGTGTTCTATTGATGTACGCCCAGCATCAATCCACTCAGAAGCTCAAGGCCTCAAGAGTACTGGGCAAGCAAACTGAGACTCCAATCAGAGCTCTAGGCAAATGACACCAGCTTTTCTAATGTTACTGTCCATAATGTACAGTCCCAACCTCATATTAAGAATGACATCTGGTGCCCCTCAACCGAAGAATGGATAAAGAAAATGTGGTAGGTTACACAATGTAATATTACACAGCTATAAAAAATGACATCTTGAAATTTGCAGGCAAATGGATAGATGTAGAAAAAAACTATACTAAGTGAGGTAACCCAGACCCTGAAAGACAAATATAATATGTACTCACAAGTGGCTTTTAGACATAAAGCAAAGAAAAACCAGTCTACAATTCACAATCCCAGAGAACCTAGACAAAAGAGGACCCAAAGAGAGACATAGCTGTATCTACATAGGAAGGAGAAAAAGACAAGATCTCCTGAGTAAGTTGGGAGCATGGGGGGCATAAGAGAGGGTAGAGGGGGAGGAGGAGGAAGGGAGGAGAGTGGAGAAATATGTATAGCTCAATAAAAACAATAAAAAAGAGTGGCATCTGGGAACTGGCACAGTGGTACACACCTTTAATCCCAGTACTCAGGAAGGAGAGGCAGGCGGATCTCTGTGTGAGAGAGACCCTGTGTCAAACTCCACCCCCCCAAACAATACCATCTGTGGCCTAGAGAGACGCCCAGTTGGTAAAATGCTTGCCACAAAAGCATGAAGACCCAAGTTTATTCCACAGCACCATGTAAACCCAGATTTAGGGGCATGGGATTGTAATGCCAGCACTGGACCGATGGGCACAGCGCATCTCTAGGGCTTGCCAGCCAGCCACCTTAGCTGGTTCAGTGAAAACCCTGTCTGCCTCAAAAAGTAAGGTGGAGACATGATGAAGGAAGACACTTGACCATGACCTCTGACAAGCCCCTGCCACGCACACCCTTACACACTCTTACATCCACAAACATGTATACATACACATACACACAGAGAACATCATACGTGCAGACTATTGTTAATGTTTAATGATGTTCCCACTAAATAATCATGGCATTAAAATATATTATCTATGTGGAATTTTTTAAATGTACATGTATCTAACCACATTTTCAACAACGAATTTACTCTTATTGTGTGGGTATGTGCACCATGGCATACATGTAGAGGTCAAAGGACAACTGTGTGAAGCTGGTTCTTTCCTTCCACCCCTATGTGGGTTCAGATGATTGAACTCAGACCAGCAGGTCTACAAGGAAAGTACCTGTACCCACTTGAGTCATCCAACCAACCCTATCCATATATTTTTGAGAAATAATTTCAGTTTGTAGTCTAGACTGGCCTTGAATCTGCAATAAGACAGAAGTGTCTTAGCCACATAAGTGCTGGGGTTATATACATAATGTCTGGCACTTACATTCTTTAGAGGACATATTGAAAAAAAATAAAGCCATTGGTATATTTTTCTGGTTGAGTCTGTTGGCCAGAAGTTATTTTATTGGGGCTTTCTTGGTTCTGAAATAAGATAAACCCAGACACTTTTCTGAAATGTTACACAATAGAAGGGCTTGAGTAAATTTATATCTAATAGAATATAACAGCATCTATAATTCAGAAGGAACTATCAAAGGAAGCACCAACAATTAAAGTAGGAAGTGACAAGTGGGTTAAGAGGGTGTAGCTTCAGGAAGGCTGAGCCAACCAGTGCTAGAACACTCCATACTCACGGTAAACCAAGTGCCACTGACAGTACTACTGACCAGCTCTGAAGGACTAGGGCAGTGGCCAGATTTCACACCTGTTTCCATGACTTATGCACCAATATACGGCAGATCCAGGATGCTGTGCACAGTACACTCTGATTACATCATCAGCTTTCCTGTGGAGTGAGCCTGCTTCCAAAGTGTTGCTGAAAACACAGCACAGGAGCTCTGACATCCCTTGGCAGGAGCTTCTGATGCCCTAGGTTTAGTATGGAGGTGCTTGGCTGTGCTTCGGAAATCTAGAGAGCAGCAGCGATCTGCTTGTGATCTGTGGTCTTCGCTCTGTCTCTTCTCTGAGGCTATTTTATAATCAATACTGTTCCACTCTGTGGGCACAAGCACTGCCTGAACGACACACAACAACTTACAGAGCATTAACAGGTGAGCAGTTCAAGTTCTAGCAGGGCAGAATGGCACATTCATATAGTACATCCCATGCACTTGGAGGGTGAAGCAAAAGAGATGTCGACTGGGTGGATCTGTAAGTGTGGATCACTGGCATACTTAACTATCAAGTGCAAGGCCCCAGGTTCAAGTCTCAGCAATGAAATGAAGTAAATTGGTTAACGTCAGTTACAGCAAGCAGCATATGCTGGCTCACACCTGCAATCCCAGCCATGGAGAAGCTGAGGAAGGAGGCTACAGAGTGAGACCCTGTCTCAGAAAAACACATAGCTGCTCCTGGTTCTGACTCAGGGTCCCTTAGTTATTCCTGGGGGTCCCTTTCAGTCTTTCCAAATTTTGCCCATCTCCATTCCTTTGCAATTCTACCAAGGCTCAGAACCTCCAACACAGCTGCTACACTAGGCTGGGACTCTGGTAGGATCCTTTATCCTCCTTCCTGTCTTCCATTTCAGTGTCTCAATACTCAACCCTTAGACTGGCCTCAGCCCGCCTGCCTGCTGTCCCTCCTCCCAACCTACCTCCATCCTCCTGGGATGTGGGCTGTTGGTGCAAACCCAGGGTTCCTCTAGATCTTTCCTGCTGCTCCTCGCAGCTTTCCCTCTTAGCTCATCTCCATTCCTTTGTGATTCCTCTCAATGACCTGCTCTCTACCAGAGACCCCATAGCCGCCACACTTGGGTGGGACCCAGGGACTCCACAGCTGCTACACTTGGCTGGGACCCAGAGTGGGCAACAGCAACCAAAGACTAGAACTCCCACCCAACAAAAATAAGACTGTCTGTCACACCAAGAAACACTTCAAACATCATAACTGCAGATGCTTAGACCTCAGCACAAATGTCCCCAATACGAAGAACTGAGACAACGCCTCTTCCAGAAGCCAGCAGCCCTATTGTGATAGGCAGTGAAAAGATAATTTACCAGAAGCACAGGGCAAGGACGTCGAAACAGCCTTTGTGAATATAGTCAAGGACCTTCAAGAGAATATGAATAAATACTTTCTTTAATGAAGACTGAAAACAAAAACAACTGAACGAAATAATAAAAACATTTCAAGACATGAAAGTAGAATTTAACAAAACAATAAAATCGCTAAAGAAAATGCAAGCCGAGATGAAACTGGAAATGAAAGGCTCAGCATGCCACACACAACCTCAGAGGCCAGCCTTGCCAGCACAGGGAAAGGAGTGCAAGAGAGATGCCAGGTGCAGGAGACGAGGGAGAAGAACTGAACACCTCACTCAAGGAGAATTTCAAGCCTAAAACATACCCAGTCACAAAATAGCCAGAAAACCTGGGACACCATGAAAGGATCAAAGCTACAAATAATAGGAATAGAGGAAGAAGGAGAAACCCAGGTCAAAAGCTCAGAAAATATTTTTTTAACAAAATAATAGAAGAAAATTCCTACAATCTAAAGAAGGAGAGGCCTAATACAAGAAGCATACAGAACACCAAACAGACAGGACCAGAAAAGAAACCCCTGCCTATGACACGTACTAACCAATACTAACCAAAACACTAAACGTACAGAACAAAGGAAAAGCTGTAAGGGGAAAATGATAAAGTAACATATAAAGCCAGGCTCATTCAAATAACACCCAATTGGCCAATGGAACCATGGTTCTCAACCTGTGGGTTGCAACCCCATTGGGGTCAACCGGCCCTTTCCAGGGGGGTAGCCTCAGACCATCAGAAAAGACAGACATTTACGTTATAATTCATAACAGCATTAAAACTACAGTTATGATATAGCAATGGTAATAATTTTATGGTTGGGGGGTCACAACATGAGGAGCTGTATTAAAGGTTCATAGCATTAGGAAGGCCGAGAACCACTGAAATTGAGACTCTGGAAGCCAGAAGGGCCTGGACAGATGTTCCACAAACTCGAAGGGACCACAGATAATAGCCCAGATTACTGAACCCAATGAAACTATTGATTGACAGTGTGATTCAATAGATAGAGAACTAAAAACAATAGCAAAAGAGCTAGTACAAACTTTCAAAACAGTCCCCACTGAGGCTGTGCTCTTCTGTAGTTTTCTCAAGGTGACTGTGGACTATTCATGGCTGGTGCTCACGTCTGCCCGACAGTGGAGCAGAGTCCAACACCCGTTACTTAGAAAGTCAAACTGCCCAATCCCCTGACATATTTTTCTTGTTTACAGAAAATGAACAGCAGGAGGGACACTTAAATGCAAATGAAAAGAACTTTTTTATTAGCACTAACAGTGACTTCGAACAAATGTTAACATATTAATAGTGCCCAGTCCACCAGGGAGAGAAGGTTCCCACTCAACAGTGTCAGCTTCCAAGGTTCAATTTGTGGTTGCTTAGCCCCTTGCACTTGGGACAACAGCAGGGGTGGTGGTGAAGGAGAGCTGCTTACTGCAAGGTACAGAAAACAGAAAAACCAGGGTCTCTGCTATCCCCCAAGAACCACTCCCTGTACCTGCTTCTTGCAGCTCCCTAAATAGCATCACCAACTAGGAAACCAAGCATGCAAACAGGAGCCTATGGGGACATTGCATATGCAAACATTAAAGTCATACATTTAACAAATCTCTACCAGAGGCCGTCACAGAGTCCTATGATAAGGCTGTAGATAGGACCAGGAACACGACGCTTAGAGACCTCGGACTTTACTGAGGGCAGAGGCCAAAATAAAGCAATCTGCAGGATATTAAGTCAGAAGAAAAAGGGTAAGGCGGTTCAGAGATAGGAGCGGCCTTCCTCACTACAGAGAGGAACACAATCTATGTGAACTCCTGAACAACCTGTCACAGGTCATCAGAATGATTTACTTCCAGCATCGGTCTTGCTTGACATGATAATATTTTTAAAAAGCACCTGATCCTAGCCAGGCATGACAACAGACACCTGCATTCCCAGCACTCGGGAGGTAGAACTACCTCCAAGCCAACTTACACCACACATTAAGACTTAGGTAAAAAACAAAACCATTATCACTAAAATCATAGCCCTTCATGTTTAATTCTCTATGTGAGGGGGTTTCCTAAGTCGCTACAGTACACTTCAGGGCAGGCACTCAGGAGCCCAGGCTCTGGGCCTCTGAGCATGTTCTGGCATCTGCCAAAGCTGGGCCTCCATCCCTGGGGGCATGCATGCTGGCTCAGACAGGCAGAATTTGTCATATGTTAAAGCTTATCTCTTCTTGAAAATTCCACTTGATTAAAAAATTAAAAAGCAAACAGACATTAAAAAATAAACTTGGGAATAATAGCCATCCAAAGGCAGCATGTACCTACTGAGCATGCCAGCTTCTAGCCATGATGCCAATATTTGTGGATTAATTGGGCTGCATGATTAAAAGTTAACTGAATGTTTTTTAAACTGGAAATAATAACTACTAATTTTCCGTGCTAAAAACCATGTAAAACGCCTCTGCTAAATAGCCACATATACATTTTGACAACAGGGAAAAATCAATGAAGCTGGTGTTGAATAATGACTGTTTATTTGGCTTTCCTACTTCAGACATCCGTTGTATTTCTGCTGACAGACAGGGCTTATGGGTCCTTGACTGTCATGTTTCTCTTGTACAAACTACACCAGCAGCAAAACCAAACAATAAGCACGTTTGGTTATGCTGTGTTAAGTTAGTAATTGTATTATCAAACAAAACCAAAAACAACAACAACAAAACAATACTCAATACCTGGATGATGCATCAGTAAGACATCAAACTTTTAAAGCAGACTAAACATTTTGCCCCAATTTGAGTAAATGTGCCATCTGGTCAACAGGAGCTATGTAACTAGGAAGTGAACTGACTTCTGAAAACGTAGGTTCCCACTGCAGGGTGACTGAGAGCCAGTTCTGTCTGGGTTCCTTCAGCAACACAGGGGTTGGATCTTCGTGGCTTGGAGCTCCTTGCTCTGAACTCCACACTGTGACTGATCCAGAGACCTAGAGTTGGCTTGTCTCCACTGCAGTGTCTATATTATACTCTGCCGGCTCACCTGTATCCCACAGTACCACAGTCCTCAGTTACCATAACAACATGATGGTCTCATTAGGGTCAAAGCCTGGAGTTTTACCTCACTCCCTTACTTCACTGTCAGTCAAATCCCAGGCCACGCTGAGTTTACTTCATGGCTATTTTCAGTTTATGTTTTTCCCTCCAAATGCCCATTTTCCAACAGCCAAGGGTTTATTTAACTTAACCTTTACCATGGCCTTCTGCTTAGGCATCTGCCCTGGACAGCCAAGCGATACCATCAGAAGTACCCCCAACGCTCACGGTCCCCACGGTGCCTGCTCTCCCAGTGGCATTTGTGACACGTCACTCTAACTGAACCTGTGTGCCTCTGTTCCCCACCCCGCCTCAGTGGGAACGGCTGCCAGAGAGCAGAAGATGTGGCCCCAGTCACAGCCTCAGTCTAATCACAAGTAGCCCATTCATATTTACCACAATCCTGTGCTGTACAGAGCCCAATTGGTCCAGGGCTAGCCAGTTCCCTGTGGTCAGCATTTTATGCTGTACTGGCGTATTTCTTACAACTAAAAGGCTAATACAGAGTGGGACTGTAATGACATATGTGCAGCCTTCTCACCACAGTTTTTATCTAGTGCCCTTTTCTGCCCTGTCCCATCCAGAACACCCTGCACTAGTCTTGCCTCTGCAGGCTCCCATGTCCCTCCTTATCCACAACCTTAACAGGCTTGCTGAGCGCTGCCCAGGTCTGAGGCACAAGGATTTCCCAGTTGGGGTTATCCGATCTCCTCAGGATCAAATCCAGCATGTGATTTTGGGATAGACGTCATGGAGGCCTCACACCTCTCTTCAGGGAACACAGTGCCCTCACAGCTTATCACTGCCGGCCATTCCTCGCCATCTGCATGAGATGCCATCTGCCAAACTTGTGAGTAAAGTTCCCCTGTTCCTCTCCCACGGTATCTGGGGGGTGTGCGTGGGTTCACACCACACAGACTGAAGTGTGTGTGGGGGGGTGCCATTTATTGAGAGAAAAGTTACACACATGATGAGAACTCCTCTCCACAGGAATATGTCTGCTCTGTCCACTCAGTCCTTCCACCGTCAGTGTCTGTGTGGACACACAGATCCACAGTTGAGGCTCCGGGTTTTACCTTGGCATGGCTATTTATTGATTGAGGTGCTCAGATTCCTGGTTTTGGCCACTGAGGGCTCTGTCAGCAAGCTCACTGCTGGTGGCACACTTGCTACTGCTGACTGTGCTTTTGGGCACACTCATTTTGTGTCACTGAAGATGTTCCTGGATCACTTCCAAAGTCTTCCCCTTTCTGGGTCTAGAATCAGCCATTTTCCATAACGATCCCTGGTTCCATTTCAGGGAGGATGGAGTGAACCTATGTCTGCATGAATGCTGTAGACCTGTCTCTGGGGGGATGATGTGACGTTCTGTCTGGGAGGATGGGGTCAACTCATGTCTGGGAAGATAGTATGAACTTGCTTCTGGGCGGATAGTGAAAACCTATGTCTGGGTAGATGCTGTGAACCCATGTCTGGGTAGATGGTGTAAATCTGTCTCTAGGTAGATGGTATGAGCCCAAGTCTAGGTAGATGGTGTGACCCACGTCTTGGAGCTGGGAGTCTTCCATGCCTGGTCCTAAAAGGTCTCTTAAGAAAGGGTAAATATCTGAGATGATTGCTTTTATTAATCTCTTTGGGGTGACCTTTGGGAGTCTAAGCCATAATCCTTTGGTTTGTTTTTATGAACACAAATAATGTCTAATGTGCTAGAAGAGATGATTCAGAATAATTATGGCAAAGTGAATGCATTTTTGTCTCTATAAAGATCTGCAGAAATGCTAAGTAGTAAATGAATTTTAATCAGCTTAAGGTCAGGCCTTGCGGGCTTCTAGACATTGGTCCTGTGAGTCACTTGGGAAGGGAGTTTCAGTTTCCTGAGAATTGACTCATTTATCAGCTATTTTTCCTCTTATCTGATTTTTAGAACACTGTCAGTTATCACTGCAAACTGCTCTTGGCCATAGAGACATCAAAATAAAGCTGAGCTTGTTGGTAGAAGGGGCTGAAGTCAGAGCACATAGGTTTGCAGGCCCAGGGCTCTGGCCAGTCTTTCCTCTAGGGTCACTGTGGTCACTCCTGCTGCTACATGGGTAAGGAAGTGGGAGGCTTTGCCATGGAGTAGAGAGTGCTCAGAGGAGGCCAGAGAAGGAGGGTTCCCTACAGATTCAGAGGCCAGAGGAGACTCTAAATGGCAATGGTGATAGCTAGGCTGTAACACTGCAAAAAAAGCAGACGACACAGACTTGGGGGAAACAGGAGCCCTCGAGGCTGATGCCACAAACCCCATCCATAGATCACTCAGGTCAGAGATCCTGCAGGGAGGCAGCAGTGGAAGGGTGTGGACTTGGGCTAGTTTTTAGAAACAGAGAATCTTGTTACAGGGAACTAAGGGAGGTGACACACAAAAAAAGACCTTGCATGGTGAGCATTTAGTAATTAGTAAAAACTATGGAAAATTAAGTAAAATCTAAGCCCCAAAACTCAGCAAAGACACAGGGAACACAAGCATAGACTAAGTCTTAGGGAGGATGGGGTGCTGACTTGCATGAGGGGCAAGCTGCTGACACAGTTTCCACCTCCCCAGTGATGTGGGAGTCCCCTCTGTGTGCTGTGAGTACCATTAATGAATAAAGAAGCTGCTCTGGACCTATAGCAGGGCAGAACTTAGGTAGGCGGGGAAGACGGAACTGGATGCTGGGAGAAAGAAGGGAAGAGTCAGAGAGAAGCCATGGATCCGTGCCAGAGTCAGACATGCTGAAACTTTGCTGGTAAACCACTGCCACATGGTGATATACAGATTAATAGAAATGGATTAAACTAATATGTAAGAGTTAGCCAATAAGAAGCTAGAGCTAATGGGCCAAGCAGTGATTTAATTAATACAGTTTCTGTGTGGTCATTTCAGGGCTAAGTGGCCGGGAGCCAACAAGTGCCCTCTCCTCCAACACTCCGGCACTCAGGGAAACAGCAGGGCAACCCAGGAAGGACAGATTTCCCCTGGCCAGATACTTGCCAGCTCAGGGCTCTTGATCTTTATAGAAAACTATATATATTCTAAAATGACAATAAGGAAACTGAGCTCTGCTTCATGCTCACCAAAGTACAACTTAAGAAAAACATTCCAATATGGATCATACAGAACAGTAATGTGAATGAAAACACCGTATCTTTGTGTTTCATCTTAGGCAAAAGTACTCAGAAATTTGACACTGAATGTAACACAGAAACTTAGCAGGGTGTAGGAGGCAAAGCCAGAACCTTCACTCACACAAAGCAGAGGAGATGTGACCTTACCTAGAATGGCAACCAGAAAGAGAGCCATACCATGTTCAGTTGGGGGGCTTTGTCTTTAAATACAGCACTTGTGATATGTTTCTTTGTATGATCTATGAACACATTTAAAAATCCACAAGGCCCACCTGTCTGGGAAGCTCTGACTCATTACCACAAACATAAGTGCCACACATACCCCCCACAAGACAGTAGAAGGGAGGGTATTTTCAAGTCAAATTTCATTTTATCTTGCTGAGGGAGACCGACTTTGTTAAGATACAGTGGCAGCGCCAGGAAGGGAAAATCCAGTTCTGTTCTGCCACACTTCTTCAGTGGGGAAACCTGCTTTCACCATGCTGCATGGTCACGGAGAGGAAAGGCCCAGTCTCAGGGTAGCAGAGACATGACTGCCTACCAGTGGGCTTTCCCTGATGAGACAGAAGAAAGGCACCACTGAGAGCTCTTGGGGTCTCTCTTGGGTGGGCTGCAGGCCACTGTGGTCTGTCTCCAGGGGCTGCAAACGCTGGAGGGACTGAGTGGCTAAGCAGATGGCTCACTGTGGATCTCCAGTGCACCTGCTTTTCAAGAGCAGTGTATGTTACTGAAGATTCAAGAGGCGCCTCTGAGCTCTCTGAGAGTGCCCAATCCAGGGTCTCTGACACCACACAGAGGTATAAGGCCCCTGAGGAACAGTGCAAGGCTATACTAGAAACTCATTTTCCCCCTCAGAGTAGCAAATGAAGGCCAGGTTTGATCAGAGAAGTACTGAGTCTGAGAAAGGCATGCTATTTATCTTGTTACCTAATTCTTCATATTTAGAAACAGTTAAATATATAAAATACCTAAGAAAATGGAACTTTTCCTAAGTAAGAAAAGCCAACTAAGTCAAATATGCTTTGAGGAGTTATGTGGTCCCCAACTTTGTTATGGCTGGTATGCTCAAGCCCTGAGGGCAAAGGAGACACAGAGCAGGCTCAGCTACTGAAAACCCTTAGTACAGCTGCAGGTGAGGTAAAGGAATAAAACTCCTACCCCCACCCCAAGTCAGGGAAGCATACCAGCTGAAACACAGCAGGCAAGCAGAAGGCATTCTGCATAGTGTACTGTAGTGGTGCGGGAGAATTATCTGTATTCTGTCAATCATGTTTTAAATAAACGCTGATTGGCCAGGCAGGAAGTATAGGCGGGAAAACCAGACAGAAAATAGAAATGATCCAATGAGAACAGGAGAATAGGAAGTTGATTCCTCCCACTCCTGCCCAGACCACCGAAGCAGCAACATGTGAGCTGCCCCTCTGAGAAAGGTACTGAACCATGTGGCTAGCATAGATATGAGCAATGGGTTAATATAAGTCATAAGAACTAATGAGAAGCCTGAGCTGATGGGCCAATCAATTTTATAACTTATAGAGATCTCTGTGTGATTTTCTTTGGGGCAGGACAGAAACCCAACAAGCAGGCCCCCTTCATGCTACACTGTAGCACCAGGAGCAGTCACAGAGTCCTGATGACCGTCCCTACCTTTGCAAGGTAGGGACCTGCGAACCTGACTACAGGTTTCTGGCAGATTCTGGCAGGTTCAGGCTTCTTCTCTAACCACCACATCTGACAGCTCTTCCTTGACTGGTCCTAGTTCCTCATCTTATTTGCATGCCCATATTCAGGCAGACAGGGCCCACCTTATCAGCTAGCTATATAAATTCACGCAGTCTGAAGCTGGAGAATCAGAGCAGTTGTGGGGGCCAAGGGAGAAGACTCCGGAGCCCAGCTCCCAGCAAGCCCCTCAACAGAGAGGAAAGACTCCTCCAGGGTTTCTGCCCCAGGGAGGGAACTAGAAAGATTGCCTTCTAGACAGGACCAGGGGCAGCAGGCTGTGGGATTTGTCCTTGCAGCTACTTCTAGGGTCAAGACCAAGATTGGCTGGAGTCAGGTGACCAGCTGACCTGCTACTTTTGAAGGTGACCTGCAGACTTGCTCTGCAAGGGACTGCTTTCTGCAGGCACCCAGAAGTCCCTGCCACACCCTCAAAAAGCTCTGAGCTTTAACACTTCTCAGCGCATAATCTTATCTGGCATACCGATGCTGAGAGTTCACACCAGTTTCATTTAAACCCCACCTGCAATCTGTCTCGCTTGTCCCGTGCAAAGCCTGTCAGTCGATAGATAGTGAACTGATATCAGAGCTTCTCCCACTTGTACTCTGGCTATCTACCTACCGTGCTCTTGGAGGAGGGTGGACAAGAGACTGTGGGAAAAAGAAGATGGTCTCCACCAAGTGCTTCACTTACACATCACAAAGCTCAGCAACCCTATCAGCTAAGCCCAGGGGTGCCCAGAAGTCAAGGCTAAAATGCCAGCATCTGACATCCTGTTTTGTGTGTAGACACACAAGTGAGAAGCCATTGTGGGTCTTGTCTTATAAATCCAACTCTTGAGTTACAACAGATGTTGTGACCTCTCTGCAGACCCCCCCCCCCACTCATGTAATATACCTTATGAATCAATAATAGTATCTGGTGGGAAAACATGAAGAGAAATATAAAATACTGTACAAGCAGAGTAGGTCTGCTGTTGGTGCTAACTGGAATCTAAATTCTACAGCTGTAGCACAAACCATGGACTTGTTTTTCTCTCATGAGAATGGAAATTTGAGTGCAAAAAAAATCATCCTTTTTTTTAAGCTCAAAAAAATGTTTCAGATAAAGCACAGAATTTGTAGAAGGAGGGTGCACTATGGTTTGGGGCGGAGTGGAAAATCCGAGCAGTTAAGAGAACCATGAACTAAGTTTGACTTGTGCTGAACGGTGCTGAAATTAATGTCCATGTGAGAGCATTTAGAGCCCAGGGAAGCACAGATGTCTCTCTCACACACACACAAACTACCACTACAAGCAAGTGGTTTCTCTAATGAAATGGGCTGTCTACACAGGACTGGGTACTACCCATATATGCAATCCACTGCCTACTATCAGAGCCGATTCATGTCCCTTTGCCTGGAACCTGTTTCTGAGGCTCCTGAAAAGCTTGGTCTTTGTTGCAGGGCCAGGCTTGAATCGTAGCTCTTCTGTTCACTACTCCCAACAGAAGCAGGGAGTCTGGTCTGCTTCATCATCTATAAAATGGAGATGATGATGGTTCATGCCTCAAAGGATTCCTAAGGAGATTAAATTAACTACCATGCCAGAGCCCTTTAAAACAGTTCTGGCCAGGCACGTAGTAGTGCGTGCTTTCAGTACTAGCTTTGGAAGGCTAAAGGAGAAGGGCTGCTTCAGTTCAAGAGCCAGGGCAACATAGCCAGACCCTATTGCAAGGAAAAAGTCACACACAAGCAGTTCTAGATGTAGCAAAGATCAAGAAGGGCCATGAGGGATCAAGGAGGACACTGAGGCAAGGTTAGCATATGCTCTTCATTAAAAGCAGGCAATTTGGAGTTGTTCCCTGATGCACAATACCGTAATGTCAGCAAGCATCGAGCAGAGAGGGAGCCTAGACCTCAACAGCCCAACCAACCCGGGCAGGTTGATCAAATGAACACAGGCTTGCAGGAGCAGTGTCTGCCTTGGCGTCTTTCACTCCTCTACCCCTGGAGCTTACAAGCAGGCCTGGTGAACACTGCTACTCACAAGCTTAAAGAACACAGGAAGAATCAAATGACTGATCTGGGCTTAGCATCAACAGTAGGCACGAGGACACTTTAGAACAGTCACTACCAGGACAATAAAACAGCACTCTGCAAATGCTGGGAGTCACTTCCTAGAGCAATTTCATTACAGTCAAAGGCTTAGCTAAAATTATAACTACCGATATACTGGGAGTGTCCAATAAGAAGCACATCTCCCTATAAACATTTGTGAGGACAAACCATGAAAATTCATGATGGTCACTCCCACCTACAATTAAAATTTCCATAAATTAACATTTGTCAATATAGGAAAACAAGAATTAATTTTGATACTATTAAAAGATGCTTTAGGCCACAGGGCCACACGTGGCCAGTAGACATCCAAGTATCACTACAACAAACATATGTGATAGAGGGGTAGGAAAGAGAAAAAACGGAGCGGGGTCCGCAGGAGGCCTGCCGTACAACAACCTGGAGCTTACACAGATGTCAACTCAGCCACCGAACCTGCTGCCTGGTCGTGGCACCCCCCACCCCCCGGCTCTGGGCAATGATGGAAACCTGAGATGAGGAAAGGTTCACCTTCTGGCTTGGACCTCCTAGAAGAACCACTGTGAACCAGAGGCCATGTTGGTGTTGGTTGCCCATGCTGCTGCCCAGACCGCAATGAACACTGACATTGGTGATGTCCTCAGGCTTCGCTGCCTTGGGGACCCATGCTGATGTGAGCACCATGTGTAACCACCTGAGGCCATGTTGAGGCATGTGGTCCATGCAGTCACTGAGGGCCATGAGTGGATCAATGGTCCTGATGCAGCCAAGGGCCATGTAGATGTCTGTGGCCAGCACTACCCCTGAACCCCTGGCAGGGGCCTGTGGTTGGGGCTGCTGCCTGAATCCATATTAATGTCCCTGGGCTCCCTTGGAGGAACACAGCGCTGCCGTGCAGGCGACTGCTCCAGCTACCACAGGGCTCTCATCAGCTGATAGATTCTGCCATCTGTGCAGGAGGCTGGCCACTAGGGATTTGACCATGCTCCAATGACTACAAGGACTACACAAAATGGACTTTTTTTTTTGGTGGGGGTGGTCATGGGGGAAGGAGAACAGACATGGAAAGACTGGGAGGTGAGTAGGATCGGGATGCAAGGTGTGAAGTTTCCAAATAATATAAAATAATATTTAACAAGATGCTTTAATTAGGTTCTAATTTTTTTTAATAGATCAAATCTTTAACCTTAAGCTTTAGGTTTCTCAGAATAAAAAAAAAAGGGAGCAAATGCATGAATTCTTTGGGCTAAAATAACAGGAAAATCCAGACAAAAAGTAAGCCCTCCACTATGACCTGTTAAGAGCTAAAGGTATATTTCCTGGGACTTTGGCAAGTTAACTATTTTCTATAGAGAATACCGACATTCTGAAAGCTGATTCTGTATCACACACCCCACGCAGACTAAAACAAACCCCAAGTCCCAGAAGAGGAGGCAGTGTGTTACCTTGAACCATGAGCATGGGCTCCTTGCCCCCACCATGGGCTAACATCTCTCTGCGGTAGCGTTCCCCGGCGGCCCTGGGGAAAAGATTCTGTTAACACACCGGCTCACACAGTCTGTGTGGCTCTATCCATACGTCTTGAGCTCTGGGGGATTTTATACTTTAAAATAAAGTATTTAGTGTTTTATGTTTTATGCAAATTATAGTTCTTTTAACACAACCAACTACACAGTTTAATGAGATTATGTAAGCTTTCTGGCGTGGTACTGGTGACTGAACCAGGGCCTTGTACATGCTAAGAGAGTGTTCTACCACTAATCTACACACCTGGTATTACTTTCATCCTACTCGCTCTGCAGGCTTTTGCTGCATAACAGGTAATTCTGTCCTAAGTTGTGTGTATGTGTGTTCACGAAGCACATGTGCATGTAGGTGGCATGTGCAAGTGTGTGAGTATGTGGAGGTCAGAGGTCAACCTCAGGAGATTCCTCAATGGTTCTCTACCCTACTTTTGAGACAGTCTTTCTCACTGATTCAGCTAGACTGGCTGGCTAGAGAGCTCTGGGATGTTCCTATCTGTACCTTCCCCGCACTGGGATTGCAGGCCAAGGCCACTACACCTGGGTGTTAGCGACTTGGACTTCTAAGCAGCATTACATCATGAATAAAACATGACCATGATCAGCACCCTAACATGAGCACTAAGGCAAAGCAGGAAACTCACACAGAGGCAGGGCAAGGTGTCAAGAGGCTTCGCCAACCTCTGACCTTGGTGTGAAGAGGAGGTAGTGTCCCTCCTTTTGGCCATGGGCGATAGCACCCTTCCCTCAAATCAAAGCCTTCCTCTCTGGCCTCCCCCAGCATGCCTCTACTCTGGAGTCCTGTGTGCCAAGGAGACCCAGTGTCTGGCTCTCAGTTCGGATTCTTTGGTGCAGAACCTGTAATTCTAACTCTGGATGCTGAAGAGAGAGAATCATGAGTTCCAGGACAGCCTGTACCACCTGCCTCAAACAAAACAAAACACCAAAGCAAACACAAGAGAAAGAAAAAAGGACTCTTTGACAGCTTAGGAATGTCCTAGTCCAGCGAGAACTTTTACAAGCTAACTTTTACATGATCGTAAAAGTACAGCAGCTACGTGTCTAGGCAAGAATTCACATATAACCAACAGAGAAATATTTGGAGATATGTTTTTAATAGCATGTGGTCTCCTATTAAAGTATAGATCCTTCAAACAAGATGAAATTTTGTCTATTTTATAGAAATCTTCAGTAAAGAGCTACCAGCCCTGATTTACTGCAGTCAAGCTGGCTGTAGACCCTTTGGACTAATAAAGCAGGCCAAGTGTCTGCATATGCACGGGGCAGGGGACAAAGTGAAATGTGGGTACCAAGCTGTAAAAAACAGTAAAAACCTTATGATGTCAGATCCAAGTTGAGAAGATTCTGGACTGAATGTGATTACTAACTTCTGAGATTATCTGAATCTGTGAAACTGGGGGAAAGCTGAGGGGTGCGCAGGGAGTGTAGAGAGACAAGCAGGTGGGGTGGGAGAGCCCAGAATCACCTCATGAGCCCCGGTGTGCTCTGATGGAGAGCTAGCTCTGCAGCTGCTGGGTGCTGAGCTGATAGCCATCTCCTGGAACTACTCACTTAGTGGTGAGAAGACAAAGTGCTCTAAGCGACTATGACATCAGGCTGTAATTACTGGTTTGCTTCCAAAGGAAGCTCCTTCGAAGGAATCCTGAGGCCAGAGCCACAGGTCCTCTGGGCTCCTACTGCTACAAGGTCCTGTGAGGAAACCAGGAGGAACTCAAGCAGAGACTCAACGTAAGATGTCCTGCTCCTCTTGGCCTGTACAAGGCCCACATCTTCTAGACCTTGGCTAGAAGACGGGCCACTAGCCCTCACCCGAGCACTCTATGGCCAGGTCTGGCTGTTCTGGGAAGGGGTGGATCTGATGCTCCTCCCACTTTCAAACAGTAACTACAAAGGGCACATTTGCTGCTCCTATACTGATCCCGTGCTCCTGAGAGCGGCCCAGAAAGTCAGGTCTTGGAAATTATATCTAAACAGTCAATGCTGGTCTAAGCCACTGGTCATCTAATTGAAGGACACATGGGGAAGGTTTCACAGGCCCCTCGGAGGTCAGACAGCAGGGAGTGATGAGAGGCGGTGTACCGAGGCTCTTGTGCTGCTCAAGGGGCAGTGAATGGCTGCCAGGAAAGGACCCAAGTCAAGGTGAACAGGAAAGCAGGCCCCTCTTCAGGACTGCCCATTTCTGTATGGACAATTTCACCGGAGAAGGAAGCATTCAAAGCAGGAAGAAGGTCCATTTCCAGAAACAAACTAGATGTTAATGGCATAGGCTGGTGCTGCTCTAGGCAAGGAAGACAGACAAGTCTTATAGTGGATAGGAGAGAGGAATAGGGTGTCCCTAGTCACACAGTCTTTGGCAAGAAAGCCTGGCAAAGCCGCAGGCAGCAGGGGCTGCATGGAAGGCAGCCCAAGCCTGCTCTGGGCAGATGCCGGGGGCCTCACACAGAGTCCCCTCTACAACCAAGGATACCAGGCAAGTCCCACAGAAGGCTTCAGAGCTGCACAGTGAGGGAAAGCTCATGGTCACATCAGGAGATAGAAGGGCCCACTGGAGAAAGAGGCCTAATAAGAGATGGGTCACAGTGTCCCACCCACTGCCAGGACAGTGGGTGCAGAGTGTGTGTGTGTGTGTGTGTGTGTGTGTGTGTGTGTGTGTGTGTGTATGTGTTGTGACTTATGGATTATTTAGAGAATGTTTCATAAATTGCCCTGCCCTACCCTTGTTACCTGTTAAAAGGATCCTGTAGGAAGCACTCCTTCCAGACCATGGATGCTACAGCCCTGGACATGAGGTATGAGTAATATTTGGCACCATATCCCACGAGGTGGCTGAACCTCAGCTGCCAAGCCTGCCAAAGAGAAAGCCAGCACAGGAGCTGAGAACGGCATCTGAGAGGACACAATGCAGCACACACAGAGCTTAGACATCCCAACTCAAACCCACCCCAGAGTCACGTCACTCACGATGTCAGTATTGTCATATCTGTCGACTATCAGGGGCTCACTCAAGCCCCCGTCAAATGTGTGTGAATAGATTGAGATTATAAGCCTCAGAATGGGGCTGGATCTGAAATGTGTTAAGATTTATTTAACTTTATGTGTGAGAGTTTTGCCTGCATGTATGTGCACCACATTTATGCCTGGTACCCACGGAGGTTAGAAGAAGGCATTAGAGCCCCTGGAACTGGAGTTACAGGTGGTTGTGAGTCACCACGCAAGTGCCAGGAATCAAACCCAGGTTCTCTGCAAGAACATGTTCTCTTAACCTCTGAACTATTTTCTCTAGCCCAAAATGTGGACAAAGACCCTAAAGACATGTATACAGATAAAGATATCTGTACACAGAGAAGGTTCCATTTGCAGTACAAGGCATGGCCTTAGAAAAAGATAAGCTGACAGCCTGGCCTTCAGCTTCCAGGGGTTGGCCACTGCTAAGACACTTAGCAGTGTCCAGTGTTTAGAGGACCCAGTCTGGGGGCCTAAGTGATGAAGGTACCTGAGAACAACTTCACCTCAGGTGAACACACCTTTAGCATACAAGATATGTTTTACTGTTTAATTAAATCCTCTTTGCCAATTTCTTTTCATTGAGTTTAATTACTTAGTACATTTTATTTCATATGATAACCTAGAAAGAATACAATGTCATGAGTTGACTTATTCTTGGTTATCTGACACTGTAACCACTGTCTGCTATGTGACCTCATTTCTGAGGGGGTTTTCCTAAAGCTGAACGTGCCCACATTTCTATTATGTCATTCTATGGTATTTCATATCATTTTATGTCAAAGCTAAAAGGCACAGAGTAGGAGGGAAAAGAGGATAGACTTATGGGATCTTTGCTGCATAGAGAGAATCTTTCAGAAAAGACACAGGGTACGTCCAAGGCAGCATGACGACTCTGGATCTGCCTCCTGGAGCCCAACTAATCTGCTGACCTTGAAGAGGAGGAAGCAGCCAGCTGGCTATTCTGCCCACAGTTTGTCACTGGGGGATGTATATAGCAGACAGACGAGGGGACAACTCAGTGGGAGCAGCAGGGGGGGGTCAGTGGAGGAATAGAGGCCAGACCAGTTGTGGGCATCTGAAAGAGAAATGTGGGGTCATCCACTCAAGGGCAGAGAGCAGCTATTTTACGAAAGACTTCTGCGAGGGTGTGCAGGGACAGGCACCTAAGCTCCCTGGACAGCATTTCTGACCAACAGAAGCGGATGTAAGCATTGTCACAGAAAGAAAAAAGGGGGCTGCAGTTTTCTGATACTTTTTTTTGGAGACAAGGTTTCTCTGTGTAGCCCTGGCTGTCCTGGAACTCACTCTGCAGACCAGGATGGCCTCCCAGAGATCTGCCTGCCTCTGTCTCCTGACTGCTGGGATTAAAGGCGTGTACCACACCACCCGGCTTCCTTACACAATTTTACACTTTCTTCAAGCATATATTTTATGTGACCTAAAATATTTTTTAAATAAAGCCATTTTTTTCTTGTAGAATCATTCTTTAACAAGTCTTATATTCGCAGAGACATAAAGGATAAGTAAACTGTAATTCTTACAACTTTGTCATTTGCTATGAACTAGATAAGCAAATTCTAGTTAATACATAAAGAAACCAAGATATCAAAAAAGATGGTCCCTTTATCACAGAGGCGTGGCAAATCTCAGGATACTATGAACCCCATGCCTAGCTCACAATTTAAAAGCCATGATCATGTGCTAGTTACACAATTTCCACCTCTTTTGAGGTAATTACTCTGCCTGGAATGGACAGGGTGCTGCATAGGTGTATGCAGAAGTATCCCAACCTGCTTGGGACGCAATCCTCAGTGTCTACTCTCCCCTTTCTACAAAAAGACATGATTAGGAATAAGGTAGACAGTGTGCAGGTCATGCCCCAAAGGAGAAGGCCTTGTCTAGTGTGTCCCTGGCAGTGTCTTGTGGAACCATCCTTGAGGGCAACATCCAGCAATGAGGCACACAGTCAGTTGGCACAAGGGCTCTGATGCCTCCTGAGCACCATGCAGACTACACACGTGCACTTGCTGCCATCCTGCGTCGCTGGCTGTCACAGTGACCAGGCCTGCTGTACCCAGCACAAGGCATGTCCTCCCCTAGGCTCAGGTGCAGTCCTCACAACAGCACGTAACAAGAACAAGCACTCTGAAGTGAGGCTGCCCGAGTCTGTGGGAGGCTACACTACTGCTGGGAAAAGCGCTAGAAACGCAGCTCCTCAGCTTTCTGCCACATAAGCCCCATGCAGCAGGGAGGCAAATGAAAGAGGCCTGACTATGGGCCTTGTTCAGACCAAGTGGGGTGTGTATGTGCGTGGGAGGGGTATGTGTATTGTGTGTGTGTCTGGTGTGGTATGTGGTGTGTGTGTTTGTGTGTGGTGGTATGTGTGGTGGTGGTGGTGTGTGTGTGTAGTGTGGTATGTGTGATGTGTGTATGTGGTGTGGTGTGTATGGTGTGTGTGGTGTGGTATGTGTGGTGTGTGTATGTGGTATGTGTATTTGTGTGGGAGGTATGTGTGTGTGTAGGTGTGTGTGTGTGGGTATGTGTGTGTGTGTTGTGTATGTGGTGTGTGTGTGTGTGTGTGTATGTAGATGTGTATGGTATGTGTATTTGTGTGGGTCTAAAGTCCAGAAGTTAACATCAGGTGTCTTCTGCAGTTGTCTGCCACCTGCATTTTTTTTTTGTTTTGTTTTGTTTTGTTTTTCGAGACAGGGTTTCTCTGCAGCTTTTTTAGAGCCTGTCCTGGAACTAGCTCTTGTAGACCAGGCTGGCCTCGAACTCACAGAGATCCGCCTGCCTCTGCCTCCCGAGTGCTGGGATTAAAGGCGTGCGCCACCACCGCCCGGCTGCCACCTGCATTTTTGAGACAGGGTCTCTCTTGGCCGGGAGCTTGCCAAGTAGACTACTGGATCCCCTGCTGCTACTTCCCCATCACGGGAATAAGAGACATGTAGTGCCAAGTGAGCTTGTGGGAGTGTGAGTCCTCACACTCATGCAGCAAGTACTTTACCGACTATGCCATCTTCCCTGCCCCCACGGTGCTCTTTAAAAGCAAGCCAACGAGCCCAGGACCATTTGTGGTCAAATTTCAGTACAGCTAACTTTGACCAGCTATAATCTGCCAAAAGGGCGAGCCTCCGGAATTCATTGAGAATGCACACAGAGTTCTGTATCATCTGCCGTACTTGGAAGGTGATGAGCCTTCTGGCAGAACATGCTTGCCCCTTCAGTGCTGACACTTCACCAGGACAGAGATCTAACATCTCACAGGGCCCAAGGGGCTTTGTCTTTTGTTCTGGCAGAACTAGCTTCACAGTCACGGCAGGGCAAGTGTGTAGTGTAGATACCTGCTGAGTACTGTTTAGTTCTAGCTCCAGAGCAGACATACTTCACAGCAATGTGGCTGAGCTAAGAAATGTCCAAATTCCTTAGTTTCAATTCAGGTGAGCCCCATGTAAACCTCACAATAAAAACAAGACCTTTCAGAGCAGGAGAGAGCTGTCAGGAGTGTGGGGACAGCCACCTGCACTGTGGAGCAGCCTTACTGCTCTCTCGCTCTGATTACAGCCTTGAGTTTGGTCCTAAACCCTTCTTTTACCTCCAGACACACTAAAGAAATTATGCCTACCTGACACCTTTCATCAGAGGTTTATAAACTTGTGGATAAGACCTGCAATTCCACTGCCGTTTGAACACAATTACTAGATTCCTGCTAATTCAAGCTAATATTAAGTTCTTCCTTCCATTTCACTCTTTCATCGAAAAAAATGAAAGACGTTATTCTTTCTGGAATGAGGCTGCAGTTCTTTGTCGTTTCCCCTGGACTCACACAGTCCTGCAGGAGCACAACAGGAATCCCATGGTGGCTGGCTAGATAGACACTATGGGCTTCTTGAACTACAGAGATGGTCAATGTTATGTTACAGATGAGCAATCCTGGAACTATTAAGTTCTTATTATAGACAAGAGGATGCTATGGTGCAAAAAGCAAATTTGGATCCCATATATTTTTTATATGTAAGGTTTTTGTTGTTATTTTACTTTTTTGTGTGCCTCTGTTTTATTGAGACTGGCTTCTGTAAATAGCTGAGGGTGGAACTCTAGACAAGAAGGATCTTGTCTCAAAAACATAAAATTAGGGCTGGTGAGTTAAAGCGCCTGATATCGAGCCTGACAGCCTGATTTTCAGTCTATGGAGCCATCATGTGGAAATAACTGACTTCTGCAAATTGTCCTCTGACCGCTATATGTGTGCTGTGGCACGAGTTCTGACACACACACACACACACACACACACACACACACACACATACACACACATATACACATATACACACACGTACACACATACACACAAATACACATACACACACATACACACATATACACACATATACACACATATACACACACACATACACACACACACACTTTTCAAAATAATATTTTTTGACATTTTCCCCAAGACACAATAGTGCCCAAACAGAAAATGAAAATTTTCACATTGTAATAAACAGGGACTAAATAAAACAGTCACGCTGTTGGGCACAATCACAGATGGTTCCATCTGCCCGTCAACCCTTGGTGAACAGACTTTGCTCCTTGTTTCAGTTGACAAAATATGGTAATGGTGCTGGATGTCATAGAGATGACTCTGTTACATGGGACGTCCTTCCTGAATCTTCCCTTGCAGATATGATAGCATCACACTGCCTCATAGGGCTGTTCTGTGTAGTGAGCTATCTTGTCAGACTATCTTTAGACAGCCAGCCCCAAATAGTGACATGGAGACTTCTTATCAATTATAAAAGTTTGGCCACTAGCTCAGATTTGTCCCAGTAGCTCTTATAACTTAAATTGAACTGCTTTTATTAATCTATGTTCTGCCATGCTGCTCGGTTACCTCTGCTCTGTACCATATGTTTGACCTCTTCAGTGTCTCCCTGGTATCTCGCTGGCACAATCCACACACAGAGATTCCTCTTCCTCCCCGGAAATCCTGTTTATCCTCTCACGCCTACCTATTGACCACTCAGCTCCTCTGTACACCAATCAGGGTGACACATCTTCACAGTGTAAACAAATACTCCGCAACAGTTTCGTACATGGTGTTGTCCCCCAAAGATTATGGTGTTGTCACCTGCAAGCCTGTTACACACAGGCAGCATGCCAACACTTCTTTGTGTCTTGTGCCCAGCAGTTTCTACAGTAAGTACCCACACAGCGAACAGTAAGTTCATAAAGAATCAGACATAAATACCTGCTTTTCATACACAATTTACACGCGTCAGTCCAATTCCTATGTCTAAATCTCCACAATCACTAAAGTTACAAGGATATCAGGATATAAGTAATGTAACTTACGCATACCCCACACCCCACATCTGAATTTCCACAAATTTCTATGACAAATCAGAATGAAGAAAATGCATAAAACAAAAGATAACCAGCCTATAGTCCACAACTCCAGAGAAGACAAGAAACAAGGAGAACCCTAATAGAGACATATATGGATCCCCAGGAAGGGGAAGTAGACAAGAACTCCTTAGTAAATTGGCAGAGTAGAGGGAGGGGAAGGGTAGTAGGGAAGTGGGGAGGGGAGCAGGGAGGAAAATGAGGAATGGGGAAGATCAAGTTGGGTAAAGGACAAGGAGGGAAAGCAAGGGAAGAGATATCTTGAAAGAAGTCACTGTAGTGTTAGCAAGAAGCCAGGCTCTAAGGAAACTCCCAGGAAACCACAAGGATGACCCCAGCTAAGAATCTAAGCAATAGTGGAGAGGGTGCCTGAACTACCCTTCCCTCGTAATCAGATTGATGACTACCTTAATTGTCATCACAGAACCTTCATCCAGTAACTGATGGAAGCAGATGCAGAGATCCACAGCTAAGCACTGGGCCAAACTCCTCAGTACAGTCATAGAGACGGAGGCGCGATACTAAGAGCAAAGGGGCCAAGACCATGATGGGCACACCAACACAAACAGCTGACTCGAGCTAGTGGGAGCTCACTGACTGCGGACTGACAGCTGTGGAGCCAGCATAAGACCAAACTTGGTCCTCTGAATGTGGGTGGCAGTTGTGTGGCATGGTCAGTTTGTGGGGTCACTAGCAGAGGAACCAGTATTTATCCCTAGTACATGATCTGGCTCTTTGGAGCCCATTCTCTATGGAGGGAGACCTTTCTCAGCCTTGACACAGGAGGAGGGGCCTTGCTTCCGCCTCAAGTGATTGTGTCAGGCTTTGCTGACTCCCCATGGGAGGCCTCACCCTCTCTGAGCAGTGGGTGGGGGGTGGGGTGAGTAGAAGACAGGAGGAGTGGGAGGATGGGAGGGAGAGGGAACTGGGATTGGTATGTAAAATAGGGTGTTTTAAAAATAGAAATAAAAAAATAAGAATGCCATTATCAACTTTATTGACCTCATGGCCAGACTGGGGTACACTTGTGGTCCTGAAGGACGCGGACAGACAGTCACAGGGCCTCATCTGAATTCTGAGGCCCAAAGTCTCTAATCATGTCTCCACTGTCACACACTTAACCTCTTACCTTCACCTAGCAGCTTCAAATGTGGTTTACAGTTCCCCGGCTGGGAAGCCGCAGCTTTCTAGACTTACTTTCTACTTATCCTGCTGAAAGAGCCTCCCACTCATGCTCCATTACACACTACAGACGAGGCCCGAGCTAGCCGCCTGCAACCGGGAGCAGGATCTCCCAGACCCATGTGTCCTGGTGATGAAACTGAGTTCAGTGGACGATAAAAACACCCTCGGCCCTGGAACTGCACAGCCACTGCCTCCACCTGTCACGCCGAGAAGGCATTCCAGAAGTTTATTAACTGCGCATTCTCAAGTATCGCCCAGGGCGGCAGCAGTCTGTCATCTGCAGATCCTGTTACTACCTGCATCCCGCATGGCGGGGCTGCCAGAAATGAAACACGCGACTGATCCACTGGAGTTACCAGGGCCGCCTGCTTTCCATCATCGTGCCATCAATCCTCCCTGACTGTCTCCTCTGAAGAATGTCCAAAATTCCTTAAGTAATGGCTTGTACAATCCCTTTCCCACAAGAGCAGAAACTGTTCTAACTGTGGCGGAGACATAAGCAACGCCTGAGTAACGCTGAGCAGCTCGTTACTGGGGTTGTTAAAGAGTGAGATGAGGGGCCAATACTGTTAGTTAGAATCAATACACACAGGCAGCAAGGTCCTAATAGCAGCAGCAGGGCTAAACACTGTGTGCTCTGCTCCATACGGAGCAGTCTAAGAAAACTGGGCAGTTTCCTCTATGCTTAGATTCAGAAGCCCCAGATGTAATCTCCCAAAGGTCAGCAAGTGAGATGGGCAGGACATGAACTGAGAGCTTTAGGTTTCCTTCAAAACTCATCCCATGTGACACTAAGACCAGCACCCCTCAGAAGTCAGGTCTCTCTGACGTCTGCAGCAACTCGGTGTCATTCATGGGAACAACTTAAGACCATCGAGT
This sequence comes from Arvicola amphibius, assembly GCF_903992535.2. NCBI lineage: Eukaryota > Metazoa > Chordata > Mammalia > Rodentia > Cricetidae > Arvicola > Arvicola amphibius. The sequence goes on from NC_052059.1 coordinate 53,280,139, forward strand.
GTCACCCTTGAGAGTTTTCTCTGCTCCAAGTATTATGTCAACATTGACTTTTTATTCCCCCAACTTTTGATGCTTTATTGTCTGATTTTGTCAATGAGGAAAAATAGATTGTTGTGGAGATTAAGAACACAGCACAAGATCATAAGTGGCACAGCTGGCTTTCGGGCCCGGGCTACTTCATCAAGTTATCGATTCCTTCAATGTAGCACTCAACTCTGTACTTCTAGCCAAGGGCATAGTCAAAGTGGCATATTACAGCATTAGAAACACAGAAGACCACCTGGTTTCAAATCTGATCCATACCTGCTTGGTGACCATTTTTTCTATTGAAAATAGATTTTTTTCATACAATGTTCTGATTATGGTTTCCTCTTCCCCAACTCCTCCCAGATCCTCCCCACTTCCAAACCCACCCAAATTCACACCCCTTTTTTCTCATTAAAATACAAACAGGTATCTAAAATAATAAGATAAACAGAAAAAAGTATCAGAGAAAAAGCACAAGAAGAAATACAGCTACCGAAACACGCTTACACACAGAAAACCCATAAAACAAAATCAGAGACCATAATATGCAGCCAAAAGACCCATGAGGTTAAAGCCATGCACAGACAAAGCACTGTGAGAGAGAAAAAAAGACCTTCATCCCTACTACTGAATTCATATTGTGTTGGCCATCCACTGCTGGGCACGGAGCTTACCTTAAATGTGAACTCATTAGAGAAAACTAATCTTCATTTGTGAGCAGTTATCAACTGAGAAAGTTGTTCCTGGGTTAGAGATGGGGCTTGTGTCCACTTTCTCTCTCAGTGCTGGGCCCCCATCCGGCTTGGCCCGTGAAGGCCCGGTACATGCTATCAAAATCTGTTCACATAAGCGAGTGTCCGTTCTGTTGAGTCTAGAGGCCTTATTTCCGTGATGTCACCCATCCCCTCAAGTTGTTAGGATAAGGCTCTTTCCACCTCCTCTTCACCATGGTTCCATGAACCCTGAGAGGAGGCGTTTGATGGAGACATCCCATTTAGGACTGGGTGTTCCAAGGTTTCTCACTGTCTGTACATTTCTCTGTACAGGTCCATCAGCATCGACTTTTAACTGAGATGAAAGCCATATCCCCGTAATTCACTTCAGAGCGTGTAGCTCCGTGACTCTTAGTCTAGTCTCTGTCACACAGCCTCTCTCAAACGGCAAAGCATATCATCAGTCACTGAGATCCCTGCATCCACTAGGGGCCAGTCCTCTCCGTTCTTCCTCCCCTAGTCTCTGAAAACAGCTGAACCCTTTCCTGACTCAAAAGAATCAACTTAGTCTAGACAGACCTTTTCCCAAGAGATCACAACATGAGCTTTTGTGACTGCCTACTCCTATTATTTTCATGACAGACTAATACTCCGTTGTGTAGATACACGCAGCATTCATATTTACCCGTGCACACACTTAAGGATATCTGGACTGCTTTCCACCTTTGAATTCGGGGATAATGTTGCTATGAAGACATGCAAAATTTGGGGTGTCCATATTATTTTTGATTCTTTTGAGAAAAAAATACACACAAACACTCAACCTAGGAAAGGAGTTGCTGGGTCATCTGGCATGTTTACTTTTTGAAGAACTGCCAGACTGTTAGCCAAAGCTGCTGCACATTCTGCACTCCCACTGGCAGGGAGGAGAGCACAAATTTCTCCTTCTCCATGTCAACACGCCCCCACTTCCATCCTGTGTGGTGTGAATATGAAATGTCTCTCCTAGCCTCTCATACTGGACGTCAGCTGATGGATTCAGGGAAGTGATTGGCTCCTGTGATTCTAACCTAACCCACAGATTAAACCACCGGTGGGTCACAACAGGACTACGTTACTGGAGGTACAGGATGCGGGGCCAGGTTGGAGTAGTTCACTGACAGTACTGTGAAGATGCACCTTGTCTCCAGCTCCTGTCTGTCATGAGTAGGCTGCTTTGCTCCATACAGTTTCTATACTATAATGTTCAGCCTCACCACAGTTCAGAAACAATGGAGCCAGCCCATACATAGAAACTCTGAAACACTGAGGTAAAGCAAAGCTTTCTTTTGAGTTGTTTGTGGCAGGCCAGGTATCCCAGTGATGATCAACTTACAAACCAACTAGTGCACAGAGAAAGGGTACCTCCTCGCTCAGTTCTTGATTTGAATTTTCTTAACCAATAACCTTGAGTGTTATGTATGTATTGGCATTCTATTATCTTCCTTAGAGAAGCAGCTCATTTTAAAAAGTAGGTTATTGCCTTTCAATTGCTGCCAGAGCTCTTTGTACACTCCAGACAGTAAACACTCGTCAGACACATATTCCATGCACTGTGTGCTGTCACTTCACCTCCATGGGAATGCCTTTAGAGTAGAATTTCCTAAAGTATCAATAAGTCCAAGTTATCTGTGGTCTCTGGTTGTTTGCTGGTGTCAAATCTAGAAACGATTGTCTAATCCAAGGTGAAGACTATGTGGACCCATGTCTCTCTTCTAGCAGCATTTAGTTTTAGCACCTAAATCAAGTTCTCTGCTCTGTTTGAAGCAAATCTTTACGTGCAAAATTTCACCCTTACATGTGGGCATCCAGTTGACCCATCACTATTCTTTAAAAGACAATTAATTTCCCAAGGAGCTGTTTTGCGAGTCTTTAATAATAAACTGACTATAAATGATGGGTTTACTTCTGGGGTCTCTCATGTTCATTTCCATGGACTGACACACCTATTCACCTACACACACACACACACACACACACACACACACACACACATACACACACACCCCTTGCCTGCCCTCCATGTTGGAGCCATAGCTATCTCTCCACAGCTCCATCCCTGCTGCAGTCAGGACCCGGCTTACCAACCTCAAGCCTTCTAAGGGCCCCACGGTCGCCAGAACTGTCCACACACCTCTCTGCAGACATAACCTATGCACCATGGTTAGCATAGGGTGAAATCCGAGTTAGAAATAATTACACTCAGATGAAATGCCATTCTGACTCCACGAGTACACACACTTCCCCTCCCATGCCGAGTTCTCCACACCACGTCCCATCCTTCCCAGGCACATGTCTGTCAAAAGACATAAAACACACGAGGGAAACAGGCATGCTGAGACTAAGTATGAGCTGTGGTTCGGCTTTTAAATAATTTAGGTCTAAAACTGGTCTGTCTGAGAAATGTTTTATGACTTAAGAAAGAAAAAGAAAATCATGGACCATGACAGTTAACACACAAGTCTTCAGACTGCGTGTTTTCTATGAGTGGATTGTGAAAGCAATAGAGGGGTCATGCCCAGCTCTGAAAGAGACAGAAAGGGCTGAGTACAAAGTCAGGGTGAGTTCTGATCCGTGGCGCTTTGTTTCAGCATTTGGTCAAAACACTTAAATAAGAATAATAATACGCCAGGTGGTGGTGGTGCACACCTTTAATTTTAATCCCAGCATTCTGGAGGCAGAGACAGGTAGATCTCTGTGTGGTCTACAGAGAGAGTTCCCAGACAGGCACCAAAGCTACAGAAAAATGTCTTGAACGACAGCCCCCACCTTGGGAAAAAAAAGTGCTCCTTCAGTGTGGATCTGGTGCCTCTTTTGTGAAGCAGCAGCTGAGAAGACTCGGGCGTTCGCCATGGCCGGCGAGAAACCCAAGGAGGGAGTCAAGACCGAGAACAGCGACCATATTAATTTGAAGGTGGCGGGGCAGGATGGCTCTGTGGTGCAGTTTAAAATTAAGAGGCATACACCACTTAGTAAACTAATGAAAGCCTATTGTGAACGACAGGGTTTGTCAATGAGGCTGATCAGAGTCCGGTTTGATGGGCAGCCAATCAGTGAAACAGACACACCTGCACAGCTGGAAATGGAGAATGGAGATATGATTGATGTGTTCCAGCAGCAGACAGGAGGTGTCTACTAAAAAGGGAACCTGCTACTTTACTCCAGAATTTTGTTATAGACCAAGAATACATTCGCAATTAGAAAGCCGCAATTTGGTTCCACCACATCCTGACTACTACAGTATAGTTTTCTCTATTCTTTCATTTCCCTGTGCCTATTTCTTTATTGTACATAAAGTAACTGGTGTATGTGCACAAGCATATTGCGCTTTTTTTTCCTTCTTTTTTAAAACTAAATGGCCAATGCTCTGTTTTGATTGACAGCAGATGGAGGTGGTCCGGGGGAAAGTATGGTTCTGTGAAAATACCCCCTGCCCCATTAGAGGCATGCTCGTTCAGCATACCCCCTGCTCCATTAGAGGCATGCTCGTTCAGCATACCCCCTGCTCCATTAGAGGCATGCTCGTTCAGCTCTTGTCTTTATATTCCAGGAAGTTATTTTGCTCTCAATGTTTTAAAGAACCCAACCACAAAATCCTTGCATACCTTGTTCAATTGGAGAATTTTAATGTTTTTCATTTATCATTGTAAAACCAAGGACAATTTTATAACTTTTTTGTATATAGCTGTTACATGTAGGGCAATCTGTCTTTAAGTAGGGATAAATTACTCTTGAACAAAATGATCCTAGATAGTTTTCCCTTCAAGTCAAGCGTCTTGTTGTTTAAATAAACTTCTTGTTTAAAAAAATAATAATAATGCTACTGAAGAAGAGAAAGAAGGAAAATTAAAAAGATCAGCAGGAAGCAGAAACCTTAAAAATGAGTGATGTCACAGCATATACCGATTCCAGCCATCAGCAAGCAGCCCAAACAGAAAGGGCTTCTATGGCTCTCTGCAGTCAGCACCTTCAGGCCCCGATGCCTTCCTAACACCCTAATGGAATGCAGACGTTCCATGGCTACTGCTCCTAGCCACATGCAATTTGAGTCTCACCTAAACAGAACAAAATCACATTTACTTTTTAAGATAGACACTCTCAGCTATATAATCCTCTAAACTAAACATTTCATAAGTTGTCATGATGAACTAATTCAGACTACTGAGCTGGCAACACCAAGGCTGGTCATCCTCTGACAACACAGCAGGGCTGTGAGGAGTATCACTATGGGGGAAGCTGAGTGAGTGGAACATGCTGCCAGTACCTTATTTCAAGTGAGCAGTTACTAGAAGACAGTCTGGATCACCAGTCGTGGTGGTGCACGCCTTTAATCCTAGCACTCGAGAGGCAGAGGCAGGCAGATCTCTGAGTTCGAGTCCAGTCTGGTCTACAGACTGAGTTCCAGAACACTCAGGGCTACACAGAGAAACCCTGTCTTGAAAAACAAAACAAAACAAAACAAAACAAAAGATAGTGTGGATCAAGCAAGAGGACTCTGAGATATGTAAGAATAGCCACTTTGGCTGCCAGCTCCTCAGCAGTCTTTAGACAAAGCTCTCGGCTGAACACCTCCATGAACGTGAGCTGGGTCAACAGCACCAGTGCTGTCCCCTGGCTGTCAGCGCGGTGGCCCTCTGAACTAGAGCTGCAGCCACTCTCTGCTCTCCAGAATCTTTCCTGTGCTTCACCTTCACTTTAACTTGATACATGGCTGTTTGGAGGATACTCTAGGTTTCAAGGAGGAAAATGAGCTAGAAGTGGGTCTGAGAATGTAAACTACGCTTGATTTATAGACAGACCTTGCTTCCATTTAAAGGACTCCGTGATGTGGAAGTATTTAGACTGTACTTTGGGTAAGTGGAAAAAGTTTCTGCTGCGATTGTATAAATCATTTCAAATGCTATTTCATTCTGGCTTTTAAGTGTCTGAGTTTTTCTACATGTTCCGAGAAAGTTTGGTTCACTTTTCACTCCCCATAAATCAAAGACTATTTCAAAGCTTCCCGGGGACAGAAAAACATACACATGTGCAGAGAAAGATTGCATCAGTGCTAAGTCAGGACCTGAAGGCAGCGTGTTAAAGAGAGCTGCCCCACCCCTGCGCTCTTCTAATTAGCTGCCACACGCGCTACAAGTGGAGCTGTGTCTCGGGCAAATTACTCTAGCACATGGTCATATAAGGCCATTAAGAGGACACAGACCGGCCATATAGCCACTTAAACAACTAGCTGGGCACTGCAATGGGACCTCTGGTGGCCTGGCAAGTGGCTATTCTTGAAAAGCAGAGACCACTATCAAATCCCCGAGGACAACAGGCTGAACACACAGTGAGATCCCCAATGGAGTCAGCCTACTTTCTTTCCCTGTTCTGACTCTTTCTGTGAGCAACTGATTAATCTAGTCTACACATGCACTATGTTTATCATTTAAGTTCCCCCTCAAGCTGTACCTCGAACATTCTGCCAACAGTGACACCGCCTAACATCCATCTGTGCTGTTTACGCTATGTCAGCATCACACTGGTTTCCTGCTCTATCAGCCGCAAGAAAACACCCAACGAAAACACCTTCAGGAAGGAAAGGTTGATTGTGACTCACAGTTTGGGGTACAGTCGGGCACAGTGGGGAAGGCAAGGCAGCAGGAACATGAAGCGCTGACCACCATCACAGTCAGGAAGTTGAGAGAAATGAACACCAGTGGTCAGTTCTTCTTTTTACTCAATCCAGGACCTCAGCCCATAGGATGGTACTACCCACACTTAGGGTGGCTCTTTTCCTAAATTAACCCACTCTAGAAATTCCCTCACAGACATGCAAGAGGTTTATCTCCTAGGTCCTGTCAAGCTGACAATCAACACCAACCAGTCACTTGATAGTGCTCCCCACTCCACGTGACTCCTGCATCACACCAGATCTGATTAAACTCGGGCTCAGAGGAGCCCCACATGTGCTGTGGTGCTCTGGAGGACACTGTGGCCACACATCACTTCTTCATTCTTGTCTTCAACAATAGAACAAACCACTCTACACTTGGAATCTTCTCTTCCCTCAAATATAGCCACTAGCCTTCCAATTTGTAGGTCAAACAAGAAACATCCCATTTAAAACCATAAAACCATAAACATAATAAGAATGATCATCTTTTTTCATTATTATTTAAGCCTTATTTTGAAAGTTCAAGTCATTTGCACCAGTCTAAAACAAATGGGAATATGCAAATCTTAGAAAGTATAGCAAGACCTAGTTCAAAGAAGGTGAAAGTAAACAGATAAGTAAACAAACAAACAGATGACATGAGAGACGTCCAAGAACACGACGAGTACATGGCAGCGTGAGAGGACTAGGCAGGTAAACAAAGGCGGCTTTTCGGAAAACTAACACAACTTATATACGTGGTTCTGCAGCCTAAGCAAGAACCTCTGACTTGGCAAGCTCGGAAACAAAATAAACCTTAGTGTACACCAAAAAAACTACAACATTCTAACAAAGAAGACCTTTGCATATAGGAAAGACGAGTGATTTACAAACCAGAGAGAGAAACTAGAACTGGCTCCAAATCTCAGACCAAAAGTTATTCACATCAAGATTTGAGAGAAATGAATAAAATCTTAAGAAAGTCGAAGGAAAGTACAGGCAAACAGTTTGCATTAAGGAGTCTTTGGGCTGAGAGGTGGCTCAGCAGTTAAGAGTACTTATTGTGCCCAGCACTCAGGAGGCAGAGGCAGGCGGGTCTCTGTGAGTTCGAGACCAGCCTGGTCTACAAGAGCTAGCTCCAGGACAGGCTCTAAAGCCGCAGAGAAACCGTCTCGAAAAAGAAAAAAAAAAAAAAAAGAGTACTTATTGTGTTCTAGAGGACCAAGTTTCTCAGCACCCACATTAGGCTGCTTACAACCGCCTTAACTCCAGCTCCAGGGAACCAATGCACCATCCTCTTTCTGGCCTCTGTAAGCACTGCATTCATGTGGGCTGTACATGCATGCATACACACATGACACACACGTGCACGCATACATGCAGACATATACATGTGTGTTACGTGCGCACGCGCACACACACACAACAATAATAATAACTACGAAGGAAGTCTTTGTTTTTTGTTTTTCAGACAGGGTTGTGCAATGCCAAGAAGTATTTTTCAAGTGTGACAGAACCATAAAAAATTCTGATAGCTCTTACTAGAGTTAACAAGACACAAAACGCCAATCCAACAAAAATAAAGCTTTCTGAATGTTAAGAGAATTATGAAAGAAGCTGAGTCAATATATACAAAAAATATTTATTAAGGACAAGGTATTAATATTCCTAGCAAAAAAGATGACCAATATAAACATGGGAAACTAAGAACTGGTAAGACTCTTAACACCTTTTCTCTATAAAGACAGGGAAAGACCATCAGGAGAGATGTCAGTTTCAATAGTAATAAAAGGCAGCAGGCCAAAAGCTGTAAGTTACAGTACTGTCGAAAATTAAAGTCCGTTACTAGGGCCATCAAGGGAAAACTCTTTGCATGACATATGTGCAATGTGGAACACAAGCTGTGTGCACCTTTACCCAGCCCTCCTGCTCTTAAGAGTATAACAAAGGGGGGTCTGGAGAGATGGCTCAGCGGTCAAGAGCATTGCCTGCTCTTCCAGAGGTCTTGAGTTCAATTCCCAGCAACTACATGGTAGCTCACAACCATCTGTGTGATAAGGTCTGGTGCCCTCTTCAGGCATGCACGCAGACAGAATATTGTTTATATAATAAATAATTTTTTTAAAAAAGAGTATAACAAAGGTTAAAGCAGTTATGTGCACAAAGACATCTGTACCACAGAGTCACTTGCAGGTCTTCTAGAACATAAAATGAGTCCAAGCCTTGAACAAAGGTTAGGGGCCAGAGAATGGGGTTCTGGGACAGGATCTGAGCTGAAGTAAAGCACCAACCCCCCAGAAATGCAGGGTCTGGGAAAGCACAGTGGGGAAGAGAAGACCACATCTTTGATGAACAGGTAAGCATTCCACTCCATACAAAACAGTAACACAGTGTAAAGTTACTCAGACTAATCTGAACTTTACGTCTTAGCTGTCCAGGCTGCTGGAGAAACTGACACAAACAGGACAGCCTAAGCCATAGGCGCTCTCCCTGGAAGTTGGAAGACCACAGTTCAGTTACTGGCGGTGTGCATGAGGACTTGCACCTGGCTAATGGATGATTGTCTTCACAAGGCAGCTGCAGATGACGAGGACAGGAAGCTCAACCATTCCAAAGACACCCGGGCCTTCAAAGTGTTCCAGCTCATGACCTAAGAAGCAAGCCCTTGAGGCCTCACCTCCCAATACCATCCTACTGTGGCCAGGGCTTCAACCATTCTCATTTGTTAATTTATGAACGCTTAATCCACCAAATATCTATCTTTAATGCATCCCCAGGGCACGTCTGCACAGTAGCTGGCAATGCATGCTTACTGCTATCGAGGACGGTGTCACCTAGAACAGGGCTCTTCTACAGCAGCAGCAGAAGTTCCAGGCTCCTTTAGGAAGAGGACACGAGGACGCATCCCAAGGCCCCAGCTTCGGGGATGTGTACACTACATCCAGAACTAAGACAAGCTGAACCCTTGTGACAAACGTCACTTCAAAGAGCTGTTCCCCTCTAATGGCACGGGAAACATAGATAAACATAAATGGGGAAGGGTATAGGTGTTCTTGCCTTTCTGAGTTTATGAGGAATATGTGCTTGTTAGTGAAAAACTGGAGCATTACAATTAAAGAAACAAATCCAGGGGGAGAGCTAAGGATCAGAAGCATGAGAGACTTCATACTGTGGGTGCCATTCACAGCTTAGAAACTCTCAATCAAATGCACATCTTACCTCCAGAAAATGCCCTTAAAATGCCCAGTTAGTGCACTCAGTCAGAGCCCTTCTTGCTGTGCCAAGCAGGCAGCTTAGAGGCTCTGCGGATGGCCCAGAAATCCTTAGGCATTTGCAGGAGCCCCTCTGCATGCCCATTTCTGCATAAGCAACGGATGCTCTATGTTCTGTGCACATCCCTGTGGCTGATACTGTGGTTGACCTTGGAGTCACCAGAATAAAGGCTGCCAGAAATAGAAATACATGAGCATCGCTCAAAGCATAAAGCTTCTAATATTCTGGGACAGTTCATTATATCCAAGCTACAGCAAATTACAGGCCAAAATGGGGGGCAGCACTACTCACAGAAACCGAGACTAAAATGAACACTGGTGACTTGGCTCACAGGACTATTATAAAAACAACCCAGACAATTACGTGTTTTAAATGGGTGGGATCTAGAGTTGCAATTCTCCCACAAGCTGAAGCCATGGAAAGCTTTAGAAAATAAGTGACTCGGGAGCTTAGTGTTCCAGTTTACAACACGTGTGTGTTTTAGTTATGAAGCCATAGTAAATCTAGCATGCCAGGCAAGGTAAACAGTTCTCAGTTGTTTATGTAGCCAAAGAGGGAAGGAATTCAACACACCATTAACCACTTAGGTGTTTCTAGATGTGCACCAGACGGCTCTGTATTGATGATAAAGAAAGCAAAGATAAGTGAGCACGGTGTTCTTTAACACTTCACTTGCTTGGCAACATTAGATATTCAGAGGTAGTTCTACCCAAGCAAGCCCTTCACCTCATTCAGACTGCCATTCGCGGGGGACCTGGGACAAAGGGGTGGGAGGAGACAGAACTGTCCCAAGCAAACATTTCACCACAGAATTTTAATTGACTACTCCCAAGAAAAAGGTAGATGTGGGGTGCATCTCTCACAGTTGTACATTCAAGCACACATGCATACACACACACACACACACACACACACACACACGAGGAGAAAGAGAGTCACAATGAGTCCAAAATGGCCTCACGCTCACAACAATGCTCCTGCCTCTGCATCCAAGTGCTAGGATTACAGGTGTGAGCCACCATGCCCAGCTGGCAATCTATTCTACACACACGTAGAGTGTCTCGGTCCTTCTCTAACAGTCTCCGAGCAAGTGTGAGACAAAAGCAGCAAAGGAGGGAAGTGGGCTTCACACATCTCCGTGAAGACCTTGTGCGGTCATGGTTTCTTTCACCGGCCTTATTTTAGAAGTCATTAATATAAAAAAAATTTAAAAACCCTTTAATATAGATGGTAAAAATTATTTAACTAGTAACTATTCCTTACAGTCATGCTTCATCCATAATATAAAAACTAAAAAAAAGGAAGCCATTGCTGCCTGCTGCTAAGTCCAATAAGCAGTGATGGCAGTTCGTATTAATATTGGAACTGACGGCGACTTCGGGGCTGGGGTGGGGCTCAGGGCAGAGTGCTCACCTAGCATGTGGATGCCCTGGGTCCCAGTGCCAGCACCAATAAATTAATTCATTCACTTGTGAAACTGTTTGTGAAAAGCTGTACATATTTTAGCTGTACTAAAATTTGAAGACAATTTAATATGCTTAACTGAACAAATATTCATTTCCATTTTCATATAGCTCTTTCTATAGTATTCTCATGCTTTACACAAATAATTCAACAAAAAAGCTCATAAAAAACTATCATGTAAACAAAAAAAATCTCATAGTAGGTTATGATGGTGCATGTCTGCTAAGCCCCACTCTGATAAAGCTGAGGCAGGCCACACAGCATGCCCTGGCCGTCTCACAAGTCCTCCCCACACCCTCTCCCTGCTGGCCCCAGGATCAGGAAGGTTGGGGGCTGAGGGTCTGGGGCAGCAGCCATGCATCTCCTTTAGCACCTCTGCACACCACCTTCCAACTGGCAAGTGAGCAACTACTTTCCCTTGAACATACAATCATGACCACAGAAATGTCAGTTTAGGAATCTGCTTCCCAAATCAAGCAATTCCAATGTGGGAAGCCTTCAGATCACACAAAAATCGTATGGTGAGCCTTCATTTATTATGTTCTCCTTGGGAATCAGAGACCACATTTCAAAGCAAGCACTCTATAAACAATTTTCAAGCCATCATCCAGCCAATGTAACCCTAACATAATAAAGAGCAAAACATTATACTGTTGGGATTGTGGAGTAGAAGTATAAAGGAAAACAGTGTGTTTAAAATTGGGGGTTTCGTTGGCACTTGGGAAATGGCTGTCCCCATGAGAAGGCGGTGTGCAATCACGCTGGCTGGGCTAGTGTCCCTCTGACAGACACTCCTACCCATCAGCAGCATCATCAACCTGTCTTTTACCCTCAGCTCCGCAGCACAGTCGCCCACAGCGAATTGCAGATCCCTAGGTGGTAATCTCCCAATCCACAGAGCTCATGTTTGAACCTATGTCCTGTGATACACATATGATGACCCAACACCTAGATACCCTGTAGTCATGTGGCATCAACTGACCACATTTCTGTACTACACGAGGCAGTCACTCCTCGTAGTCTCCACGTTTCTCTGGTTGAGGGCTATGGTGCTCAAGCTGTGTCACTTCAGCTCTCCCCGTTCGTCACCACCTCCCAGGCCACACCTGCCAACACTGAGGTGCGGTGATAGCTGAGCGGGGCTCTTGGAATGCTCTCCTGTGCCTTCTTTTTCCTGCTGTTTCATTTCAGTTCTACTCAGGGAGGGTTAGCCTTGGAGACACGTGCTGGCACAGCAGGGAGAGACTGGGCCATTCTTGCTTGGACAAGGATGGGGAAGCCTACAGGAACCTCTTGCAAAAGAAAAAGTCACCTCTTCTTTTAGGAACACAGCTGGTCCAAGAAGAGCTGTTCTGGAAACACCACTTTACCACACACTGATAAAAAGAGCGCGTTAAAGCACCAACTCCAGCCATAACGCCTATGTACTTTCCCATGTGGCAGCCATTTGTTCACGGTCTACACCTGAAAACACTCACCAGGTCAGTGAGAGGGACAGGTTACATGAGCTCTCCAGAACTTTCCTAGACCTGCTAGCCCTCCTATACTTCCGAGCAAGTGAGAGCGCAGAGACACAAACCCAGTCAGTGTGGTGGCCGGCACACGCATGTAATCTTAGTTCTTTTGGGCGGCTGAGACAGAGTGTATGAGCTCCAGGTCGGCCTGGGCTATACAGAGACCCTGTCTCAAAACACAACAACAACAAAGACACAAATCTAGAACCCTAGAACAACAAAACTGTAACACTGTATACAATCTGGGGTAAAATGGAAGAAATGTACAATCACTTAGAAATAGAAGACCCTTCGGAGGACTCAGGGATTCAAATAAGCAACAAGGTTGGAGACATGGTTCAGGGTTAGGAGTGTGCACTGAGCATGAAGAAGGGTGCTAACACATACTCCTTACTCCAGCTCCAGAGGGTCTGAAACTTTCTTCCAGACTCTGAGGGTGTGTACACTCACATTACCTCACATACCATATAATTTCAAAATGAAAATATCTTTTCTAAAAAAGCAACAAACACCACCCATTAAGAGACGGAATACAACAGAAAATCAGCCTGTGGGATATGGTTTAAAATCGCCCTCTAACCTGTTGAGCAAGACTTTTGGATTCCCAGCATCAAACTGCTACATGGAAAAACAAGTCAAGTGCAAATTAACTTTCTGTGTTTTACACGGAGGTTTAGCACTTGTATAAATATTAATGAAACGCTGGCACAATAAGGTGCTTACTCAGAGTCGGCACCATACTTCACAAGGAACAAAGACAGTCATGCCAACAGTTACAGTGATCTGAGTTCAGTTTTGCCAAGCATGTCATACCAAGGCTTGCTAGGCAGACACTGATCTGTGAAGACCTCTTCTGCTAGCGGACCCTGCTCTGCACTGTGGCTTCTGGAGGGTCTCACAGGAGAGACCTGGGCTGTGAAGCCGGTGCACAGTATCTCCCCACAGATGGTTGAGACCTCTGAGATCACTGCCTAAAGGCTGAGACCACACTGAAAGCATCCAGATATTTTGTATGGACTCTGCAAGCCCTGCAAATATTCTCTAGGTTATCATTCAAATATTATTTTTTTTTCTTACTATTTTATTTCATGGAGTGACTGACTATTTAAGACGAACAATTCCTAGAAATAAGCCATTGGGGAACACCATGAAGTTGCTATGACACTGCCTTTCATCCCACATGGCTGCTGCCAGCCATGGACTCCGTTCTCCCTGGCTATTGCCCCGACCTGCACATGTGGTCCAGCCTCAGAGCTCACCTCTGCTCTGCACCATCCTGTCCATGGCAACCACTGTCCTGGTTCACACCACAGCGTTTTGCCAGGACACAGGGCACCCTAGAATGGGTCTCTCAAAACATACTCTTTGCTTTTACCCCATACAGTAGAAACAAAATCACCTTTCAGTAATTTTTAAGATTTTTCTGAATAGCAAGACTACATTTTGATTAATAAAGTGGAATGACCAACTTGCCACACCCACCGATTTAATCCGTAAGCACTGCTACAGTGTACACGGTTCCACTCCTTAGCCAGAGTGGCAACGACTGCACTGCATGTGACTTCCCTTCATTCCTTCACAGCCTTCCTGTGTATGTGCTCCTCTGTGATGCTCACGTTTACATGGCTAACTCTGTATGGAAGTTCTACTCAGCTTGGTTCTTAAGAAACTCACTTGTTTTGACTTCAGCTCATTGCCTGATGGATTCAGCAGCTCTACCTCTGGTGTACCCTTCTGCATAGTGCTTTTCATTTCCTTGCTGACAACAGCCTGAGCTTTTCACAGGGTCTTCCCCACTCAAATCCTTGTCAAAAACATTCACAACCTGTTCTAAACCCTGTGTTCCGCTCCTGGAACTGAGAGAATACCTAGCAGGGAAAACACAGCATGTTGTCTACGTAGAACGGAAGCGCTGGCCACCGGCGTGCCCACATCGTTGCCAGTGGATAATGCCTGACTCTCTCTGAATGGGGGAAATGCTCTGTATCCTGCCATGGTGTCACAGTCCTGTGATGCCACAGCCTTTCTAACTTGGTATTTTAGCTGGCATACTTTTTACCAAGCTAGAATAAAACAGTAACAGGATATGGTTTTAGTCAGCATTTCTGGTCAATATGGAGGCCGTTTCATGTGGTTTACTACATGCTTGTGTCTTGTGTCCTTTCAAAGTGTTTTAAAAATGCCATCTTTTCTAGCATGTCAAATTTTATACTTTTTACAATAAAAAGGGAGAAAAGGAAAGGGGCACATGAAAATGTCTACTTCTACACCTTAGTTTTCCATTTCTGGTAGGAGTAGACTGGCTTACTTTATATTAAACTTATGATTTTTATCTTTCAATTTAAATCAGTTAAATTTGTCAGTTTTCTGTTTTACATTTAATGCCTGTGGATTGTATATAAGGTGTTCAATTCTGTGAGAATAAAAAGGCTGTGGGAATGGCATCCTTTTGCATTCATACTCCCCACATTTGGGCCCAATCTACCTAATGCTTTATGTACAGTATGAGACAGAAGTCTGGTTTTCAGACCTCTTATATGTAGTCTGGGTGTTGTTTTATACCATGGACATCACAGTCCTTGCCATCGGGTATCTCCTAACCATCGGTTTCAGATTTGAATCCCTGCACTATATACGAGGACACACAGGAGACACCTACTGGCAAGAAATCTGAATATTTATAGCAAGCACAGCAACATCAGAGGACTGAGTGGCATCTTCTAGACAGCACAACCTTTATGCTTCCATGTCATCTATTTTAAAAAGGAAACTAAAAAAAGAAAAACAGATGAGCTGTGGTGATTTGAATAAGAATGGCCCTCACAGGCTTAATATATTTGAGTATTTGATTACCAGTTGGTGGACTATTTGAGAAAGGTTAGGAAGTATGGTCTAGTTGAAGGAGGAGTGTCACTGGGAGTGAGTTTTGAGGTTTCAAAAGCCTCACACCATTCCCAGGGTGCCGCCTTGTCTTTTGTTCTGCGTTGTTCCTTTATTCCACTATCATGGACTCTAACCCTCTGGAACTGCTAACCCAATCAAACATTTTCTCTTGCCTCGGTTACGGTCATGGTGTGCAGATAACTAAGACAGAGAGAGTGACCTTGCTATGGAAGACTCTGGACCTTGGACTAGGAAAGCAGTTGAAAACTATAAGCAGAGCTTAATGGGCCATTCTAGCAGGAGCTGGGAAGACTGCAGTGTTAAGAGCAGTGTGGACAGATGAGAAGCAGCTCAAGATGTTTCAGAAAATGTTAGCATTGGTTAAAAACCATTCCTCAATATTTGGAGAAAGAATGTGGCTGCTCTTTGCCCTTGTCCGAAGAATTTTCCTGAGGCTAAACTGAAAGGTAATGGACTAATTTCCCTGATGGAGTAGGTTTTAAGAAAGCCTAATATTGACTCCATTGCATGGCTGTTAGTAATTACTCTTATGTAGGTCTACAATGAAAAAGAACATGCAGGGGAGGAGAGATAAACAAAATATTCAGTTTAAAAGCACAATAGGGGGATGGAGAGATGGCTCAGAGGTTAAGAACACTGATCTTCCAGAGGTCGAGTTCAATTCCCAGCAACCACATGGTGGCTCACAACCATCTGTAACAAGATCAGGTGCCCTCTTCTGGCTTGCAGGCACACATGCAGGCAGAACACCATATACATAATAAATCTTTTTTTTAAAAGCGCAGTAGGAAATTGAATATTGGAGCCAAGGCTTATGCTAAAAAAGATGGGGAGATAAAGGAGAGGCCTGATGGGAAATGGAACAAAGGGAGTGGTGTCCCCAGGGAAAGACATCACACAGCTAAAATTCCAGCTGGTGAAAAAGTCTAAGCAATTTTCTGCTCCTAAAAATCAACAATAAATCAAAGCTGACAAGAGTCAAGAGTGCCAATGCTCACCCCAAGTGGGTAGTCAAACTTGGCAGTGCCATCCATGTGGTTCTCGGTTTAGTCATGAAGGATACGTGAGAAAAGGGGTTGTGGAATCTTCCTGTACAGTTAAGGAGAGACAGAGAAGACAGCTGCATGGCAGGGCAGTCTGCGTGGAGACCCTAAGAGGTCACTGCGTGAGCTGTGAAAGTAAAGAAGTGTCAGAGCCATTGGCAACTGCCAAGAAAAGCTGGGTGCAAGAGAGAGAAGTGTGCAGAAGAGCTGGAAGGGCAGAGCCGTCTAAGCCCTTTAACACCAGACATGGAGCTACAGGATTCAGTGTTTGCCCTGCTGGGCTCCAGTTTTGCTTTGGTCCAGTATTTCCTCACTATGTCCTCTCTTCCCCCTGGTATGTGGTATATTCTGTGCTACTGTATGTTGGGAATATGCAATTTGCTTTTTCATTTTACAGGGGTTACAATTAGGAAATTCCCTTGAGTCTCAGGAGAGAATGTTGAGACTGTGAAAGACTGGGGAGATTTTAAAGCTGGACTAAATGCGTTTTGCAAGTCTACGGAACGGAACAGGATGGTTTGAGTAAGAATGGCCTCCACAAGCTCACATATTTGAATACTTGGTTCCAAGCTGGCAGAACTGTTAGAGAAGGATCAGGAGGTGTGTGCTTTTTGGAGAAAGTGTTACTAGGACTGGGCTTTCGGATTTTAAAAAATCTCCTGCAGTCCCAGTGTGTTCCCTCTCTCTGCCGTGAGGCTGTGGGTCAGACGTGAGTCCTCAGCGGCGCCCTCACTCTGCCCTTTCCAAAGCTGCCTCGGTCGCGCTGTTCCGTCACAGCAATAGAAGGGTAATGAAGACGGAGACAGGAAAGGTGGCAGGCGTGTCCTCCAGCCACACTGAAGATCTGTAGGTTTAGAGAGCGCCCAGCCCTCCTGACCCAGTCTAGGTTTATTTACGACACACTCTCCTTACTGGGTATGCTGTATCTACATGGAGCTGAACTTGCCAGTAGCCCAATGGTAGCACTCATGCTTAGCACAGACACCACATATGCCTACGTATACACGGGGGCGGGGGTAGTGTGATCGGTATTCTGTGTGTACGTTTATCTATTAAGTCCATACATCTTTACTTGTAAATCTTTATTGTAATGAGTCACCGGTCTGGTTCAAGGCCTCTGGCTTCTGCCACACTATCAATGCTGGGCCCTCACTGGGACTCCTCATGGATATCCCGTTGTTGCCTTGTGTCATGGAGGTCCCACAGATCTGGATCTGCAGGCCCGGCCCCTTCACATGCTCCAGCAGTTCATTGATGAGGTGGATGCTGGGGTGGGCTAACTCAAAACCCTGATTCTGGGCCTGGGTAGCAGCTGGGTTGGTCAGCCTGGCAGCTTTCCCTCATCGTCACCACCAGGGCCAGCTCTCCAGCACTGCTTCAGCTAGCTCACCCAGTGCAGCAGGCAGCAAGGAGCAGAGCCATCTCTCCAGCACTGCTCCAGTTAGCTCACCCAGTGCAGCAGGCAGCAAGGAGCAGGGTCAGCTCTGCTGCTCTCAGCTCTCAGGGCCAGTTCATCTGCACCCACACCACCAGGGCCAGCTCTCCTGCTCTCAGCCCTTAGAGCCAGCTCTACTGTTTTGCCCCCCAGTGCAGCAGTTGCTGAGGGGTAGAACCAGCTCTCCCAATCCCACGATCCCAAGGCCAGCTCTCCCACCTGCCATAGGTGGCAAGGGGTAGGCAGAGGGCATCTTTCCCTCACCATGTTACCACACAGCAGATGCGGGGCGGGGTCACCTCTTCTGCTCTCCCACCCTAGTGCACTGCCCAGGCAAAGTGTAGGCCTGCTTTCCTGAGTGCTGCAGCCGGGGAAGGGCAGGGTCAGCTCTCCTACCTGCCACAGGCAGCAAAGAGCAGGGGATGGGGGACAGCATCTCTCCCTCACCCATTTTACCGTATGGTGGCTGAGGGGTGGGGCCAGATCTCCCATGCACAGTCACTGGGCCAGGTCACCTGCACCCCTGTCAACAGGGTCAGCTCTATTGTGCTGCCCAGATAAGGCACAAGCCGCACTGTCCTGAGTGCTGCAGCTGGTGAGGGGCAGGGTCAGCTCTACCACTCTTGAGGGAATTCTGTACCTTTAGAACTTTCAGCTTCTGAGACGATAAGAAACCAACAGCACGGAGTACTGTAAAGGTCAGAGGCTTTCAATCCCAACACATCACTATCTAATCCTGGGGATGACCTCAATACGAGCCCCAGTGAGAGGAGAGCATTTAACAGACCAGGCTGGTTTAAGAGTGAAATTTAGTCCTTTCTCCAAAACAGCGAGGTAAAGTCGAGCACCTAGAACTTGGAAACAGCAATGCGACTCCTACCTTCCAGTCCAACAGGGCACTAAATATAAAGAATAAATACAGTCCTTAGTACAATGTAAGGTACTTAATAAATGTCAGTTCCCTTTGCAGTGAACACTAATTAGAGTCTCATCATATGTATAAAGACATTATATTATACAAATTATAATATATATGTGTAGTTTTATAAAAAGTAAAGAGAATATTGACTAACACCCACTTTCTTAGGAATCTGGTAAGCACTGAGAGAAGAAATAAAATCATGCATGGAATATTAGATGAGCCAGGACATTCCTAATATCTGGCCATGTAAAACACAACCTCAACACACACGTAGGGATCCCAAGTCCTCCAAAGGGTAATGATGGAACCTAGAGAAATGAGCAGAGCCAGTCTAGAACGACGGAATTAAAATGCAGACTCACAGTGTCAGGAACATAGGGCAAGCCATAAAAGTGCTCTTGCGTTTCCATGAGGATGTCTGTGGTCGACTTCCTCAGGGGATGCTGGCCATGGTAGATTTGATCCAGGGCGGCATAAAAGACCTAGGCAGACAGAAACCTCCGTTTAGCTTTGGTAGTCCATCCTGTATTTAAGATGTGGCCAGTCAAAGATGTTGTAAGAGCACCAGAATGGCAATTATGAACCACAGCTGAGAAGACTCACAAACATAAACACGTGTTATCTGAGACATACTCTGTACCACATATATGACCAGTCAAAAGCTTAAAGGGGTACTCTGAAGCTTTCTATAATATAAGTTGTTGTTCAGTTTTGAATCTTTTTTTTTTTTTTTTGGTTTTTCGAGACAGGGTTTCCCTGTAGTTTCTAGAGCCTGTCCTGGAACTAGCTCTTGTAGACCAGGCTGGCCTCGAACTCAGAGATCTGCCTGCCTCTGCCTCCCGAGTGCTGGGATTAAAGGCGTGCGCCACCACCGCCCGGCCAGTTTTGAATCTTATCCATCATTAAATTTGTGGTCATAAAATTGAAATTATGCAGTTAAAAATATGTAAAAAAAAAATCAGAATTATAGGTTGTGGTCCCCTGAATCTAATAAATCCTGTTTGGCTTCTTCCTGGATCCTGGTAGAGCATAAATTAAATGAGAGGTATGGAGTGGCCAGAATCTGTTTTGTATCTAGAGGTGAAAGAGCACTGTGTGGGCACAGTTGGCTAGAAGATGTGGAAAGCATTCTGGTACATGTCCTGAGTACAGAAGTGACAAAGCCTGATGCAGCTGTCGTAGGGTTCGGAGCAAGGGTCACAGCAGACTTCATATCTTTGTGAGGAGAACAAAAGAAGCAGCTGCAGTGGGGGGACAGGGGCAGGAGGACCATCCCCTCCCC